>NC_135355.1:12435485-12756735 GCF_051622035.1 Arctopsyche grandis
GCTTAATATCAAGTAATTTATAAAATTTAGTAAGCATCTGTCAACCGGAAGTGGCAGTTTACTCTTATTCGATTTTTATTCCACTATTTTTTTCGACCCCTAAACATGTGTGTTCGTCACAAAAAAATTCAAGTATAATTCTTGTAGCAATGTGATGAAAAGAAAAAAAAATATTAAATTTTATAAACCGGAAGTGGGATTTTTTTCTCTTAGAAAGGTTGAAAATGTTGTGCCCACTTCTCTGTCCACACCCCTGAACGTATTAAGCTGAAAATTTATATTTCTATCCTTTATGTACTAACTTAGATCTGATAGGGTTTTGGTCAGAATTCGTAAACCGGAAGTAGTATTTTTTTTAAAAACAATAATTCATTATTTTTCAATTATTTTATTTTGACCTTTTAAATTGTTTTAAGCTTCTTGATATTTATTGTGTATAATAAAAATCGTAATTATAAGTAAAAATAAAAAAAATCACTTTTTTAATGAACCGGAAGTGGGATTTTTTTCCTCGTAAAAAGGTCAAAAATGTTGTGCCCACTACTCTGTCCACACCCCTAAACGTATTAAGTTGAAAATTTATATTTCTATCCTTTATGTACTAACTTAGAGCTGGTAGGCTTTTGGTCAGAATTTGTAAACCGGAAGTAGTATTTTTTTTTAAAACAATATTTCATTATTTTATTTTGACCTGTAAAATTATTTTTATTTTCTTGATATTTAATGAGTATAATACTGATAGTGATTTTTAGTAATAAAAAAAATTTGAACAAAATCTGACAACCGGAAGTAGAACTTTTGTTTTGTGCAAGTTTCCATACATTTGCGCTCAATTTGTATCGCCATCATAGTCATCAGTTCAATATCGAATTTTGTTTTGTAACCTTCTTATATTCCTCAAATATATAGATAAAGTCATGGGTTGGTCACACCCGAATTTTTTTATTTGAATTCTATATCTACGAGTTTCTAAAATACTTTTATTCTTTCTAAAATACGTTCCAATTACATAATTCAATAATTTTGTAATTCGAACTAATTTTTAAGCATAATTCAACATGTTTATGTTGTCAACACTGCACTGGGTACTCAATGGTAGAGCACTAGATGGGGGAGAGCAAGACAGCAATATCAATCAACTCCGACCTCTCATTTTTATCTTCTGTTAGTTTGCGATTGTGATTGTGATTGCGATTGCTGCGTCGATCGGATCAGATTTGGGTTTTATCACAGACATGGAAAATTTGAATTCTTTAAGCTTGGGAGCTACAGGGAAAAGATAAACTAAAAGGTAGCTAAAATGATAGGTTCTGTAAACTCATTTCTGTCTCTCGTTCATTTCCCAAACATGAAGGAAATGGCAGGTGACAGTGAATTAACGTGTCATTCCTTTTAATCCTTTTACTTGGCAAGTAAATATAATGGAAATACATAGTTATTGCAGAGCGTGTACAAGTAAGGACAGAACTGGAGCTAGTGATTTTGGACCTACAGAATGATACATATAATGCTAAAATCCTCTATATCAGATGAGGACTTCTGGAATACAGTGGACAGAAAAAGTTTCCATTCTTAAAAAAGCAGCATACAATATAAAATCATTTTTAGGTTCCACATATCTTTGCGAATCATTGTTTTCAAACATGAATTTAATAAAATCAAAATATACATGGATCTCGACTCACCGATGAACGTGTTTATGATTGTTTACTAACAGGAATATCATCATACTCTCCTAATTATGAGACACTGACTTTGAGATCGTTATTATAATTTTTATATAACGTTTAATTTATAATACAAGGCTTTTATAGTTTCACTTCGCTAATGGTTCAGGTAATATTCCTATATTCTTCCGATCGGCTTGAAACTTTACCATTTTGCGCGGTTTGGTCAACGATAGAAATTTTGTATGATGCTACCATGACGTGTATTAATTTTACATAAGGATATAAACAATAATTTATATATTTAAAAAAATATATTGTGTTTATTTATTACCTTTGTCCAACTATAAATTTTCTTTGAAAAAAAATTTGTGGTGCTTGCCGCCTTACCGATATTTTAGAATGTGCTCTAGGGTACAAAAAGGTTGGGAAGTCCTGGTTTATCGTATTGCGACAGTCTATTCGGCAAATTACGCAATTTAATATATTGTGTACGCGTGTATTGTTTATTTTAAAAATATATGTATGTATGTATGTAATTGGATACAGATCGAGCTGACCTTTCGTTTTGTGAACCTATAAATTAGATGGCATGTACGATAGATTTGATATATAATTTTATTCAGTAACTACTGAGTAAACTTTCTTTATCGAACTGAGATCGTATGAATAGGTAAATATATTCGTACATTAGTGTGCATATACAATATTAGGTATTATGTATGGACATATATACATACATACATATGTTTACTTCCATTATTATGTTTTGTTTCTATTAATTGTCGCTATTATATACCTATAAATACATACATATAGATATACATAAATGAGACCCATTGGAGCTTTACTTCTTTCCGGATAGCTTCCTTTTTATTCATGTTTACGTTGTCAACAAAACGTTTCAGAAAGCTATTACAAAAGAAACGGCACATCCGCAACAAGGTTTCAGAACAAATTACTCAAAAATTTAAAAATAAAGTCTTACTCGAAACTATTAAATTTTATTATGAACTTAGAACCACGCTATATTTAATAGATCATGCAAAGCGAAAGCATTTTCAAAATTAGTGAGTAGTTTTGGTATAGGGTAGGGTTTCTGATTTCCCGGACTTTTTCAATTCCCGGGACACGGGACGGAGCCCGGGATCGTTCCCGGGATTCCCGGGATCCCGGGACACATGAAAAAAAACTTTTTTTTTTCAATTTAATATATTTTTATTAATAAAAAAATATTTATTTATTTACCAAACAATACATAATATATCTATTAACTCGAAAAAAGGTAATTATAAAAGTAAACTTATTTAAAGTAGCGTCTTAAGAATACTAAAATATTTAAATGAGAATCAGAAAGTCTAATTCTAGATTTGGTACGAAAATTTCCAGCAATGGAAATAACTCTTTCAGTTTCGGTCGAAGTTTGTTTTATTGCTATAAGAGACGAAAACATTTTTTTTTTAATTAACGGTTTTTTTCTCCTGTCAGCATGTATATTTTATTTTCTTTTTTAAAGTCAAGTATGATAACTCCTTATTTAATTCTTCACTCATCGTCAAACACACAATTGTTTCAACTTCATCCGAATTTAAAAGTGTTACTTCCATTGTGGAATTGTCAATACAAGAAGGATATACTCGTTTCATAATCGTTTCACCGTAGGATATACATTCGCTTTTATTGCAACATTTAAATAATGTTTTGTTCGGTATAAAATCAGAATTATTTAAATTTCGTATTAAAAAAATCAGTTTTAGGCTTCTTCTTTCTTCGATTTTAATTTTTGAGAATATTTTACGATTCTTTGTGTGTTTGATTTATGATTTCCCTTCGTGCAGTCGTGAAAATGTTGTATGTTTTCAAGATTTTTTTAAAACCAATTCCCGGGATTCAAGATAAAAACAGTTGTATGTTTTCAAGATTTTTTTAAAACCAATTCCCGGGATTCAAGATAAAAATTCCCGGGACACGGGACAACATAAATTTAGTAATTTCCCGGGAATGTCTGTCCCGGGTCGACCCGGGTCAGAAACCCTAGTATAGGGTGGTTGGCTTTTGTATTAAAATGAACATGGAATTGGATCGGTAGAGCAAGGCCGCAATACTAAGTGCCAAATCTTGTAAATAGAACAAATAAAATAGGGTCGACCGCGATGTTGGAATGTCGTTTCCGGGCATAGAAGGGGTTGAAAAAAATCGAGGTGAAGTTGTGCCGCTGTTTGGACCTCAAAAAAGCTTTGTTTGTTGCCAAAATAATTTTGCTCGCCAAAAGAACACATCGCCAACAATTAATCTACTAACGTTAAACCTAATTTCAGAAAATTGCACTCATTTAGGTAACCATACTCAGATTCTTTGGTGAGATATGATATATGGCCAATATAATATACCGACGATATGTAAATAGCCCCAAATTTTTCTCGATTCGACGCGCATATAAGTTTACGGGTGACCGTGAAAAAGTCGAAGTGAAAAAGTCGAAAATATTCGTTTATCATGCATACATATGAAAAACGGTTAGTATACATATATGTATATCAGTGGCGTGCGGTAAAAGTCTCTCTCCCCCCGTCGTACATCCTCACTTAATTTGCGCGAGCAGGATACAAGAGGAACAGGCTTTTCCTCCCGTATCCTGCGCGCGCACATTAAACATGGTTATATGACAAAAAGAGAGATAATTTCACCGCATGCCACTGATATATATTATATACATATATGTATGTATATACATTTACCGTTTACCATGCACCCTTTTTTTTATCTTTCGACTTAAGATCTTTCGATTTTCGATCTTTGCCTTCCGATATTTGCTTTTTCGACCATTTCACTTTCGGTCCCGTGAGGTAGACCCCCATAAAAGCATAGAAGCGTGATTTCAAACTGATATTTCAAGACAATATTCGTAGTTTCAGAATTATCAGTTTCGCAGTCACGTTCTTCAATGGAGTCTTCGTTGGATATTTTTTCTGGTATTATAATACTTGTATTACCAATTACTGGTTCAGTTCCGAATTCGGGTGCCATTTTCAATTTCGGATTTCGATTACTGTTTCAGTTCCGGATCCCGATTCCTGTTTCAGTTCCGGGTCCGGATTCCTGTTTCAGTTCCGGATCCGGATTCCTGTTTCAGTTCCGGATCCAGTTTCCTGTTTCAATCCCGGATCCCGATTTCTGTTTCAGTTCCGGATCCCGATTCCTTTTAGTGAGTAAGTAAGTAGAAAGTCTATAGTCCAAGGACTATAGACTTTTACAAGTATAATGTGTGGCCACGCTCCAAGTGAATCTAAGATCATTATTATTTGCGGTTCATTGCATGGACGGGTTTTCAATAGGTATCCCACCATAATCACTTTTTCCTTCCATTTTGAACTGGTAAAATTTGTGCGAGTCGGAGCAATCGTAGTGCAGGGGCAAGAAATGAAAATGCAATAAACGGTGATTTATGCGAAAATTACCGAAAGTAAACCGAGCGAGATCGCGGTTTAATAAAATGCAATAATTCACGGATGTGTCCGACTCGGACTTTTTAGTTTCGAATGCAACTCGAGACAAATTTCAACTCGATTTTTCTTTACGCTAATTACGCTATTTACAGAAATTACGCTAATACGCGTAATTTCTTTACGCTGTTATAATTCGCAGTTTCCAGGAGACGACGGAAAATTAAATCGATGAAACTTTTCATTCAAAGTCCGCACCCACATTAGTTTACTATCCAAAGCCAAACTGGTGCGCCTTTAAGCCATGCATGTGTTTTCAAATGTTCAAAAAAGAAGACCATAGGTATTGCTATAAAATTAACTCACTGTCATTTGAACATTGTAAATTTTATACTCACTTAATTATTAAATATAACCACCTTCAAAATAACAATAATTCAGAAAAACAGTTATTTTTTTATTAATTCTAATTTGACAAATTAAAAGTTATTAAAATGGTTGGTTAAAAAATTCCGATAAATTTTTTAACACCCAATAAAATGATGAATCTACTGGAATGATTTTAACTCACTTATTTTTGCGACTAGACGTGTATAAATCTTTGCTTTTTTTAATAGGATTATCTTATTTTGACGCCCCTTTTTGCTGCTAGAGGTCGTATGCCGACCACGTCCAACCCGTTTTCCCCCTCTAGTTCTTCATATCTCCACCTAACCCACCCAGTGTTCCCAGATTTACCCCAACCGTTCAATTCGGTCGAAAACGTGGGAAAGCACACGTCCCACAATGAGGAAAAACGAAGAAAAACTTCCGCGTAACGCACGTACATATGTACATACAAATATAAATATAGGTAGTCGATATTTTTTCTGATCACGAATCATATAAAGGTGTTTGCTGAAGCTAGCGCTTAAGTTGAATGCAAATCTATTGACTTTTTCAATAAAGGTTCTGATCCTAATCAATTTTTGCGGAAAATAATTTCAACTTTTTTCATCTCTAAAATCGACCAAATCATAATAATTACACATAATAACTAGAACCCTGACAAACTTGCTATTATCTTTTAATTGCATCAGCCGTTTTGATCATGTAAAATAAATAATAATATATCATAAATAATAGAAAACGAACTATATCAGAAGGTAACCTTGTCAACTCGGCTCTTTAGATATATTCATCGTCAATCTAAGATATTTATTGATGAAAGTGCAAGAAAAAATTAAACATGAAAAGTCCGCACAATTAGAATACGAAAAAATCACACACGAGAAATTGTAGACACCGTGTCAATATTCTTGTAACCATATTCTTATTTTTATGTTAACAAGTAAGTTAAATATGCATGTGTAACATTCAAAATTTTATCCATCAAAATAAACTTTTTTACAGAATTATAAATGGTTGGATTTTAGCTATATCTGCTGCTTCAGTTTTTCAGAGAGGAAAAAGAATTTCACGCGTGCTCTTTATTGTCTGTCATCACAAAAATATGATGTAAAATCGAAAGGACATACATATGGTTAATTAATTTAATGTGCACACAATTTTAATGCATGTATGTACATATGTAAAGTAATTAAAAAACATATTTAGCATTTTTAAGGCGGACTGATTTTTATAATCGTTACTGTATACATACATATATATCTATAGTAACAAAATAACAAGACAATCTTTAACAGGCTACTTCAGATCGTCTCGGCGACAAAGCGCTAATTTTCCCAAAAATAAAACAAATCCTCCATAGATATGCTATTTTAATAATCCATATGTACAAAGCGTAAGCAAAGACAAAATAGTCAGTCGTAAAACAACGAATGTATGTATGTACATACATATGTATATCCGTAATCTTATTACCGACGGAAAACTCGCGGAAAAACGCTCGCGCCGAAAGCTCCGCGAAATTGTCACTAATAGAAGGCATTATCGCGGTCCCTCGCCACCGAAAACGAGTCGAGAGTAAACAGAAGAGAGAGGGTTTCATGACAATAGCCGCTGAAAGCAGATGCTCTAAAAGCAGCCGAAACATATTGCGAGTTAACGCTTTCATCGCCACACTGCATGAACACCAACAGTGTCAATATATATACATATTATCGTATAATTAATTATTACAGTCGTACAAGATATGTACATAATAAGGATTGTTGATTTTGAAGAAACGGTTTCAAAAACCCGGCTTTTTGGATGAATTTATGTATAACCTTTGAAAACATTTTATTTCTATGCATTATTTTTTCAAATGAAACAGTAACGATTAATCTAAGAAACCGTGACTCATCATACATGAATATGTCAATCTTTTATGAACACATACATACATACATTATACTCTAACGTAGAGATTAGGAGAGTAGCGCTCGTGGACCGATGGTTTACTAACGCCGGTCACCTGATCTCGCGTTCACGCCAAAATGGCCTCGACGTATGTACATACATACATATGTATGTATAAGCGTATAGCATTCAGCGCCCAATAGGATCTCGCGACTCATCAACCAATAATATCCGTGTAAGGAGACGCCCGAGTAGTATACATATTGGTCCACCTAAGTGAAATTGTGGGAAATCAACAAAAACTATTTTATCATCACAGTTAACATTTTTTAAATACTTCTTTGCGTTAATGTTTTAAATTTAAACCAAAAATATTATTAATTAGAAAAATTCTAATATATAATCCTAAAAACTCAAGTATGGAGTTTGAGAGTTTTGATATTCAATAAGTTGGATTTTGTGACTTATGAAATTGACCAAGTCACCACGCTCATACAAACTACTGGACGGTTTCATGGTGCTTACGGATTAAACCAACGACGATTTTGGGCCAACTTTTTAACCAGCAGTAGCGTACAAAATATCGAAATAAAAATTAAATTTTAAAATTGAAATTAAATATCAAAATCAAGCTAAAGAGCGATATTGAGCTAAAATTAGATCATCGTTGATGTTTTGAATTACAACAATGTTTTGAATTACGACGATACGCATTTAAAACCAGAGAAATATTATAATTTCTCTGCTTACGAGCGAAAAAAAATATTGTTAAAATCGTCACGAGATGTTACTGTATTTCCACGTGGATGATCGATAAAAAAAAACAATTGTGTCGGATAAAGGTGTTGGATGTCGGTGATTTGTCAAAGGGTTTTTTTCCTTTCGTCGAAATAAAATTAATAATCACACATTATCCGATAAATTTTACCTCTGAAATGATTTAATTACTTGATTTATTTCGACGAGAGAAACAATTGAAGATTAAAAAAATCCGTTTAATGTGACCGACAACACCCCGGGTTAGCTTCCATCGGTGGATCACCCATACTAATACATGATATATTCTCAGTAACTGCGCATTACGGGGAAGTAAAAATAATAATTCTTTGATTTTTTTTCGATCTTAGTGCGTATCTTCGTAAGTCAAAACATCTTCGACAAACAAAAGTCGAGGATTACCTGTATGTGATTGTTGATGATCTAATTTTAGGTCAATCTCGAAAATTTATTTAAATTGTGCATGTTCTGTTTTAACTTTCAATATTTAATTTTAATTTTAATATAATGATTATAATTTTATTTTGATACTTGAATTTAATTTTAATATAATAATAATAGTTTTAATTTTGATATTTAATTTCAATTTTTAAATTTAATTTTTATTTCGATATTTTGTACGCTACTAGTTTTAAAAGTTGGCCTGTGGGCCGTTCGTTGGCTTGGTGCGTACGCACCATCACACATACTGACCGCGGCCATGACAGTTTTCATCGTAATAACTAGCTCTCATTGGCTGAACTGGAGAATGTTAGTTTTGAAACCCACTGGTAGATGGAGTTTGAGTTTTGAAAATAAATGCCATTTTTAAACTCATTTTTACTGTGGATTAGAGAGTTATGTAATTTTTTTAATTCATCAGTAGGTGTGTACTATGACGAAAAAAAATAATAAAATAAAATTTCTTTTTTGGTCTATGGTGGAGTTTTTGATTTTTAATTCTAGAATCCTCACATTCAAAGCAAAGTGTGATGTAGCACTATCAACAATATGCTGCCGCCTAGAACCAGCCCTGTGTACATATGTATGAATGGACATACATATATGGTCAATTTACATATACAGAATATGTTTATTTTCTAATCCATCCAATAGAAACACGCATGTGCAACAAGTTAATAGCCGATTGCAATTTCGATAATAATTTTTAATAGTATGCGATAATATCTCTGTTAATAGAGTTAATGGAGTAGGGTGTGTTGTCGATAAATAACGAATGTGCACCCCGGGTGCATACCCGTATTGAACAATAGAATATTCCAACACGCAACCTTTTATCGGCTGAATTAGTTAGTCCCTAATGGAGGCCTTATTGATACTTTTAGTAAATTTCGTTATTGTGGTTGAGGTACACTTGCCACGCCTCTACGCATCCGTTCGCAAAAAGTGGTGCGACAACATTACCGTTAATGAAAAAATAAATATATGCGTATGTATGTATATACATAGGTATGCATATGTGGTTTACATACAATGTACATATAGAGGGTACATTGTATGCGAATATTAAACTAAATTTGTTGAATTAGTTGGTTCCCGAGCAGCGATTCTACGATAATAATAGTGAATCGTGCATACAAGTAGTAATCGTAGATGTCGCTTGTCACTCATGATAACGAATGCGTATAAATTACTAACAATGACAGATGTAGTCATTAGTACGCTCTATTATCAGTGTTTCGTAACCGGTAGTCTGCATACCCCTCGGGGTCCACGAGTCGCCTTGTTAAAATATACAAATGTAGAAAAAATAATTAAAATTAATATTTAACAAGGTAAACGGAATAATTCACGTATTTTAGTATTTTAGATTGTGGCTTGGCATTTAGATTGTGAGCATTACATGTTAACAACAATGAAGAAGATGGAACTAATTTTGGAAAAATACATTAATTAATAGACTTCTTTTGTTTATTTTATATTGTTGCAAAATATATTAGAGAGTCTTAACACACCTTTACAAAATTCGAAATCTTCGGCAGTAGGTTTTGTTTTCTATTAGCTCCAATTTTTATACCTGCTTTCTATTGGATTTCTAAATAATTCTAGTTGGAAATGTTGGCGAGATATTCTGCATGGCGGGCTTTCAACAGAAAATACGTCAGCACTTAAAGGGTTAAGCAGAAGTTGCGACTCTTAATTCAGTTCTCGTCAACGTATTTATTTATTTTAAACTGGTTTTTCTATAATAGCAATAATAAAACCAAAAAAAATAAAGAAATTGTCTTCAGAATGGTCTGGTTTGAATTCAATAAAATCTAGAATCCATGAAATAAATCTAAAAATAGATTTTTTAACGAAATATATTCAGGAATAAAAAGCACAATAACTTTTTTGATTTTGTATATATTAATTAAAGGTTCTTGTTATTAGCTAAAGTATTTCAATTATTTAAAATTTAAGTATAGTTTCTTTTTAATTTAATATTCCATAGCTAATTTCTATATTTAATTCAAATTAAAGTAACAATTGGAGTTTTGTACTCTTTATTATATTATATTTTCGTGTATTGTCGTGTCGAGTGTCACATGCATACATGAACCTGATCTCTTCAATCAACAAAAAAAGGTCAGGTCGTAGGCAAAAACCGAATTTTGCATTCGTCCACAGTGAGCCATAAATCTTGTACTAAACTGTTCCCAGAACACTTCGTGATCCCGAACTTCGTGATCCCTGTTTCCCAACTATTTTATAGTTTTCCATATTAATTTAATTTAAATTAACTCTTGGAGCTTTATACTCCTTATTATATTTCATTATTAAAATATTGAATTACAAATCACATTCACATACATAAATCCGCCTCCTCAAAGAGGCTTTTCACGTTAAAGATCTGGAAAAGTAGTGTGACAATTGCTAATGTATTATTATCATAACTAACAACTATCATTTACAAAGTAACCCTATTAAATAGCATGCAATAACTCATAAGTGATCCAAGCGATACCTAGGATGAACAATCGATCTACCTGAATCCAGAAAAGGGCCTATGGACGGTATGGCCCACTCCTTGAACGAAATTCTCTCTCAAGTACCGCGTTTTTCTCAACACATCTTGGATATAATAACTATAATAATATAATTATAACCTCCAACAAGGTAAGAGTGACGATGAATGACAGCTTAGCTAATAGAAACCTGTATTTAGCTACGTACAATGTAAGAACGTTATCGAGTGAAGGAAGTGTGCTTGCATTAGATAATGAATTAGAAAATATCAAATGGGATATAATAGGACTCAGTAAAGTTAATAATTAAGAGAATAGAAAGAAATATTATAGAAATAAGCGACATTTCGGAAAGTATATGTTATGTAGTATTAAGAATTTCGAACAGGTACACTTGTCAAATCTTCCAAATTTACGCCCCCACATCTAGCCACTCAGACGAGGAAATAGAAGACTCCTACGAAAAACTACAGGGCGCATACAATAGAAGCCGTAATCACTTTATAATAATCATGGGTGACTTAAACGCAAAAATAGGACAGAAGACAAATACGGAAAGAGCAGTAGGCAATTTTGGTACCGGCCAAAGAAACGAAAGAGGCGATCGCCTCATAGAATTCGCAGAACTCAACAGGCTTTTTATCACTAACTCATTTTTCAGGAAAAACACAAACAATAAGTGGACTTGGGAGAGTCCCAAAGAAGACAGAAACGAAATCGACTTCATCCTAACAAATACCCTGCACTCAGTTAAAGATGTTAGTGTTTTAAGTAAAGTAGATATAGGTAGCGATCACAGACTAGTCCGGGCCCGGATGGTCATTCATATAAATTGCGAACGTAGAAAATTAATAAAATGATGCAGTGACACTCTAGATTTCGCCCAACTAAGGTCTAGGAAAAAGGAATTCTAACTCGAACTTGGAAATAGATACGAGAAATTGAATCCAGAAGCAGACATCGAGCTAATGATGAACACTATCATTAGCTCGGTCATAACCTCAGCAGGTAAGAAATTAGGTGGATTCAGGAAACAGATTAAGCTAAGCAAAATTTCAGCGGAAACAAAAAACCTAATTACGCATAAAGGGAATTTAGATAGGGACAGTAATAAGCAAGAATACAATCTAGTATAATTGCTAAATTAAAAAGAGAATAGTCTGGAATGTCAGGGATTCTAGTAGCAATCTAATAGAAAATACCATAAAGAATAACCGTAACCTGAAAAAGTGCAAACAGGATATTTTCTCAGGCAAAAACCAAATTATCGCAATCTGATCGGAGAACGGAGTAATAATTAGGAATAGAGAAGAAATCATAGACAGAGTTTACACTTTCTATGCAAAACTATACGAGAACAACAATGAACAACTTCCCGCTCCGAAATCGACACCCGGCCAAAGGGTTCCTGAAGTATTGTCTAGCGAAGTAGAGGCCGCGCTAAAAATTGCAAAGAACGGTAAAACCCCAGGGGAAGATAATATTCCCATTAACTTACTAAAATGTGTCGGCTCCCCTCATACTAACACACTTGTGAAGAGTCTCGGTGATTACAACAAAATTAATATTAAGTATTAGATGTATTATGAGCATTTAAAAGAATTGTAAATAAGTTTTTGAGCTCTTTTTTATGCTGTACACTAACATTAGAATAATATAATACTATGATTACTGACAAAATAAAATTAAAACATTAAAATAGAAAATGATCAGTATTAGCTATTAAAATATGTAGATATAAGATGTATTGTGAACATAATTTAAAAATCAAAAAAATATTTATCTATATCTAAGCATCTCAAATTTGCTGATATTCGAGATGATTAGTTATATTACAAAAGGGGATAGGAGCAGACATTGAGACGCCATATAAAAAAGTGAACGAATTCGATGATTAACGAGATTTTCGTCCGACAATAATGATACCTGCGACCCAGAATTTCCCTACACCTCTCCATCACTTATTCCTATTTCCTACTTTTGACTTACTAAACAGATTGAGGATTTTTTCGCGTTCACCACTCGAATAAAATTAGCAGGCGGAGAGCCCGAAATAGACCGTTGACACTAGCGCCACCTGGCGAGGGGCTTCGAATTGAATTCGAGTCTCACACTTGAAAAACACCCCGTCGTATTTATTTGAATAACAAATACGATACTCTATATATATATATATATATATATATATATATATATATATATATATATATATATATATATATATATATATATATATATATATATATATATATATATATATATATATATATATATATATATATATATATATATATATATATATATATATATATATATATATATATATATATATATATATATATATATATATATATATATATATATATATATATATATATGTATATATATACATATATATATATATATATATATATATATATATATATATATATATATATATATATATATATATATATAAATATATATATATATATATATATATATATATATATGTATATATATTCTATATTCTAATTTCGTTCACCCATCTTCCTTGCGGTCTTCCTTTTACTCTTTTGCCTTCTCTCGGGTACCATTCAAGCACTTCTTTTGTAAACCTTTCGTCCATCTTCCTAGCTACGTGACCCGCCCACATTGCCATTTCAATCTCTTCACTCTATCCACTATGTCCACTACCCTTGTCATACTTATCGACCACGTGTTCCGCTTTCTGTCTTTCCTCGTTATGCCAAGCATACAGCGTTCCATACTTCTTTGAGTGCATTGGATTTTATTTAGCATCTTGGCGTTCAGTGTCCAAGTTTCACATCCATACGTCATCACTGGCAAAACGCATTGATCAAAGATCCTTTTCTTCAGGCAGAGTGGAATTTTTGATTTAAAAACAGCATTCATCCGTCCAAATGCACTCCATCCTAATTTCATACGTCTCTTTATCTCTTCATCTTTACTACCAGACATGTCAATTATTTGACCTAAATATAAATAATTATTTACTACTTCTACTTATTTATCATCTAATGGGATGCTATCAGGCATGCAATAACTATTGAACATTAGTTTGGTCTTATCTACGTTAATTTTTAATCCTACTTTTCTACTTTCCCTGTCCAGCTGTGTTAGTCTGATAGGTAGGTCAGCTGAATCACGAGCTACTAAAACTATATCGTCTGCGAACCGAAAGTGACTCAAGAAGCGACCATTGATGCTTACTTCGGCTGTGTCCCAATCCAAGTTCCTGAAAACTCCCTCAATCAACGCATTGAATAACTTGGGCGAGATTGTATCTCCTTTTCTTACTCCTTTTCCTATGCTAAATATATCAGTACCTGAAAAATTTTTAACCGAAGTTGTGGCATTCTTATATATTGCAGCTAACAGTCCCACATAGGGTTCCGGAACTCCCCGTGTTTGTAGAGCGTTAAGTACTGCATTATGGCTAACTGTATCGAAGGATTTCTCATAATCGACGAAACCTAGGCACAATAGCCGTTGATATTCGTTGGCGCGCTCGATTAGTTCGCCAACTACTTGGAGGTGGTCCATTGTGCTGAAATTTTCCCTAAACCCTGCCTGTTCTATAGGTTGGTTCTCGTCGAGGATATTCTTCAGCCTTTCTGTAATAACCTTGATATCGCTTTTGTCGCCTTTTTTGTGTATTAAAATGATAGTTGCGTTATTACATCCTTCTGGTATAGCTTATTTCTGGATGCATTTGCTGAAAAGCCTAGCTAAGATATTAATTAGGGGGTCCGCCACATTTTAGTAAGTCACTTTGAATATTATCTTCCCCTGGGGTTTTACCGTTCTTTGCAGTTTTTAACGCGGCCTCTACTTCGCTAGGCAATACTGCAAGAACCCTTTGGCCGTGTGTCGATTCCGGAGCGGGAAATTGGCCGTTGTTATTTTCGTAAAGTTTTGCATAGAACGTATAAACTCTGTCTATGATCTCTTCTCTATTCTTAATTATTACTCCGCTCTGTGATCTGATTGCGATCATTTGGTTTTTGCCTAAGAAAATATCTTGTTTGCACTTTTTTAGGCTACGGCTATTCTTAATGGTATTTTCTATTAGCTTCCTGCTAAAATCTCTGACATCCCTGACTATTCTCTTTTTAATTTCCTTATTCACTAGATTGTATTCTTGCTTATTATTATCCCTATCTAACTTCCTTTTATGCTTATTTAGGTTTTTTGTTTCCTCTAAAATTTTGCTTAGCTTAATCTGTTTCCTGAATCCACCTAATTTCTTACCTGTTAAGGTTAGAACCGAACTCTCCTTTAGGACTCTCCCAAATCCACTTTTTGTTTGTGTTCTACTGCTCTTTCCGTATTTGTCTTCTGTCCTATTTTTGCGTTTAAGTCACCCATGATTATTTTAAAGTGATTACGGCTTCTATCGTATGCGCCCTGTAGTTTTTCGTAGGAGTCTTCTATTTCCTCGTCTGAGTGGCTAGATGTGGGGGCGTAAATTTGGAAGATTTGACAAGTGTACCTGTTCGAAATTCTTAATACTACATAACATATGTATACGTTCCGAAATGTCGCTTATTTCTATAATATTTCTTTCTATTATCTTATTGATAAGAAACCCTACTCCTCCTATTCTACCATTTGGTAGCCCTCTCCAGTAGAGAAAGTTACCACTTTTTAGGATTATTTGGTTTTGCTTTTTTCGTCTTACTTCACTAAGTCCTACTATATTCCATTTGATATTTTCTAATGCAAGCACACTTCCTTCACTCGATAACGTTCTTACATTGTATGTAGCTACATACAGATTTCTATTAGCTAAGCTATCATCCATCGTCACTCTTACCTTGTTGGAGATTTGGATATTATTTTTCTCGCATTTATCCAAGATGTGTTGAGAAAAAGGCGGTACTTGAGAGAGAATTCCGTTCAAGGAGTGAGCCGTACCGCCGTAGACTCTTCTCTGTATTCAGGTCAGGTGTTTCCGATATTCATCCTAGGTATCGCTTGGATCTCTTATGGGTTATTACATGCCATTTAACCGGGTTGCTTTGTAAGTGAAAGTAGTTAGTTATGATAATAATAGATTAGCAATTGTTATACTACTTTTACAGATCTTTATCGGGAGACGTCTCTTTGGATAACAACGGATTTATATATTAGGTGGGCTGAAAAGTTCATAGGCTGACACATAGATAGCGCTACTAGTATTAAATCCATATGATTTTTAGTAAGCCCTAACCTTAAAAAGACACGTATAAATTTGACAGCTGTCGTACTATTAGTTTGTGAGTTATAGCATTTTGAGTGAAGCAACTTTTATAAGTTTGAAAAAATGGATAAAAAGGAATTTCGTGTGTTAATAAAGCTTTGTTTTTCGGCGAAAAAAAATACTATTGAAGCCAAGGTTTGGCTTGATAAACATTATTCGGACCTTGCACCAGGAAAATCAACCGTTGAGAAGTGGTTTGCTAAGTTTAAACGAGGCGAAATGAGAACCGAGGACGATGCACGCAGTTGATGCCCCAAAGAGGCTGTTACCGACGAAAACATCAAAAAAGTCCACAAAATAATTATGGATAACCGTAAAGTGAAATTGATTGAGATAGCTGAGACCCTAAAGATATCAAAGGAACGTGTTGGACATATCGTGAATGAATATTTGGGTATGCGAAAGCTCTGTTCAAAGTGGGTGCCGCGCGAGCTCACAATCGACCAAAAACAACAAAGAATTGATGATTCTGAGCAGTGTTTGGAGCTGTTCAAACGTAATAAACCCGAATTTTTGCGTCGATATGTGAAAATGGATGAAACATGGCTCCATCATTTCGCACCGGAGTCCAATCGACAGTCAGCCGAGTGCACGTTATGAAGTGACTCCAAAGCGTGGAATGACGCAAAAGTCGGCTGGCAAGGTTATGGCATCAGTATTTTGGGATGCGCACGGTATAATATTCATCGACTATCTTAAAAAGGGAAAAACCATAAACAGCGACTATTACGTAGCGTTATTGGAGCGTTTGAAGGACGAAATCGCGGAAAAACGGCCCCATTTGAAGAAGAAGAAAGTGCTGTTTCATCACTACAATGCACCGTGTCACAAATCAATGAAAACGATGGCAAAATTGCATGAATTGGGCTTCGAATTGCTTCTGCATCCACCGTATTCTCCAGATCTGGCCCCCAGCGACTTTTTCCTGTTCTCAGACCTCAAGAGGATGCTCGCTGGACAGAAATTTTGCGCCGATGAAGAGGTTATCGCCGAAACTGAAGCCTATTTTGAGGCTAAAGACAAATCGTACTATAAAAATGGTATCGAAAAATTGTATGACCGCTATAATCGTTCTATCGCCCTCGAAGGCAACTATATTGAATAATAAAATCAAATTCTAACAAAAAAAAGATTTTTTCTATGCTAGCCTACGAACTTTTCAGCCCAACTGTTATGTGAGTGTGGTTTGCAATTTAATATTTTAATAATAATATGAACCAATAAAAACTCAAGTAAAAAAAAATAAATGAATATAAAAAACTTAAGTAAAAAAACTCAAGTAACAAAATAAATGTATATAAAAAATAATGTACTAAAATATAAAAAGTAAATGTATATAAAAAACTATATTAAAAAAAAGTCAAGTAAAATAAATGTATATAAACAAATAATAAAATTATTAAAATAAAAAGGCAATTTAATCAATATTTCAACAACAAATGTACAAATGTGTGGGATTAAAATTGCAATCAAAATGATTTCAATGATTGGGGTTTCAATCAAAAAGATTTCAATGATTGGGGTTTCAATCAAAATTGTGATCCCGGCTTAAACTAATGTAATTAAATATATTACTAAGAGGTATGGGCCGCCTTGGTATGTATGTGATGATCTAAAATGAAAATGATTAATTAAAATATGTGCACATATTATAAAATATAGCAGGAAAAATACCCTCTATATATGAAAAACAAAGTAATACTATTTTGTAATCTTGAGTTTGGAAGTCAGGTCATTATGTTAGAACCAATATTATATCAATATTATATTGGGATATTTTTGGATAATGAACATTAGCGGATTAGCACATGTCAACAATAGTAAATGTAGAAAGAACCAATATTTCATAATTCCTTATCAGTGGCATTGATGTGCTATAAGCGAAAAATATGTATATAAATGCATGTATTTGATTTAAATAATAAGAATGAACTTAAACTCTTCCCATATTCACAATTGCATGTAAAATTTTCATTGTTTTTTTATATATATTATAAAATATTATAAATCTACATAGTTTAAAATATTACTGAAAAATGTTTATACATGATAAATAAATAATTCGACGACTGTTAAAACAAAGTCAATTATTATAATATAAATATATAAAAATATTTTTTTTTGAAAAATATCACAATTAAAATATAAAACTAAATATCACAGTAAAAATATGCCCTCGGTGCCCCCTCGCCCTTAGTATCCCCCTAAGCCTTTGCCCTATAGGGCTTCGCCCTCGGCGCCCCTCGAGCCTTTGCCCTGTAGGGCTTCGCCCTGGGCGCCCCTTGAGCCTTTGCCCTGTAGGGCGTCGCCATCGACGCCTCTCGAGCCTTTGCCCTGTAGGGCTTCGCCCTCGGCGCCCCCCTGAGCCTTTGCCCTGTAGGGCGTCGCCCTCGACGCCCCTCGAGCCATTTCCCTGTAGGGCTTCGCCCTTGGCGCCCCTCGAGCCTTTGCCCTCGGCGCCTCTAAAACCTTTGTCCTGTAGGGCTTCGATCTCGGCACCACTCGAGCCTTTGCCCTGTAGGGCATTGCTCTCGGCGCCCCTCGAGCTTTTGCCCTGTAGGTCTTCGCCCTCGGTGTCCCCCGAGCCTTTGCCCTGTAGGGCTTCGCTCTCAGCGCCCCTCGAGCCTTTGCCCTGTAGGGCTTCGCCCTCGGCGCCCCTCGAGCCTTTGCCCTGTAGGGCTTCGCCCTCGGCGCCCCTCGAGCCTTTGCCCTGTAGGGCGTCACCCTCGACGCCCCTCGAGCCTTTGCCCTGTGAGGCGTCGCCATCGACGCCCCTCGAGCCATTTCCCTGTAGGGCTTTGCCCTCGGCGCCCCTCGAGCCTTTGCCCTGTAGGGCGTCGCTCTCGAGCCTTTGCCCTCGGCGCCTCTCAAGCCTTTGTCCTGTAGGGCTTCGATCTCGGCACCACTCGAGCCTTTGCCTTTTGAGCTTTTTCCCTGTAGGGCTTCGCCCTTAGTGCCCCCCGAGCCTTTGCCCTGTAGGGCTTCGCTCTCGGCGCCCCCCGAGCCTTTGCCCTGTTGGGCGTCGCATTCGACGCCCCTCAAGCCTTTGCCCTGTAGGTCTTCGCCCTCGGCGCCCCTCGAGCCATTGCCCTGTAGGGCGTCGCCCTCTATGCCCCTCAAGCCTTTGCCCTGTAGGGCGTCGCCCTCGACGCCCTTCGAGCCATTTCCCTGTAGGGCTTCGCTCTCGGCGCCCCCCGAGTCTTTGCCCTGTCGGGCGTCGCCTTAGATGCCCCTCGAGCCTTTGCCCTGTAGGTCTTCGCCCTCGGCACCTCTCGAGCCATTGCCCTGTAGGGCGTCGCCCTCCATGCCCCTCAAGCCTTTGCCCTGTAGGGCGTCGCCCTCGACGCCCTTCGAGCCGTTTCCGTGTAGGGACTCGCCCTCGGCACCCCTCGAGCCTTTGCCCTGTAGGGCGTCGCCCCCGACGCTCCTGGAGCCTTTGCTCTCGGCGCCTCTAAGCCTTTGTCCTGTAGGGCTTCGATCTCGGCACCACTCGAGCCATTGCCCTATAGGGCATTGCTCTCGGCGCCCCTCGAGCTTTTGCCCTGTAGGGCTTTGCCCTCGTTGCCCCCTGATCCTTTGCCCTGTAGGGCGTCGCCCTCGACGCCCCTCGAGCCTTTGACCTGTAGGGCTTCGCTCTCGGCGCCCCCTGATCCTTTGCCCTGTAGGGCGTCGCCCTCGACGCCCCTCGAGCCTTTGCCCTGTAGGGCTTCGCTCTCGGCGCCCCCTGAGCCTTTGCCCTGTAGGGCTTCGCCCTCGGCACCCCTCGAGCCTTTGCCCCGTAGGGCTTCGCCCTCGGCGCCCCTCGAGCCCTTGCCCTGTAGGGAAAATCGAATTATTTGTTCAATCACGTCACGGATCTACGAACGTACGAACAACCAACAACCGAACAACCGAACAACCGAACAACCGAACAACCAACGAATGAACAACCAAGGATACATACAAAATCTCTTTCCAAATTATATACATATGTACATATATTAGATTAGAAAGGTTCATATTCATCGCGTACATATTGGAAAATTAAAATTTATTAGTAGACAAATTTTTCAAATATCTACATATGTATGTACATACATGTACTTGCAAGTATGCAGATATGTATTTACACGCAATCGATATCGCCTAGAAAATTCCATCCAGTTTTGATGAGCTCATGATTTCCGGGGAAAATGTGTGTGAACATCACACTAGCTTCATTCAGTTCTTTGTATAATGAATTTTTTGTCAAAAAGTCACTTTGATATTGCACATGTTAACTCTCGTCGTATTTTATTAGACAAATATTTGTCACGCGTACGTGGCTAACCTAAAAGAGCATAAAACATTTAATCGGTTTATTTACTGTAATGTGTTTGTACTTACGCCAAAGTCACCAAAGGGAAAACTGTGCAATGGGGTTTCCCAACACCATCATAAACATTGTATGTATGTATGTACATAGCTTAATGATGTAGACGTATGTATCTCACTTTCGTAATCTAAAATACATAAACGTGCATGCAATTATAATATTTTTGATTAGTATGTTGCCGGGGATTTGAATGAATTTTCTTGTAAGTAATTATTACTTTATCTATGTCGTAGTAACAATAGATGAAGTTTTGTGATCATGCGAATATTCGAACTCGAGATTTTGACTGATTCGAACTCAGAATCGATTACTGATCACCTTTTCATGATCTAGAAAAAATGTGTGTGTGTCTGTAAGTTTTTGAATTCAGTTATCTCCCAAACCGCTAAAAAATCGGACTGATCACATTTTTTTTACAATTAATGAAAATTATTTATTTATTTATTTATTTATTAATAGTTTTGGACCATTGTGGCATTACAGGAAGAACCTAATGCGCCACAATGGTCTACATTTAACAAAGATAATACAAGTAAAAAAAAAAACAGAAAAATTAGAAAGTAGAATAAAAAAATAATAAAAAGTAACAAAAGGAAAATAATAATACATAAAATGTACAAAGGAGAAAGAAAAAGTAAAATAAATCAACAAAATATGAATAAAAAATAAAATCACAGCGAGGCCCGAGGCGCAGGTTACCAGATAAATATGTTAAAATAACATCCGATAATCTACGCTCCCCAAGGTGGAAAATATCACATTCAGGGACGGCAGCAACGGTTTCATTTAGAAGTCGAATAGCTGTTGGAATAGGAGCCATTCGAAAAAGAATTGTGCGAGCAGCAGGTACAACCATCAAATGATGATGTCTACCACGCACATAATTATTAGGGACATAAAGTCCCAACTGTTCCAGCAACAACGGGCGTGACGTATTACCACGCAATTGCTGGAGAACGAAACGAATTAACGAGAAGTTTCTCCGAAGTTCAAGGGAATTATACCCAAGCATGCCCAAAAGGAAAGGAGTAGGATAGAGATATGGGTAGTACCCATATTCTTTCTTATACAGAAACCGAAGAAATGCTTTTTGCACTTTTTCGATAATAAGAGAGTAGTTTGCTTCATGCGGATTCCACACAATCGCATTATACTCTAGCTTACTACTAACAAGCGAGTTGAAAAGCAAGCGAGAAGACAAGGGGTTGGAGAATAATCTAGCATATCTCAAGACAAATCCAAGTCGACGAAAGGAAACGTCAGCGACTGTCTTGATGTGGTTGTGAAAGGTGAATTGAGGATCAAAAGTGATACCCAAGTCGACCATTAATTCCACACGCTTCAACAATACGGATCCAATGGAATATCCGTGACAATAAAGCGAATTCGCACGTCCATAACTCATAATGGCACATTTACTAGTATTCAGTTCAAGCCCTAATCTGGAACTGAACTCTAAAACAGCGTTAATATCAGCTTGAAGGAGAGAGGCCTGCCTCTCATCCTTAACAGCAAAGAATAATTTAACGTCGTCTGCAAACAAGATACATGAAGCATTGCGTAATACTTAAGGGAGGTTATTAATGACTATTGTAAATAGTAAAGGGCCTAAGGTGGACCCCTGAGTTACACCAGATCGCGTAAAAAATGAAGGAGATTCATAAATACCATATCTAACAAATTGCTTCCTATCACTAAGATAAGAAGCAAAGAGTTTAAGAAGACGTGGAGAAAAGCCCACTTCAGCTAATCTGATCATAAGAGCGTCATTATTGACAAGATCAAATGCTTTTCGAAAGTCAAAGTAGGGTACATCAACTTGTTGTCTACGGTCAACTTTAGACATGGTATAATATGAAAAGCAGGCAAGATTAGTGGTAGTGGAACGACATGGTGAAAAACCATGCTGCTCATCACACAACAATCTTTTGAACTGCAAAAGAATCAAACGGTGAAGGATATTATCAAAAATTTTGGGAATAGCCGAGATGATAGCAATAGGTCTGTAATTTTCAACCTCATTTTTAGAGCCACTTTTATGTATAGGAATGACTCTAGATAATTTCCAGTTTTCAGGATAATTACCAGAACCAAGAATAAGGTTAAAAATAAACTGAAGAGGCTCTAAAAGCGAATTACAGCATGCCTTTAATACGTCAGGGGGCACACCGTCAGGCCCAACAGATCCTTCAGCTTCAAAATTGCCATCCTAACATCTCCAAGCGAGACCCGCGGAATGTCTATACCGACACCCTCAGTACCAACTTGGGAAGCCAAATTAGCATCAAGGGATGGTGATCTCTGATCAAAAACAGAGCTAAAAAATTTAGCAAAAGCATTAGCGATCTCAGGACCGACATAACTTTCATTATTATATGAAAATGAATGCTCAAGACCATGTGAAATATGCTTACTCTTAATAAATCTGAAAAAGTGGTGAGGATTACTTGCGATAGCACTCTCCATCTCTTTGAGATAAAGAGTATAACGCTCACTAATACCACGTTTCACGATCTTCCTAAGAATCCGGAATTTCTCATAGTCACGTAATGATTGGCTACGTTTCCATCTTCTATGAGACAACCATTTTGCACGAACATCAGCTATAAGTTTGGTTTATCAATTATAAGTTTTAAACCTGATATTTTTTAAATATTTTTACCTGAACCGGAAGTAGTACTTTTACTCTAGAGAATTAAGATTTTTTATGTCTTTCTCAGTAACCTTTTGGTTTATTGAACTGAAATTTCATATCTAAAAATTTAAGCTATGTATAAAATAAATTTATACCAAGTTATGTATAAAATTTGGTAAGCATTCTTCAACCTGAAGTGGCAGTTTATTTTTTTCAACCCTTTAAACATTTGTGATCTTCATGAAAAAATTCAAGTATAATTCTTGTATCAATATGTTGAAAATAAAAAATAAATTTAATAAACCACAAGTGGAATTTTTCCTCTTAGAAAGGTCAAAAATGTTGTGGCCACTATTCCGCCCATACCCCTGAACATATCAAGCTGAAAATGTATATTTGTATGTTCTAACTTAGAGCTGATAAGGTTTTGGTTATAATTCGCAAACCGTAAGTAGTATTTTTTGTTAAAACAATATTTAATTATTTTATTTTGACCTTTTCAATTGTTTAAATCTTCTTGATATATATTGTGTATAATACTTATAATGATTATAAGTAATAAAAAAAAATTAATAAAATCCGACAACCGTAAGAAGAACTTTTGTCTTGTGCAAGTTTTCATACTATCATAACTAAATGCAAATGCTATCATAACTATGAGTATTTCATAATGCTTCTGATATGTTTGAATGTGGCTGTACGGTTCAATATAGAATTTTGTTTTGTGACTTTCTTATATTCCTCAAATACATAGATAAAGTCATGGGTTGGTCACACCCAGATTTTTTTTATTAACATTTGGTCAAATATGTATTACATGTTAGTGTACATATTCATGCGTATTATTATAGAATGTGGCTATTTGCAGCTACTGTGAATGTCTATAAACGGATTCAATGACGTACTAAAACCCAATGGCAATGGTCAGGGCATAGTGTACATAAGGGAAGATGAATAATGGACAAGAGAGATTTTTATTTAAATGTTATCCAAAAGGGATAAAACGTTTCTAAAGACAACCTAATGGTTACCATAGATATCCATTGATATTACAACATCCGATTAAGAAAATCACGAATTCTAATTAATAGTATAAGAAGTCATTACATATTTAAAATCACTCACATTCCTTTTTTTCAGCTTGTCTGCGTATGAATAATCTCACAAACCTTGAGATTATTCATACGCAGACATGAATGCTGGAAAATATATATGTAATGTAAAAAATTAAACATATTGAAAAAAAATAATGATTCATTACAAGTTAAATACTTTTAGATTAAGTTTCTTTATAATCTTTTTCATCGTTTTGAACAATAGTTTAACAACATATGTACATGCTATCTGTATACATATATAAAAAAAGTTTGTCTGTTCGTCTGTCACGTATGCGTTCCTATACCATTCAACCCAATGCGATGAAACCTACAATAGTTATTGTGTGTATATCCGCGATGGTATCTGTAAAAAAAATCGCCCAAAAACGGGAACGGAGACGGGAAAAATGGTAATGAGTGGCATTGCATGGCAAATAATTTCAAATCAGTTCGCAACCTACGTTGTTAGGGTAAAATAAACAAACAATTGAATAATTGAAAAAGTGTTCGCTGCCGTCTATTGTTTTTTTTAGTCAAGTCAAGTCAAGTTCCCCGCGTGCATTTTTCCGATAAATGGACACGGTAACGGGAATTGCATGCGTTATTGTGGCATTGCAACGCATGCCGGGTTCAACTATTATATAAATAAAACAGTTCCACTTTCTTTTTTTCATAAATTAGCTTAGGAAACAATTGAAATTTTTTATTTGAATTTCATGAAAATAAAAATACAATATATGGTCAATTAATAATACAAAGACGAGATGAATATGCATTCGTCAATAATAGTACATATTACAATACTCACGAATCGCATGATATCTCCATAACTGCGATTGACCGCCTCTGCCAAAATCCAAACACAAAATCACTACACATTTGCACGCGAATTTACACGATATTTTAATATTATAATTTAACGTTTGATTATCAGCCCAACATTGAATTTTATATAAGCACTACATATGTACATATATTAATATTATTATTCAAGATCATTTCAAGACCGAATAGATCACCTTGTCAGAACATTAAATTAATACATGGACAGTTTGACACTAATTAAATAACACTATTTTGATTCGCAAATTGAAATTTATGTCGACACTTAAACTACAATTATAATAACTAGACGATAGAAAAAATGACACCCGTGAAAAAAGTGAATCGCACAGTGCTAGAAAAAATAAATAAAAATCGATTCATTTGTTTTGCGTATTTTTGTTTTCAAATACTTATTGTTTCAAATTGAAATACATGGAAACTTTATTTTTCAATACAATTTTTTTTTAAATAATAATATCAAAACCCATATAAATTTTATTTTTTTAATACGTACGTTTATGTACATACATATGTACATAGTTCCTTGACTTTTAATTACTTTTCACTCAGTAGGAAAAATTTCTACGGCAATTAATCCACATCGAGGAAATCATCGTTGCGTGAATTTTCTTCCTGAGACATCCCGTCGAGTTGGCACAGGTCCCTTTGAAGCGACTGAGTGGTTCGTACACTTCTTGGCAACACTAATCTCCTCGTGTTGTTGAATTTTAAATAGGTTTGTCGCAGTTGCGTGCGCGTGCAAAGATCAATGTTACGCCAAATCTGTGAAATTTCCGATTGCATGTAATCGGCAAAGAGTTTGTGAAAAATGCAAGCCCGTTGTCCAATTCATGGGTTCGGCAAATTATTCGCCGATTACACGTAATTGGAAATAATAATTGAAATGTGAGGTGCGAATGCACGCACACTTCAAGTAAACAAACATGCATATGCGTACATACACACAGGCACACACACACATACACAAACGGGGCCAGGCCGAGAAGCAGGCAGTATAGGCGGTCGCCTGGGGCGCCAACTTCTAAAGGGGCGCCAAAAACCAAAATAAAAACGAAAAGTTTCAAAAAATGTGAAATAAAGAGTATTTTACTCAAGTTACCGCTCAAAATTTACATTGAATGATCTTCTAATAATGGGTATATAATAGATATTAATATAATATTAATCAACGTGTTTCTGTTCTGATCTTCGTTCACCATGAAATCGAGACTCACGTCGACAACAACGGCAGATGCCCGATTGCGTGAAGCCCAAATAAATTAATTCGATACTTCAGTCGTAATTGATCTGCACCCACGATCGCAGGTCTAGTTACGTCAGTGACCACGAAGCGAAAATGAAGTTATAAATATTTTTTGGTATTGTGCAAATTTGTTTAAAGGTTTTGGCTGTTGGCTGGAATTGCGAGTACAAGTTTCGTATGTATGTACATACATAAATCCAGACTTGGAAAATGCGCGCCCATATACATACATATGTACATATATACAGACATATATACGTCTCCTTATGTGACCGCTCGCAACGCTGGGTATATTTTTATACTGTTATAGTAGTATTTTTGCAATTATCCGCTCAATGAATACAGAACTAATTCGAAAATCACTTCCAAAAATTTCGGTGAAAATAAAAAGTGGTTTAAACTTAATTATTTCCAAAATGCCGAAGATTATGACCGAGCGAGTGTTTAAATTCATCTATATATATATATATATATATATATATATATATATATATATATATATATATATATATATATATATATATATATATATATATATATATATATATATATATATATATATATATATATATATATATATATATATATATATATATATATATATATATATATATATATATATATATATATATATATATATATATATATATATATACTCATATATATATATATATATATATATATATATATATATATATATATATATATATATATATATATATATATATATATATATATATATATATATATATATATATATATATATATATATATATATATATATATATATATATATATATATATATATATATATATATATATATATATATATATATATATATATATATATATATATATATATATATATATATATATATATATATATATATATATATATATATATATATATATATATATATATATATATATATATATATATATATATATATATATATATATATATATATATATATATATATATATATATATATATATATATATATATATATATATATATATATATATATATATATATATATATATATATATATATATATATATATATATATATATATATATATATATATATATATATATATATATATATATAATTTGCAAAGAGACTTTGTATGTATGTAACCTTCGTTCGTTGGTTCGTAGACCACAAATTCGATTTATTACTTTTTTTTTTTTTGATTCATAGGCTCTGATTCGATAAGTCCTCGGGGGCAAAGGCGCCGAGAGCACAGCCGCCGGGGGCAAAGGCTCCGGGTTTAAGCGATTTATATTATAAACACCGAGCGAAGCCGGGTAAAACCACTAGTTAGCTATATTGTCAATTGCAAATTTTACGTAACTCCTATTATTAATACATTTGCGGTTTAAATGTATAAATAAAAAAAATTATATAGTACGGCTTAAACTAATGTAATTAAATATATTACTAAGAGGTTTGGGCCACCTAAGTACGTATGTGATGATTTTAAATCGGCCCAAACCTCTTAGTAATATATTTAATTACATTAGTTTAAGCCAGGATCATAATTTTAATTGAAACCCCAATCATTGAAAACACTTTGATTGAAATATTAATCATGAAATCCCACATATTTGTACATTTGTTGGTGAAATATTGTTTAAATTGCCTTTTTATTTTATTTATATTTTAGTACATTATTATTTTTAATAAATACGTTTATTTTTTTACTACAGTTTTTTTTATTTTATAATTACATATATATCTTAATATTATAAACCAAATTTAAAGGAGGTTTGTATTTAAAAAAGTTTTTTTACCACGGTTTTTATTTAAAAATTTTTAGTTTACTAGTTATATAACCGGAGTAGAACTTTTAACTCAGCTGATAACTAAAAATAAAACTATCACTGTTTGATCTGTGTACATATATTAAGCCTGTTTTGGTTAGAGCGTTTGTTTTGGAGGAAGAAACAACTGAAATTTGAGGTTATGGGTTAAACATCAGATGGGGCCCAGCTTTGTTTGTTGGTGGAAAACTTATTGTAAATGATATTAACAATGAGATACAACATAACTTCTTATAGAATACTTATCTCGCTGATAATGCTCAGTGAAGAGATGTAATTCTAGCTGTGAAATGTCAGATCTGACACATTTGGTCGTAAATCGATATATAGCGGCTATATGCCATTACACGAAGCTATACGCTAAATTTGAAATTTATATATACATATCAGAGCTAAAACTATAAATATTTATATATTAGAGATAACGAGAACCTATAAAGCAAATTTTATAAAATATAGAGTGAAAAAAGAAAAAAGTTATAGGCCTTTAAATAATTAAAATTTGACAGCGAGATGGCAGGGCGAAAAGTAATGAAACTACCGATGTGAATGATGAATGTGACAGATAAACGTCACCGTGTAATACGATGCAGTATTTTCTAACATGTCTATTGGTGCATAATACGATACCATAATAGGCACCATAATACGATATTTTTTCACCATCGTAATGGGTGGACGATACAATAACGTATATTGATGACCAAAATGAGCAATATGGCAAAGTATGAAAACGATAGGATAAGAGATAAGAGATATAAAGTCGTCTTAATTGTAATAGTAAGTGAAACGTAAAGGAGGTTTGTTAAAATAAACTGATCGTGTTTTGGACAGCATCCTCTGGTTGAAAAGCCACCGCACGCAAGAACCTATCTACAAAAAGAACCTTGTAGTCTGAACCGTTAGCGGAAATAGCCCCGAGAGATATTCTCCGACTTAGTCGTAATGAGACACTTTGTATGTTTGCGCTCAACGAGTGCCATTTGTCAAAGCTGAACTCAAAATATTTTTGTTCCTATGTGGAGAAATGTTATGTGTTCTGCTACAGCCGGTTTTAGCGACCGGGATTTGAATTATTTGAAAATATTTTCCATAAAACTTATTCGAGTATTACATTCCCATAAAGAATGCGGCTCTGCCACACTCAAGGGTCAAAGTGCTCTAAAATTGTCAGGAAAAATTAGCGTATAACAAGAAGTTAAATTTGGAGAGACGCTTTTCAACTAAACACGCGTCATTTAGCACCGTGTTTCGGTAATGCCCGGAAGAAAGCATTCAAGGAACTTCAGAAGAGCCAAGAAAAAAAATTCGGGTGTGACCAACCCATGACTTTATCTATGTATTTAAGGAATATAAGAAAGTTACAAAACAAAATTCGATATTGAACCGTACAGACAGATTATGAAATACTATTAACTATGCATTTTCGATACAAATTGACCGCAGATGTTGGATTTTGTTCAATTTTTTATTATTATTTAAGATCGCTATTAGTATTATACACATTAAATATCAAGCAAATAAAAATAATTAAAAAGGTCAAAATAAAATAAT
This sequence comes from Arctopsyche grandis, assembly GCF_051622035.1. Lineage (NCBI taxonomy): Eukaryota > Metazoa > Arthropoda > Insecta > Trichoptera > Hydropsychidae > Arctopsyche > Arctopsyche grandis. The sequence continues at coordinate 12,465,405 of NC_135355.1, forward strand.
GAAATATTGTTTTAAAAAGAAATACTACTTCCGGTTGACGAATTCTGACCACAACCTTATCAGCTCCAAGTTAGTACTAGTGCTTCCAATCCCGGAAGGTTACTTCAGCACCGGGATTGCGGTGCTGGGAATTTCCGATCCCGGGATGCATGTTTTCATATTTCAAAAACGTTTAATTGCATTTTACAAACTCTCCCGATGTTTCACGCAAAAAATACTCCCATATTGGCGTTCTTATTTTGAGAGTTTGGCTACATTCTTTAAATTTTTGGTTCGAATCCATAGATTTCTAAGATTGAATAAAACACAATAAATAAATTAAAAAACATCACTTTGAATCACTTTGACCAACCCACGACTTTATCTATGTATTTGAGGAATATAAGAAGGATAAGAAACAAAATTCGATAATCAAACATATGTATATATGTACGTACACACACGTTCACACATACCAGCTATGAGCATTTTCGATGCAAATTGAACACAAATGTAGGGAAACTTGCACAAGACAAAAGTTCTACTTTTGATTTCTGAGAAAAACATAAAAAACCTTGAATCTCTAGAGTAAAAGTCAGAACAAAATATGCATCAAATATCATTGCGGTTGAGCACAATATCTGCGACACAATACAGGGCGTTCATACCATTTCATGGAAACGGCAAGCCGGCGTCGAAACGGGTTAGAGCAAACAAATGGACTATGACTGTCATTGCTCATCCCACTATTGTTCATTATATAATGTTGTTTTATGTTTTTTCCATATTATTTTTGTAAAAATAATATTTTTAAAAAAATTTCTGCCAGCACCGTAATCCCGGTATTCAGACTAGTTTCAGCACCGGGATTCACGGTACCAGAAAACACCGGGATCCCGGGATTGAAAACCTTAGTTAGTACATAAAGAAAACAAATATAAATTTTCAGCTTGATACGTTCAGGGGTGTGGACAGAATAGTGGGCACAACATTTTTGACCTCTCTAAGGAGAAAAAATCCCACTTCCAGTTCATTAAATTTGGTAATTATTTTTTTTTTACAAGTATACATTAAAGTATACTTTATAAAATATACATTAAAGTTTACTTTATCTTTAGTATACAAAATAAATATGAAAAAGCTTAAAATAATTGTAAAGGTCAAAATAAAATTATGAAATATTGTTTTAAAAAAAATAATGCTTCCGGTTTCTAAGAGAAAAAAAATCCCACTTCCGGTTTATTAAATTAAGTAATTTTTTTTTATTTTCATCACATTGATACAAGAATTATACTTGAATTTTTATTTGAAGTTAAAGAAATTTGGCTCACAAAAGAAATCTCAATCGTTGTACTGTTGAAATTTGGCTTGACTAAGGAGTTTGCCGACCCCTGCCATAGAGGAAACCTCAAGATCATCTGAGAACCCTCCACGAATCCGTTCCGTGGCTTTTATGTAATTTTTAATAAAAAATTTAAGGTACATTTTCCTTTTATCAATGGTGCTTATTCTTTGGATGCTGTCCGCAACAGAAATAATCACATAACATGCGTATTTTTCCACTTAATATTTTCCTTATGTTTGGTATTCATATATATGTATGTAGGGGTTCCAAAAAACCACCCGAAATAAAAAGCCGGTTTTTTTACAAATAAAAGCCTATATATTATATAATGCAAAAAAATCAATTATATTTCGGAAATTCCTATGCATTTTGCCATAAATGTTTTGTTTTGACTACTGTTTTGTTGTTGTCAAGTATGTACATACAAGTATTTGCGATAGTAACGTTTTCTATAACTGAAGTTGGGTAGGTCATTGAAACTACATACTTTCAATAATATTTTATTGGTCTTCGTCTACTACTAAATCTCAAAGAAACCGCTCAAGACCTTTTTTTTTCAAAGAAATATACGTCTATTACCTAAGAGAGTTTATACACTTTTATTTTGATCTTTCAGGGAAATTGGAAATTCATAATTGTTAATTTTGACGAAAAAACTTAAAATTAAAGAAAACCTTAAAAAGTTGATCAAGTCAAAAAGCCGGTTTTCGGTTTTTTGATAAATGGTCAAAAAGCCGCTTTTCGGTTTCAGTTTAAACCGGCTTGGAAGCCCTACTATGTATTTAATGCCACTACATCAAAGTGCAACTCTCTTTAAGAAGTCCATTTTCAAATTCTGAATACATATTATACAATACCAATATTGCAATACATATTATCAAGATCGAGCATTGATTCATTTTTATATTATACCTGCTTTTTTACATACATACATATGTACATACGTAAATATATTGGAATAATAACGATTACAAAAATCCACGCCAGAAATAGAAATAAAAAAAATTCGGATGTGACCAACCCATGACTTTATCTATGTATTTCAGGAATATAAGAAGGTCACAAAACAAAATTCGATAATTAAACATACATACACGTTCACACATGTCGGTTATGGGTACAAATTGAGCACAAATGTAGGGAAACTTACACAAGATAAAAGTTCTACTTCCGGCTGTCGGATTTTGTTCGACAATATTTTATTACTTAAAACCACTGCCAGTATTATACACATTAAATATCAAGAAAATAAAAATAATTTAAAAGGTCAAAATAAAATAATGAAATATTGTTTTAAAAAAAAAATAATACTTCCGGTTTACGAATTCTGACCAAAACCTTATCAGCTCTAAGTTAGTACACAAGAATACTTGATAAGTTCAGGGGTGTGGACAGAACAGTGGCCACAATATTTTTGACCTTTCTAAGAGGAAAAAATCCCATCTCCGGTTTAATACAAAGTTTAGGCTTTTTATCGATTCATTATGTTCGGCTAGCGTTATGACAAACACACACACACACACATATACACACAGAATAGCGTTTTTATATATATAATGATGATTATATATTTTAATATTCTTATAGCAAGTATTTATGATGGTATTTAAAGATGTAATTATTTAAAAAAAATTCAGTCCGATTCAATTAGCGGTTTGGGAGATAATTTACATTTTAAGCGAGATCTATAATTACCATTTCCGGTCAACTTAAAAATTTACGTCGTGTCGATAAGAATTTCAGTAACCGATAATAAGTTTCAATTCGATAGGACTAACGGTGTTCAAAAATTCTCAAAATACAGAGACACACACACACACACACACACACATTTTTTTCTAGATCATGAAATGGTAATCGATTCCGAGTTCGAATCAGTCAAAATCTCGAGTTCGAATTTTCGCATGATCACAAAACTTCATCTATTGTTACTACGTACATAGATAAAGTAAAAAAGAATGTACTATTTTTTTTAGTAAGTTGAAATTTTGGTAGTGCCAATTGTGTATGGAAAGTGATTATTGTGGGATTAAAACCAGCAAGTCCTGATATTTTATAATTATTCATTGTATCTTGTCAGCAATTACGTCATACAAGTGATATAATATGCATATGCAAAAAAAATCAACTTAATTTAGATAAATAAATAAAGATAAAAATAAATAAATAAAGCCATGAAGATAAAGCTATATGTATGTTTGTATGTACATATGTATGTACGTACATACATATAATGTGTTGGAGTCCGGTCACGCTTATGATGGATGACTGAAAGTTGTGTCGAAAAAACGCAACGCAACGCAACAACGAACCGCTTAATCACAATCCATCATCTGAGAAAAGGCGCTAGATATTGTAGCTAATTTCAAGAGAATGTTATTCGAAGGAAAGACTTGCTCAGAAAGGAAAACCCGTCCATTAAAGTCGAAAAAAAGTACGCTAATTTTATTGGAAAAACCATCCATGTAGCTTGATAAGATACATATAATAGAACTTCGAAATTATTATTTTTAACTACCAATCGATGGATGTATTTATGCATGGATATTGCTCATCAGGTAGGATAGCTTTTTATATTATTCACAAAGCTGATCACACTACGCTCGAGCCAGAGCCTGATTGTATTCACCCGAGACGTTTCTGAAGTTGAGAAAATATCGAGCTCGCGTCGTGTATGTACAATAAACAATGACGTGCGTTTTTCCACGTCTTTCAATTTACTTCCTTTTTTATGTATATGTTATGTGTATTTTGGAAATGATCCAGATGTTTTATGAGCTTTCTTTCTTCTTACACACGTGTGCGAAACGAATAATTACCGATTCTTTTCAATCGTTAGGCTCTGTAAAAGTTTTGATACGCTGAACAATACGATGATGACCTGGAGGAATGCCAGAAAATGTTATTCCCATTTTTTTGTTGAGAATAAAATAATATTTGTAAAGCCTTGCATAAGCTTTTCGTGTCACTTTCGTAATATAGGAGATTCGTCATCGTTACACTACCGAACAGCAAAAGTTTACGTCAAGAATTTACTAAAATTTCACTAAAATACAACTTTATAGTATATCTTTAACTGTTAATGCATTATATAACTGTTACATTTTTAAGCTTTTTGTTATATAAATTTAAAATTTAATTGTAATCAATGTCAGTAATTATTTACATAAATTGCTGTTCCTGATGAGGCAGTATTATTGTAATAAAATCTCCCAAATCCGTAAAGAAGATAAATGAGAGGGAAAAAATGAACTGTTATAACTGTTTAGCCTATGAATTACGAGGGGGGCGGTAGAAAGCCATTTTTGGATAGCTAGCTGTCATCGCTTCGTTTGACAAGAGATGCTTATATAATTTTTATTGTGTTCGATAGTGATAAAACTCCAGTAGCTTCATTAACTTACTTCAATTTTAGCTAACCTGCGAATGTCGGTAAGATATCAGAGTGACCTGAAGAGTGGAAGTGGTTCACAATTTTTTGACCGGCAGGAATATCACTCAACTATCAGAGTGAAGCTAATAAAAAGCTTTTAATATATTATAGTAATATATTTTTATAAAAAAAAATACTTTTGTCACCATTTGAACGTAATATGCAGATGTACCTACTCAAATATCAAAAAAATAAATTTTATAAAAAATGTACTCAAATATTTCAGGAACACTTAGAAATAGCGCTTATCTGGTATAATAACGTTTTAATACTTTGATAAGTCCACAGTAACTTTCAATTTTCAAATTTCTCCATTTCACATTGGGAAATTCAACGCTTTTCCATCCGCCTATTAAACTACATAATTGTTGCAATAAAATTTTCCTATGACCAGCAGTCGATTGCACAATTAAGTTTACTAATAAGGTTTTTATGACTGTCGTAAAACTTTTATTATATTTCCAATATTCGCATTTGCCGGTATAGAAAATTTATTCCACTAGTCAAGTAAGCTACTAAGCAATTTCTTTCAAATCAAAACTATAAAAATGTAAAAGACTTGATTTGTTTCAATATTTTCAAATGCTGCACTCAACCTTACTTGCTTTTCACCGGAAGTCCGGTTTTCCAAGCGCGTATACAATTACAAGGCAATTAATTACCCTGTTTTGACGTTCCGGCTACGATAGATAAGAAGCGCTTTCTCGCGCGCGTTTTCCTTTTTCGCCCGCGAAAACTCGGCCCTTATAAATTTATTTTCAGCCAGCAACTGCCATAATCTCCCAATCGCTTTATCTGTTCAGAAATCTCATATTTTCGCGCTCTAATAAAGGCACGAAACCGCAGACCGAAACGCCTCCATATCGTGCTTGACCTCGTTTTCCCGGAATTCACGTTTTCCTGATATTTTCACGTGCCGCACCAATTAAACGACAACACGTGTAAATTTATAAAATTTCCGCCCCCCCAATTCGATTCAAGCTGAAATTCAACTCTGATTTATTCTTAAAAACCAAAAGTTTCACATTTAACAATTGTTTCGTTTCGTTCGTTTTATTTATATACATACCTACATAGCCAGCATCATAACTTGGTGATTTCGTTAATGCTAACTATTGAGAGGTTGCCGGGTTCAATCCCATGGGTTGGCTACTGGTCAGACTTAGATATTTGTGACTCCAAGATAGAGTTTCCAATTATTAGACTTCAACATCAATTATCGAATAGTAAAATTCGAAATATTCGAATATATTCGAATAGTTTTTAATAATAGAAAACAGTTGGAAATATTAATTCAAAATAATTAAAATGAGTGGGGTCCACATATAGTAAAAAGAAAAAGTAAATTTATCGTCATAAATAAACTTTATTTTAATTTTAGCAATACATATTTTAAAAATAATAATACGTTAAATGTTTCAAAATTTAATCCCGCCCTTAATGTTGTTTTTATTATTCGCGCTGTAGAGAACACTTTCAGTAGCAGTTGACGTTGGCTTAATTGTTAATAACATTTTTAGAGGGATATCTAAAGCTTCGGTCTTTTTTTTAAGTTATCCAAGTACTTGAAATCTTTTTTTAACCTTTTGGTATTATCTTAGAACTTGGAAAACGTACTTTCTAACGTGGACGCGCGTTCAATCAATTTATATTAATTTGAGAAAAAATACCCGGATCGACAACGTGTCACTACGAACTCCGAAACACAACTAAAGTTCAAAACAACATACATAAATGAAATGAAATATTTCTGCTTATCCATAAAAATTTTGTTCCCGCTTCGGACTGTATTTTCGTTTCCGTTTCAAATAAACGCTGCAATAATTTCTCTTTCGTAAAATACATAAGTTCAATTTCTAAAGCGAGGAATTCCAATGTCAAGTTCCACGAATCTATTGCACTGAGGCGATAAAATGACTCCGAGTCGACGACTAATACGTCTTTCACACTGTTTCACTGTTTCACTGTTGCGTTACATATTTTGAGTTAAAAATAAAATTGTATTATTTAAAAAAAAATTCTAAATTTGTAAAATATTTTATTAAAATTTCATTAAAAATTTTCACGAATATTATTCGAAAAAATGCTCAAATATTCTAATAACGAATAGTTCAAAATATGTCAAATATATTCGAATATTCGGATTGGAAACTCTACTTCAAGTTGATCGTTTCCTATCAGAGTTCGTTAATTTATCTGATTTTATTGTCATTATTCATCAAATTGGCAAAAACCATCCTACCCACTATTTGAATATGATTTCCAAATTTATAATCTATAAATTTATACACATATATGTATATGTACAATTTTAATACCATAGATGTCACTCAGGTGCAATCTGAAATTGGCATAATGGGAAAATATATGTACATTAAAGTGGGTTAATCGGCTACGCCTTTTTTAAGTGTTAAAATTTAAAAAAAGAAATACGAAATATTTTTTGGTGCCATAGTTTTCTTCAAAAATTATTTTTTTACGGGACAATTATTTTACAGTTAAACATATGTACATTACGGTAAATACATATATCCATTACAGCAAGCCAAATGTATAATAAATATTACAGGCGGTGGTCTATTTACCCTTTCCTACTTCGACAAGTGGATTATATAAATTTCGCGTACTAAACGAGAAATTTCATTTCGCATTTTGCGCGGAAAATGTAATTTACACGCCACGCAACTCTTGAATGCAATAATATTCTGAAAAAATAATATTAATAAAGTTCCACGCGAGAAATAATAGGCAAACGGTCAAGTGAGCCAAGAAAGATACAAACCCTATTTATTTAAAACCTAAAATTTTGTTGCAAAAGCTCTCCGATATCCTGACTTAGCTGGACCGAATCCAAAATTCCTACAGGTCGACGCCAACTCCATCACTATTTTTTCGATCGATACACTTTTTGCGCCAAAATTTTCACCATCCGCGTAATATTTATATGCACTTTTTGCAGCTTATATGTAGGTTTCTTACTATTCGCAAATGTACATATGTGGTGGTAAACTTTTTATACAATCATCTAATAAAGACTTTCATAATAATACAATCAAGTGAAATCAATACCTATTTTTAATTTATTCTTAATTATATACATATGTATATATATATATATATATATATATATATATATATATATATATATATATATATATATATATGCATACATATTTCAGATTATAAAATAGAATTTGCATACCCACATCATATCAATGCTTGGGTTGTTTACAAATACAGTTCAACTAAATATGTACATATTTAGAATGCGTCACAGCCCTGTCTCTACGGGTCGGGGATTATATTTATTTTGTAGCGGTTTTCCTATTTATCTCGACCGAAAGTAAACCACTGAGGACTAGGATGTGTTCCGATGACTCGTCCTTTTGCGGTACACGTCGAATTCTACAGACCGTGACAACCAGGACGACCACAATTCCCGGCATGGCAGTTCAGGGAAAACTGTCCCACTGCATATGCATACATACATATATATATATATATATATATATATATATATATATATATATATATATATATATATATATATTAAATGTAGTATATGTACATAAATATTTATTTTATCAATACGAACATTCATATGTGTATGTACATACATATATCACTTCGCGTTACTAGTTTATATTAATTTGAAATTAATTTTTAATTTTATTATATCTTCCTTACTATCTAATGATGTTGAATTTAATTGAAATTTCTGGGAATACGCTTCACACGTTGTGTTTGAATATAATTGCATCGTAAATAATGTATTCGAAGATAATTGCATACTCCGGTTCTGCGCCGCGATAAACGCTTTGCTGAAATCTGGTGTGAAACTGAGTAAATACGATGATTGTTTGCTTATAATACATTAATTACAATATTTCACAAATAATTTGTTTAAAATCTAATCTAAATCTAAAAAAGTAGGTATATACATACTTCTCGTATATGTACTATATGCATATTAGATAAACGTGAATGTTTGCTATTATACTCTTGATATATTTTTCAGCTACAGTTTTCAATTTAGAACCACCAAATTTGTATAATATCTCATTTCGATTTTTAAGAGATTCTATTGTCACTATATGTTCATAGTGCGTCTCGAGTTTATTCAGATATCAAACTATCTATACATATATATTTTTACACATGTTTTTGGTGATTTATAACTATTTTCTCATTTTAATGTTTGTGTTTAAAGTTAATACAAGAGAATCTTTAAATCCTACACTATCCCATTGTAGATTAATATGAAAAAAATCAATTTATACTCTCAAATCTTCTACCATAGGTGTAATAAAAATGTTCGTTTGTTTGGCCGCAATACAAATCTAAAGCTTTCAATACACATAGAACCATCAAGTTTGGCATACTATACATATCTTGGTGTTTTAAAAATTATAACTTAATGCATATATGTGCAAAACATACATACACATGCATATGCGTTTTTATGATGCTGTTGTTTTTACAAGGTTTATTTAGGTTTGAAAACGTACGAATTTAAGTATACGCGAGTGGCCTTTACGTGCCGTGCTAATGTTGAAATTCTCTCTCGAAAAATAAGAATAACACACAAAATAAAATAAAAGTCAAGCAACTCGGTCACGAATCACTGTCGAAATAATTTATATGCACCCTAAAAAGAGCGCTGTAGTATACCCACTAGGGTCCGTATACAAACAAAGGCCAGAGACTAATTAATGCAAAAGCCGCAATTTTACGATAATTAAATTTGATAAGTGGCCGCTCTATTAAGGCCCTCTATTATAAATTTACTACATAATTATTTTGCGATACACCGTAAATTTACTATCGAATTCTGATCGGACATGTGTGTAATTTGAATGACATATTGTAATTAACCTTTATTATATGTAATTGTAATACGGAACGGTTGGATACCGCCAAGGCGGATAATGGAGTGTATTTTCAATTGGGTAGGTGTTCTAATTGTCTCTCGTTTTTCAAGTGTTGAAATTGCGGAAGCTTTCACGGTGTTCCGGCCCCAAACTTGGGCTCGGTTTCAACGATACCTTTCAGCTTTTTTCCGTTTTACTTTTCCGCACGAGGGTGAAAGCTCCCTGGCCTCCAATACGTGCACATGATGCTTTTACAACACGAGATAGATAGGAAAAGCTCGTCCCCCCCGAAAGCTAATTTTGAAAAGTGTGGCAATTCTACAGCCGCCGAATACGATAAAGCTCCCAATATGTAGACATGCGTATGTTCATATGTATCTGAATACTGAACAATGCTGAATACTGAATGCTGGAAAATCCATGAGTTTACACCCGCCGAAAATATCACAAGCAATGGCTGAAATTAAAAATTTAATACATGTTGTATATCTACTAAAATAAATTACACGACATATGTCAATAAGATATTTAAACTCAAATTGACATCTCTAAAATAGCTCCCGCAACCCAATCGGGGTCCGCCCGGCAAATCAAACGTCAAATGGGTTTCCAGTATCAAAAATAAATGTTTCTTTTCAATTTGGTTTTTTAACTTTGAATCCATTAATTATAAGCTTATTAACATAAACAAAACTACTGTAAATAAATCTAAGGTCGATTTTTTTGTGTTTTGGTGTTAACATAGTCTGCTATTTGGTTATCAAAGCTTATTTTATTCACTAATTCATATTCAATTTTTAATATGCTTAAACTTGATGATCGGTCTTGATGGCTGGTCGATCTTAAATATTTTTTGATAATTTAATAAAAATAAAATAAATAGGCGAGGGTGCGTAAGATGCTCCTCGGATACAGCGCCCTTGGCAACTGCCCCGTTACCAATGCATTGTTACGCCACTCTTTCATTTATGCAACTGTAGTGTTTTTACCCCCAATCCCACATCTAGGACATTGTTCTTTCCATGACCAACTAATATTCAACAGAATAAATACATCTGGCAGTCACAAAGATAATAGAACATAAATAGAGTATAATTTATAGTAGAATATATATATATATATATATATATATATATATATATATATATATATATATATATATATATATATATGTACATATATATATATATATATATATATATATATATATATATATATATATATATATATATATATATATATATGGTAGTATATATATATATATTATTTATTTATTTATTTATTTATTTATTTAATAGTTTTGGACCATTGTGGCATTACAGGAAGAACCTAATGCGCCACAATGGCCTACATTTGAAAAATATATAAAAACATGATATAAAAACAAGTAAACTGTAAATAAAGGAAAAAAGCAAAAGCAGAAAACATGGTAAAATAAAATTACAAAAAAAAGTAACAAAAGGAAAATAATACATCATTCAGAGAGAAAAAAAAAATAACAAAAGTGTAAAAATTAAAAATAAAATCCATAAATCCCATTCTTTGTTTACACTGATCAAAATTAAAATAGTATATAAAAATGTACAAAAGAGAAAGAAAAAATAAAATAAAATAAAACAAAATATGAATAAAAAATAAAATCACAGCGAGGCCCAAATGGAAGAGAGTAGATTAAGATTCCACTCATTCATCACATTCAAATTAAGAAAGTAATGATGAGCGCAGGTTACCAGATAAATATGTTAAGATAATATCCGACAATCTACGCTCCCCAAGGTGGAAAATATCACATTCAGGGACAGCAGCAACGATTTCATTGAGAAGTCGAATAGCTCTTGGAATAGGAGCCATTCGAAAAAGAACTGTGCGAGCAGCAGGTACAACCATTAAATGATGATGTCTACCACGCACATAATTATTAGGGACATAAAGTCCCAACTGTTCCAGCAACAACGGGCATGACGTATTACCACGCAATAGCTGGAGAACGAAACGAATTAACGAGAAGTTTCTCCGAAGTTCAAGGGAATTATACCCAAGCATGCCCAAAAGGAAAGGAGTAGGATAGAGATATGGGTAGTACCCATACTCTTTCTTATAAAGAAAACGAAGAAATGCTTTTTGCACTTTTTCTATAATAAGAGAGTAGTTTGCTTCGTGCGGATTCCACACAATTGCATTATACTCTAGCTTACTTCTAACAAGCGAGTTGAAAAGCAAGCGAGAAGACAAGGGGTTGGAGAATAATCTAGCATATCTCAAGACAAATCCAAGTCGACGAAAGGAAACGTCAGCGATTGTCTTGATGTGGTTGTGAAAGGTGAATTGAGGATCAAAAGTGATACCCAAGTCGACCATTGATTCCACGCGCTTCAACAATACGGATCCAATGGAATATCCGTGACAATAGAGCGAATTCGCACGTCCATAACTCATAATAGCACATTTACTAGTATTCAGTTCAAGCCCTAAACTGGAACTGAACTCTAAAACAGCGTTAATATCAGCTTGAAGGAGAGAGGCTTGCCTCTCATCCTTAACAGCAAAGAATAGTTTAACGTCGTCAGCAAACAAGAGACATGAAGCATTGCGTAGTACTTTTGGGAGGTTATTAATGACTATTGTAAATAGTAAAGGGCCTAAGGTGGACCCCTGAGTTACACCAGATCGCGTAAAAAATGAAGGAGATTCATAAATACCATATCTAACAAATTGCTTCCTATCACTAAGATAAGAAGCAAAGAGTTTAAGAAGACGTGGAGAAAAGCCCACTTCAGCTAATCTGATCATAAGAGCGTCATTGTTGACAAGATCAAATGCTTTTCGAAAGTCAAAGTAGGCTACATCAACTTGTTGTCCACGGTCAACTTTAGACATGGTATAATATGAAAAGCAGGCAAGATTAGTGGTAGTGGAACGACATGGTGAAAAACCATGCTGCTCATCACACAACAATCTTTTGAACTGCAAAAGAATCAAACGGTGAAGGATATTATCGAAAATTTTGGGAATAGCCGAGATGATAGCAATAGGTCTGTAATTTTCAACCTCATTTTTAGAGCCACTTTTATGAATGGGAATGACTCTAGATAATTTCCATTTTTCAGGATAATTACCAGAATCCAGAATAAGGTTAAAAATAAACTGAAGAGGCTCTAAGAGCGAATTACAGCATGCCTTTAATACGTCAGGGGGCACACCGTCAGGCCCAACAGACCCTTTCAGCTTCAAAATTGCTATCCTAACATCTCCAAGCGAGACCCGCGGAATGTCTATAATAACACCTTCAGTACCAATTTGGGAAGCCAAATTAGCATCAAGGGATGGTGATCTCTGATCAAATACAGAGCTAAAAAAACTAGCAAAAGCTTTAGCGATCTCAGGACCGACACAACTTTTATTATTAAATGAGAACGAATGCTCAAGGCCATGTGAAATATGCTTACTCTTAATAAATCTGAAAAAGTGGTGAGGATTACTAGCGATAGCACTCTCCATCTCTTTGAGATAGAGGGTATAACGCTCACTCACACCACGTTTCACGATCTTCCTAAGAATCCGAAATTTCTCATAGTCACGAAATGATTGGCTACGTTTCCAACTTCTATGAGACAACCATTTTGCACGAACATCAGTTATAAGTTTGGACCCAAACCACGGTGGAAAAACCCGACGATGTAGTTCTAAATTAGGATAACTGATGAACCGAGGAACATAACTGTCAAAAATATAATATAGTGTGTTATACAAAAATTCAACAGCATCACCAGTATTCATGAGGTACATTTGGCGCCAGTCCATAGTACGAACCTCATTATAAACCAATTCAGAATCAACGCGAGCAAAATTCCACCGTGATGAAGGAATCCCAACAGATGAACAAGCTGAAACAGGTCTCACAGAAGACAAAAACAGAAGCTCAATTTGTAATGCATCATGATATAGGTCCTCAGGGATGATCGCAGTTCCTTTTGGGCATAGGATCATCGTTGCTGACACATTGGATTCATTCACCAACATAATATCAAGCTTACTTGGACTAATGGGTGAACCAACCTGTACTAGGTCGCAATAGGAAATAACAAAATTAAATTTATTGCGGACATGAATATTGGCACTAGGCATATTAAAATCACCCATTATTAATAATATGTCACGTTCATTTATGAAATCACGTACATTCATCATATTTGCAAACAATAACTCATATACATCGTCTTTCGCAGCGGGCGGAATGTAAACAACACAAATAAAAACTCTCGCAAATACAAAATCAACTCTCACCCATAAGTCCTCGCCAGAAGGAGTTTCAAAGTTCTTCAACCTGACAGACCGCAACCAGACACGAGAAGCAAATAAAACACCCCCACCACGTCGTTGCTCTCTGTCCCGACGATGCACTGTCCACGAAGAATCAAAGAACTCCGAATTAAAAAATGATGGCGTTAACCATGTTTCAGTTAACGCCACCATATCATCGACAATAGAATAAATCGCCGTATTAAACGCGGCCACCTTGGTCCTGAGACCGCGTACGTTTTGGTAGTAGATTGATATTTTTCGATCTCTCAGTCTGGCGCGTGAGTCTTTTTGGAACAAGAAATGACTGATTTGAAGTCGCAAGACTTGCCAGCGGAGATAAAACGGAAGAAGAAGAAGAAGGCAATACGGTCACTGTAGAATCACGACACTGAGGAACAGATGAAATAGTCGATGATGCGACAGTAGACATAGTTGTATCACCACTCTTAGCATTTGTAGTCGAAAGAGTATTAACAGTTGGTGTCATGCTCCCAGCAGCTCCGGAACAAACATCAGCAAACGTAACGTTTGGAGATACAGCAACCGATGGATTAAGTTGAGAAACAGACGGAGAGGAGGTAGTGTTACTAGTAGTGGAAGTAGAGTTAATATTACTCTTAGTATTATTTCTCCAGTCCCTAAATCTGCCGAAGTGGACCCCAGCAGGCCAAGAATCAGCAGAAAAAAGCAGGCCAGCCACAGAAGCAGGGGCAGAGATCTTAAAAGATCCATAGTCTCCACGTGCTTTTAGTGATAACACCTCTATGTCATCCACGCCTCCACAGATGGCTCGAACATGAGTTCGTACAGCATCGCAGGAAGTATCCAAGGAGAGCTTCCATACATGAATGTGGATGAGTCTTCTAGCTGCAGTGATACTACTGGAAACAGCCGTCCCAACTTCAAAATTCCGCCGACGTAGTGGTAGTTGCTTATTCGATGGTGTGGCAGCCAAAAGTCCGTATACAGACTTTCCACCGTCCCGAGACAGGGATAAGCGGCGCATATTGACTCTAGGTGCAGAGGGGACAAAAGGAGGATTGGTAGCACCATCAGATTTGCGTCCCTTCCTCTTCCTCTTCTTCTGACTGGAGCCACCGTTCACCGTAGCTGCATTAGCAACAGGGGAAACAGAAAGATGAGGGACATCGCCTCTTGAGGCTGAACTTTGAAGTAACAACTCCAAAGCAGCAAATCTCTTTTCGATACGGTTTATCGCATCGAAAAAAAGATCGCGCCACATGCGACAACAATCGCCCATCACGTAAATGCAACAATACGTATATCGTTCGCAGTACAACGGCGTACACCTTTAGATACGAAATACAATGTTGATACGGACGCTGCGATGTACCAAGAGCTCCTCCTAGCTCCTTGTTGTTATTCCTGGCTTCTATTAGTGGTTCTAAAGTGTAGAGACAGCTGGCGTTAGTAATAACCGAGAGCGCGCACAAACACGTCCACTCACTATAGCCCGGCCGCGAATTTTCGCTGCCATATATATATATATATATATATATGGCAGCGAAAACAACAACGATTCTCTCGCGTGTCATGACAAGATCAGATCGAAAACTAACCTTTACGTCACATACGACATAATTCGAGTGAAAAACATGGCAAATTTTTAATATCCAGTGCGCTAACCCCTATTCTGCAGAGTTGGGGGCGTGCAAAGCGAGCAGCTTGTTGCTTCTAATCGGCCGGGCATTTGGCGCGATTAAATATTAACGTCAATCGAACGATAAAGCGCTTTCATATCGGACAATAAACGTCCGATATTTGATTTTAATCGCTCGTATATGTATAATATATCATTTACTAGAACTCCCCATGTCGGACTGTGTGTCCTGTCAGCGCGGATGCGTCAATAAATAATGTGATCGAACGAACGTTAATCCCTCGTAACTCAGCGCACTATTCATTTTCCGGTAACATTTCCTTCTTGTTACGAAAATGTCAAATTGTACATACACATTTATGTATGTATTATGAATTGGGTGGTTGGGTGGAATTTCCCATTTTATTTGTTCTTTCGTCGCTGAAATTTTGTATATTATCACTATTATATGTACATACATATGTATGTATGTATGTATATAGTTAAATGAAGATTAGGGTTGTCAGGCGTCCCGATTAATCAGGATTGTCACCAATTTTAAGTTTCGTGTCCCGGTGTCCTGAACAAACCTCTCGGGACTCCCAAATATCCCGGTTTACTACTTTTTAAAAAAAGTTTTTAACTCAGAATTAAAATATATGTAATATTAACTATATACAAAAAGTCGATGTCTGGTACACACTGCAGCAATATTCAACAATGAACAATGACTGCCTTAACAAATTAATACCAAAAGCGTTTAACAATACTAAAGTTGCCACACAATATTCTTCGGCCAAATCAAAAATAACTTCTTTGATTAATCAAGTTTTCGCACCTCATTCAGTAGATTTAATTCGTAATGAACTTCAAAGTTGCTCATTTTATAGTATTAGCACCGATTCTAGTAACCACAGAAATCAAAAAAAAATTCCGCTTGCAATTCAATATTTTTCCAAAACAGGAATAAATGTAAAATTGTTAAAATTGGGGAGTTTAAGGGGGGAAACTTCAGACGTGGTCTTTAATTTTTGTATACAAACGATAAAGGATTTGAAAATAGATTTAAATGCGTTGGATTTGGGGGCGACAATGCTAATGTTAATTTTGATGAGCGACAAAGAAATTTAAGTAATAATGTGTACAATAAATTTAAAATAGAAATTGGAGCAGACATTGAAGGAATCGGATGCCCTGCTCACGTTTTACATAATATAATACATTACAAACCGCAACTGACCAATTATATCGTGTGTCATTGATCAAATAAATTTTAAAATATTTAGTTATTTTGCTATTTACACCGTCAGAACAAAAAGTCTAAAAGAGTTCTGTGATTTTGCTAATATTGAATATAAAAATCTACCCTCATAGAACCTACTATCTACAAAAACACGCACTCTAAAGCTATTTGAAGCTTTAAAAGCTTTTTTATAACTGAAGAAAAAGCACCAAAAACGATATTAGATTTTTTCACTAATGCTCTCAGTGAAGTATATATTTGGTTTCTTCATTGTAATTGTAGAATTTTTCATTTACATACATATGTATACTAAAAATAGAAGAGAAAAAAATAAATTATAGAAATTCTAAATATTATCACTTCGATTGAAAATATATCTACAGAAAAGTCAAAGATCTGATTTTTTTGGGGGGGGGGCTCCCGGTTTGACTTGCATGAAATCTAACAACCCTAATGAAGATACAGAATTCATCATGATGTTTTTCAATTATAATTCCCATAGCGATATTTGGTCACAAATAAAATTTACATCTGGAAGTATACATATGTATGTACATATACATATACATATACATATGTAGACATGTTTGAATATGTAGATCTTTTGTTATACTGAAAATCAAAAATATGTACAACTAGGGATAAGCCCGATGAAATATTATTGCATATGCTAAGGCAGTAGTCAGCGAATCGTGGCTCCCGAGCCACATGCGGCTCTTTGGCCCGTTGAATGCGGCTCTGCCACAAATGACCACGTGATCGTGACTAGAGCCCGGATAGCCAAGGTGCCGTTTATTGTTCAAATGTTGTAAATGCATTGTTAAAGGTTTGCCGAACCTTTTTTACAAAGCATTTACAACAATTGAACAATGAGCGGCACCTTAGCTATCCGTACTCTAATCATGACTCAGTTGAATAAACTAGCGTTTGCTGTTCATTCCCTTTTCATGCAAACAATATTTTTCAAGCATGAACCGTATCAAGAGTACATTGAGAAGTCGTCTTATTGATGAGAACCTGGAATCGTGCCTTAAATTAGAAACAACATACAAACCTGTCATTCAAACTTTCCAAGAAGATGCAAGGACATTTTTCACATTGTCATTGTCATGATTTAATATTATGACACTCACAATTAAATTTTTATTAATAAATAGGATCATTATTAAGCATGATATCAAGTTTTATTCAGTGTACATATTGTTTAATTAAGACCTAAAACTTTAATTACAGTTTATTAAGTTAAAAAACAGTGTACCTACCTATAGTTGATGTTTAAGAAATTTGGCTCCCAAAAGAACTCTCAATCGTTGTCCTGTTGATATTTGACTCAGTAGAAAGCAGTTAAAAATTACAAATTAATCGACAAAATTCTCTATTAAAGTTAAATTGCAAAATTAAAAGCAATAAACTAAAATAATCTCTATTGGTGGGGTCCGGGGATGAAGTTTTGCTCACAAATGAAACACATGTTTTTCAAATGATCTATGATCTATAAATAAAATACATATAGCTTATTTCGTAAAAAATATACTGAAATGCATATAAATTTTATACAACAGTTTTGAGAAATACTGATTTGATAATTCACAGAATTGAAAACAACCGTAAAGAAATCGTATTCAAATTTTCAATTAAAAGAAATAGAAACGCTTAGTTATGTTCAATTTACAAAACCAATTATTTTCATCGTCGCCCGAATATTCAGGCGGTCCATAATGCGTTAATACATAAAATTCTCTATTGACTCTTGACTTTCTTCAATCCTTTATTTGAAAATATTTCTGAGATTACTGGCCAATTGAAGCTATCAATCGTCCATCTGGGGCAGTCTGATCAAATGATAATGGACGTAGGCCACTCTAATTACCTGCCAATTATAACAAAATGCTCGGTCGTTGAGCTCGCATATTATAAATTACATTGTTTTATAAAATGCGAGTTTATAAAATAAATGTCATTGTTTTATAATATTGTTTTATATATGAACATTATAAATTAAATTGTTCATAAGTCGCAACACGCTCGCATTCTCCAGGAATGGTCTTAGACTAATGGTTAACATCCCAAGTGGTTGGGGATTCCAATCGAATAATCGATTATTCGATATTCGAATATATTCGGCCTTTTATGAATATTCGAAAAATCGAATATTTTAAATTTTATTCGATTATTATTCATTACAATTTAAATATTATATATTGTCTTGGTATTATGAGAGTGGATCATTAAACGTTTCAAATTTCAAGGAAGTCAAGTTTATTTATATAACAATCAATAATAGCATCATATCGGATAAATCAAGGTGAGAACTATTTAAGCATGAAAGTTATAAATTGTAAGCATTATCCTTATTGATATTTACAAAAGGCAACTGCGAACAAATCTGAAATTTGAAACGTTTAATGCACTTTTATTTTGTATTTTTAAATATTTTTATCTGAACCGGTAAATTTTAAAGTACTACTTTTACCCTTAGTTTATTCCACTGAAATTTCATATCTAGAAGTTTAGGCATAATACCAAGTTATGTATAAAATTTGGTAAGCATCCGTCAACCGTAAGTGGCAGTTTACTATTGTTTGATTTTTCTTCCACTATTTTTTTCGACCCTTTAAACATGTGTTCTTGTCACGAAAAAAATCAAGTATAATTCTTGTATCAATGTGATGAAAATAAAAAAAAATTATATTTTATAAACCGGAAGTGGGATTATTTCCTCTTAGAAAGGTCAAAAATGTTGTGCCACTACTGAACGTATCAAGCTGTCTGATACGTTCCGTAGTCCACACCCCTGAACGTATCAAGCTGAAAATTTATATTTGTATTCTTTATATACTAACTTGGAGCTGCTAAGGTTTTGGTCAGAATTGTTAAACCGGAAGTAGTATTTCCTTTTAAAACAATATTTCATTATTTTATTTTGACCTTTCAAATTATTTTAATCTTCTTGATATTTATTTTGTATAGTAAAGATAGTGATTTTAAGTAAAAAAAAAAATCACTTAATTTGATGAACCGGAAGTGGGAATTTTTCCTCATAGAAAGGTCAAAAATGTTGTGCCCACTACTCTGTCCCCACCCCTAAACTTATTAAGCTGAAAATTTATATTTGTATTCTTTATGTACTAACTTAGAGCTGATAACGTTTTGGTCAGAATTCGTAAACCAGAGGTAATATTTTTTTTTAAAACAATATTTCATCATTTTATTTTGCCTTTTAAATTATTTTTATGTTATTGATATTTAATGTGTATAATACTGATAGTGATTTTAAGTATTGAAAAAAATTTGAACAAAATGCTGTCTTAGCTATTAGTATTTCATAGTGCTGCCGGTATCTGTGAATGTGTCTGTACTTTTCAATATAGAATTTTGTTTTGTGACTTTCTTATATTCCTCAAATACATAGATAAAGTCATGGGTTGGTCACACCCGATTTTTTTTTTTTTGATTTCAAATACCTTAATTTTTCAAAATGTTATGAAGCATATACGTATAAAATATCCATAGATACATTTAAATACATACATTTGAAATATCTATTTTGCTAATTTTCAATAATAATTTGACTTTTGTAACATGATTCAAGATAAAGTGATTAATCAAACCGTCGCGTCGCGTTTTTCCCTTACCCCTTGATTAAAGGTTCGTTCTATTAATAGCACTTGATATTTGAAGGAATCTTAACGTTCTGTACTGATGAAGATAAATTTGACAGATCGGAAGGGCCTGCGAAAATTTATCGCGCGTCTGAAAATTTGCTCAGTTGCCAAAAGCCACACCTTTACCCACTTTATTTGATATTTCCCCCACTCCATTGCATGAATTTCCTTCGATTCTGACCTTCAAATCTGTATATGCTATTTTTTCATTTATATTAGTATTCATTTATAATTAAATTTATAACAAGTATTTCGGAATAATTTCCTCAAAAAAAAACGTTCATTATTTTTCAAAATTAGTCAGTTACATTTAATATATAATTTCGAAAAAGACTTTGTATGTATATGTGTAAGTTTTGGTTCGTAGAATCCGTGACCTTAAATCTAATATGTAATATCGAAAGAGACTTTGTAACTACATACATATGTATGTAAATATATGTATGTAAGTATTGTTGGTTCGTAAATCCGTGACGTCATCGAACAAATTAATTTTCAAATAAATTTATATAAAAAAAAACTATTCATATAAATTAAATGATACGTATGTTTACTTAGCCATGTTTAAGCGGGTTATATTACAAATACCGAGCGAAGCCGGGTAAAACCACTAGTATACATATGTATAATATTAGCTGGTTGATTGAAAAAATAAAGTGTACGCGTGTTGACATGCAATCGGCTGTAGTACTATTTAAGCATCATTAAAAATCATATGTATTTTTGCGATGTCAGAATTTATACTGACTTGAATATTTCATACCATACTGACATGATCAGTAGATCAGTAGCTATTAAAATAGATATAAGATGTATTGTGAACATAATTTCGTAATAATAAAAAGCATTTAAAAATCAAATACCAAGAAACAGGATGTATGTATTTCAATAAATCCGTTTCTTCGGAGAATGGAAAGACTGCTTTCGAATATTCATACGAATATTCATTTCGAATATTCATTTGAATTTTAATGGAAAAGTTTCGTTATATCGAATCCAATCCGACTAATGGTTCGAATCGGATCCGCATTGCACAAAGCGGCTCTTTACATAACGCCTTGTTTTTGTCAAAAATCTGCCGAAAATTACAGCACCACATGATTCCATCGATTATATTCTTACATAAATAAATATCTTATACATATATATATATATATATATATATATATATATATATATATATATATATATATATATATATATATATATATATATATATATATATATATATATATATATATATATATATATATATATATATATATATATATATACATATATATATATATATATATATATATATATATATATATATATATATATATATATATATATATATATATATATATATATATATATATATATATATATATATATATATATATATATATATATATATATATATGTATATATATATATATATATATATATATATATATATATATATTTATATATATATATATATATATATATATATATATATATATATATATATATATATATATATATATATATATATATATATATATATATATATATATATATATATATATATATATATATATATTGTATATATAATATTAACGGGTAAGTGTTGGGTAAAGAATTCTTATCGAGACATCAAAGTACTTAATGTTTTCAATAAACTAACATGATGTATTGATAACTTAATAGTTTATTTTTCATTTGCGTGTTCCTTGGGTGCTTTGTATGACGAAATTTGACTAACAACCAGGTTAGTGCACACCGGCGACCGAATCGATACCAGATTACGTGTTTGTTGGTGCGTACGAACTAAACCAACGACGATTTTGAGCCAACTTTTTTAACCAGCAGGATAAAACCAGTAGCGTACAAAATATCGAAATAAAAATTAAATTTTAAAATTGAAATTAAATATCAAAATTAAAACTATTATTTTTATATTAAAATTAAATTCAAATATCAAAATAAAATTATAATCATTATATTAAAATTAAAATTAAATTTTCGAGATTGACCTAAAATTAGATCATCAACAATCACATACAGGTAATCCTCGACTTAAGATGTTTTGACTTACGAAGATACGCACTAAGATCGAAAAAAAATCAAAGAATTATTATTTTTACTTCCCCGTAATGCACAGTTACTGAGAATATATCATGTATTAGTATGGGTGATCCAGCGATCGTCGCCATTACGTTGCGTTTTCGGTACATCAATCGAATTTTTTTTAGTCTTCAACTGTTTCTCTCAAATCAAATAATTAAATCCATCTCAGGGGTAAAATTTATCGGATAATGTGTGATTATTAATTTTATTTCGACGAAAGAAAAAAAACCCTTTGACAAATCACCGACACCGACGGTTTTTTTGTTAAATGTTTCATCGACGGCCGAAATACAGTAGTATATCGTAACAAGATTTTTTTTTGCTCGTAATCATAGAAATTATAATATTTCTCTGGTTGTAAATGCGTATCGTCGTAATTCAAAACATTGTTGTAATTCAAAACATCAACGATGATCTAATTTTAGCTCAATCTCGCTCTTTAGCTTAATTTTGATATTAAATTTCAATTTTTTAATTTAATTTTTATTTCAATATTTTGTACGCTACTGGTTTTAAAAGTTGGCCCAAAATCGTCGTTGGTTTGGTCCGTACGCAGCATGTGATGAATAAGTTAATAGCTGACATCGACTCTTTGGATTTATTATAATTTTTTAGTAACAACGGGCTAAATATGCGTAAATATACATGCACATTAGTTTATTATATTTCTATTTTTAATTGAATCGAAACGAGGATGCACGTGGTGACTTGCACTCACAAGCCCACGATGAAAATAGTAATATATTTTATTTATATACGAATGTAGATATGTATGATCTTAACGCAGGAGGAAAAAAAGTGTATGGTTATTGTATAATATATGTATACAGACATATATGTACAAATATGAAATAATAGTACATATATGTATGTACATATCAGTGGCGTGCGCTGAAATTCTCTCTCTTTTTGTCGTACAGCCTTACTTAATGTGCACGAACAGGATACAAGAGGAACAGCCTGTTCCTCTTGTATCCTGCTCGTGCACATTGAGTAAGGCTGCACGACAAAAAGAGAGAATTTCAGCGCACGCCACTGGTACATATGTATGTATAAAAATAAAAATAAAAAAGTCAGCAGTATAGCTTGGTGGTTACCTAGCATCGAAAGGTCGCCTGGTTCGATCCCGTGAGTTGACTTGGAATGAAAGTAGTATATTTTCTGTAATGCTGCTGGTCAGACTTGGATATTTGTGACTCCAGGTCGATCTTTTCCTATCAAAGTTTGACAATTTATCTGGTTTCATTGTTGAAACGGTTCCTCCATTAAATTGGCTAAAAACCATCCTACCTACATACTATGTCACCACTATTTGAGTATGATTTATGTACAGTAAAAATGTATGTACAAGTTTAAATTCATAGATGTCTCGTTAATTTCGAGTTCTGCAGTGTCTTGTAATTCAGCGACTTAATTAAATCAGCGACTCAAAGTTTATATTTATGACTTGACAAGATAGTAGATAAATATAAACTTTGAGCATATTATAATTGTCTCCGCAAATTTTTTTTTTCCATAAAATTTCTTTCCAAAACAGATATACATATTGCGTGTATCCTGTCTTCACATTCCTTACCATGCAAATACTATATATAATAATTACACTTGCAAAAACAAATTTCATGAAATACAATCATTTTTATATGATAGAATTATTTAGAAATCCAATAGAAAGCAGATATAAAAATTGTAACTAATCCAAACAAACCCTAGATCACTACCCTATTTAACTACCGCCGAGGATTTTGAGTTTTGTAAAGGTGTGTTTAGACTCTCTAATATATCTTGCAACAATATAAAATAAACAAACTAAGTCTATTAATTAATTAATGTATTCTTCCAAAACCAGTTTCACCTTCTTCATTGTTGTTAAAATGTAATGCTCACAATCGAAATGCCAAGTTACAATCTAAAATACTCAGCAGTTAGGGATTTCCATCGATAAATTCTGGCATGGTTATACATTCAGAAATTCCGGTGTAAACCAGTCTTTATAAACATTGACATGTATTACACGACCCATGTTCAATGCTACCTAGAAAGGCTTAGCGGGTAGTATTCTTGTTTATTTTTTACACAATAAAAAAACAACGCCTATCGGCGTATTTCAGGCGCATAATACGCAATTGGCAAAACGCTGATCGGCGTTGGTCAGCATTCAAAGGGCTGAGTTTGGTTTGATTAATTTTACGTAGTTTGTAATTATTTTCATACCGCTTTGTTGCAGATTTACAAGCCCAGCCCTAAGTGCAAGCAGATGTTGTAATGGAGACTCTAATGATAAAGTCGAAGACCTCCTTTCAACAATTCGTTCAGTCGTTTAACACAAGCACGTTGTCGTCGAGGCTCGAGAGCAGCGAGCCGACGACAGCGACGGAAACCGTCATCATCAG
This sequence comes from Arctopsyche grandis, assembly GCF_051622035.1. NCBI lineage: Eukaryota > Metazoa > Arthropoda > Insecta > Trichoptera > Hydropsychidae > Arctopsyche > Arctopsyche grandis. Next base: position 12,490,330 of record NC_135355.1, read on the forward strand.
CAGTGGCAGTGTCAGTGGCAGTGGCAGTGTGATTAGCAGCAGAAGCGGTTCAGGGGCGTCGTCCCCCACACCAAGCGATGGTGTGAGGCGTCGCACGATCATGGGCCACGGCCGGTCGTTACCAGCGAACGCCACGACGACGACGCCGACGACGCCGACAGACGCCAGCACGCTTTATGCGGACAATACCACCGGAGAGTATCTGCCCAGCTACTGGTCGGAGGGCGACGAGCCTCTAGCAGCGTGGAATGGCTCCTACCTCGGCGGTAACTCCACCAACCTCACCACACCCTACAACTTCAGCGATTTCGAACTGCTGAATGCGACCAACACCAGCGTGCCGTACGGGTTCTGGTTCTGTGCCAAGTGGGTGGATGCACAACAAGACCTCTTCCAAGCAGCCAACATCTGCTTCGCGGTCGCGTTCCTCATCCCGAAGAGTTTCAAGCAGAGCATATTGTTCATGCGCGCACTTGCCGCCATCGGCTTCCTGCTGTTGGCTGCTTGGGCGGGCACCGAACTATGTGCGCCCGACGTGCTAGCATGGAATATTGTGCTGGTCGTCGTCAATTCCATACACACCATACTACTGATCATCAGGTGAGCGTATCTCTCAACTCTTTTTTTTTTACTTTATCTATGTACATACGTAATAACAGGGTCTACCTCACGGGACCCAAAGTGAAAAGCCCGAAAACGCAAATATCGGATGGCAAAGATCGAAAATCGAAAGATCTTAAGACGAAAGATAAAAAAGGGTGCATGGTATATATAATATATATCAGTGGCATGCGGTGAAATTATCTCTCTTTTTGTCATACATCCTTGTTTAATGTGCGCGCGCAGAATACGGCAGGAAAAGCCTGTTCCTCTTGTTCCTGTTGTATCCTCGACCCTTTAAACATGTATGTTTTTCGCAAGAAAATTCAAGTATAATCCTTTGTTTCAATGTTATGAAAACAAAAAAAAACATTGAATTTAATTAACCACGCGTGGGATTTTTTCCCGTTAGAAAAATCAAAAATGTTGTCGCCACACGATTTTTCTCCACACCCCTGAACATATCAAGCTGAAAATTCATATTTGTTTAATTTATGTACTAACTTAGAGATGATAAGGTTTTGGTCAGAATTCGTCAACAGGAAGTAGTAATTTTTTTTTAAATAATATTCTCTATTTTATTTTGACCTTTTAAATTATTTTTATTTCTTGATATTTATTGTGTATAATATTATTAGTGATACCGGATACCGGAAGTAGAACTTTTGTCTTGTGTAAGTTTCCCTACATTTGGACTCAATTTATATATTTTTATTTTATTCTAAATTTATATCGAAAATGCTCTCATAACCGGTATGTGTGAACGTGTATGTATGTTTAATTATCGAATTTTGTTTTTATCCTTCTTATATTCCTCAAATACATGGATAAAGTCGTGTGTTGGTCACATTCGAATTTTGTCAGAGAAGCTCCTGAATTATAAATTAATAAGAAAATATCCATATGTAACAGAAACTCAACATAACGATAAAAATTTCAGATTTCTTCCACCAGCTCTCTCATTGGAGTTAACCGAGTTGTACCTGAGACTGTTCAAGCCGTTGAAAGTGAGCAAAAAACATTTTAAAGAATTGGCGAGAGAGGGTCGCTTACTTCGTCTAGAACCGGGAGAACCTTACGCCATCGAAAGCATCACCCCAGCCGATGAAAGACTTTCAATTCTGCTCAAAGGAAAGTAAGTTCATTTGAACATGCCATATGATTAAAATAAAAAAATAAAATTTATATCAACGCTATTTTGATTGGAAAGGTTAAAGGTTTCATGCGAGCAGACCTACCTACATGTGATCCAGCCTCACCAGTTCATCGATTCTCCAGAGTGGGAGGCTAATAGGGAGCAATCTGACGATGTATTTCAAGTCACGGTGATAGCTGAGGAAAGTAGCATTTGTCTGTGCTGGCCAAGGATGAGATTAGAGCGGGTTCTTCGGTACAGACCGATGCTCAAAATCGTCCTCGATAGCATAATAGGTAAAGCGCAAGCACCATTGGACATACAATTCTGCTGCTTATTTTATATACATATTTACCTTTTAATTTTTTTTTTCTCAGGGAAAGATATAACCCACAAATTGTATTCACTGAACGAGCAGCAAGCCCTAGCTGCGAACGATCCGAATGGTGCAGTTGAAACTAAAATTATGCTCCGCTCGCTGTCTGCAGATGCTGTGGACATAGGTACTCAAGGAAAAATGAGATCTCTGGTGTGGAGAGATCGAGAAAGGAAAGGGAATTCCGCAACTGAAAGTAAGCAATGTTCGAAGTACCTCTTTTGAATGTTTTCACTTTTTCGTGTCGATTGTTTCCATGTGTGCGACATTTTCCATCTGGGCATATAACCTTCACAATAAATTGGTTCGTACTACCTCAAGTGCCTGGAAATTATTTAGTATGCCAGCTCTATATATTATGTAGATATGTATATACATACATACAATATAATATGATACAATACATACATACTTACACGTCTCTCTCGACACACGGCGTTCGTGTTAAATTCGAAAGAGAGTGCGTTAGCTCAAAGCAATTTTCGCCTCACTAATTGACCAAAAGTGCGTCATGAAATTTACAAGATATTAAATACGACTGTGTCTCGATCAAGAATAATTTACGAGTAGTTAATTATTCATTGTGTTCATATGTATGCTGGAAGTTCTAACTTGGAACGATGCGATATATATGTATTTACTTCGTTACCATATCAATTCATGAAATGGTATGTATAACTCCAAGTAGACAAACCCCCCCCCCTCCCTTTTTTAACTAAAAAAAATCTAACTGTCGCTATGTTGATAATAATGTACAAGCAGGGCCGGCCCATAGGTATATGGCGCCCTTAGGCAGATTGGTTTTTAGCGCGCCCCCCCTTAATTTTTTTTTAACCAATAAATTTTATAGAAAGTACATGTTGAAGAAAAATATATTAACAACTTTTAATTAAAATTACATTTTTTTAATCAAAATAGGCATGTTTTATTTCTAATATACATACATACATATAATATGATATTAATAAAAATAAATAAAATAAAATTTTCTAAAGGAACTTATTATAAAACATACATAAAATTGAATTTAGAAACTTTCTTTCGTTCCATTTTATTTTAAATTTTAAACTTACAACATAATAAAATATATGACAATGAAATTTTAAATCAAAATTAGAACTTCAAATAAAATTTATTCGGGCTTTTGCTGATGCGAAATTTGTAATTAATTCTTCTATATCGAGTTGTTTTAAAAGGTCTTGTTCAATGGAAATCATAGATAAACCTCTTGAGTCATTCGTGATCTTAAATTATTTTTTATTAACTTGAGTTTTAGAAAAGCTCCTTTCCGCGCTCGGCGCAGAAACGGGTAAAGTTAGTAAAATACGGATAGCTATGAATAGATTCGGCAAAAAAGACATTAATTTATATTCAATAATGAATATAAGTAATATTTCATTTCGTAAAACAAATCGTTCCTCGATATACATATCTGGTCCTTCTTATGATGTCAAAATCATTTCCAAATCCATACACTTTTTAAATTTCCGTATTCATATCCTTAGATTTATTCAAATTTAAAAGAATTTCAAAATTTTTGACATGTTGCGTCAACAAGTCAAAACGATATTTTAAAGCTATGATGGCTTTATCTAAAATATTAAAAAAGAAAGTTATTTTAAAAAAGCAGTATTCTTCATTTTGTATTTCTTTATCTTTGCTTTCATGGGGAAATATATTTTGTTTTCGTGTTCGTTTTCGTTTGACTTAATAAATATGTTATATGTATATAAAATATGATACAGCGGCTCGGAATAGTTCTTCGGCGCTCATATCGGTCCATATGCGCATGTTTTTAATCCAAAACAACTTATTCCTGCTAATTCATTTTTTACCTTCTATTTTTACCATGGCTATCAAACAGATAAATTCGTATTTTGGACCCCGTATCATGTGTCCGAGGTACTCCATCTTTCTCCGCTTGATGACCGAAACAAGTTCCCTGCCTCTCCCTATCATGCTGAGGATAGCTTCATTTGATATATTTTTGGTCCACGGGATCCACGGGGTCCACATCTCAAAAGCTTCGATGCGAGTGATCATCCTGGTCTTCAGAGTCCATCCCTGTAGTAACACTGTCCAGACGTAGGTCTTTGTGAATCTCAAACGCGTACGAAGATTGAGATACTTGTTTGTAAACGCCGCCTTCGTTTTGATAAACGCTATTCTAGCCATCTCGATGCGGATACTTAGATCTTCATATGGGTCCATCTCTTCATTTAACCAGGTACCCATGTATTTTAATCTTTTGACTCTTTCTAACACCTCTCCATCCAACGTTAGATCACCGGTGTCTGTTTGCATTCTATCTACTATCATAAATTTTGTCTTCTTTATACATATTTATGCGCAGACCTCTTCGATTGCTTTCTTGATGTACACGGTCTAGAGATCTGTGCAGGTCTGCTAAATTTTCAGCGACTAGTGCCGTGTCATCAGCATATCTTATACATATTGGTGATTGTCTCGTCGCCTACTTTGATACCCTCTGCTTCTTGAAGAGCATCGTGGAAGATGGATTCGGTGTAGGTGTTAAAAAAAGTATGTCATAGGATGCATCCTTGCCTGACGTCCCACTCTATAGGTACATATAGGAATCTCATCAGTGAATTGATCATCGACGCGCACTACCGCAGTCTGGTTCCAATAAATATTTCGTAGCAATCTGACATCTCTGTCATCCAGGCCAATATTTTTTTAAATTTCTAAGTTTGTCTGTCTGTCACCTATGCGTTCCTATACTTTATTATAATTTCATTTCATTATTAAGTATTAATATGAAACTGAAACATTCACGGGAACGGGAACGGGAATTAAATGCGTTATTGTACGATGGAACAATGGAACTTTCAGGATTTATTGTATGCATGTCCGGGAAGTGAAAAAAGGATTACTGTGAAAAAAAATCGGCCAAAAACGGGAACGGAAACGGGAAAAACGGGAATGAGTGGCATTGCAACGCAATAATTTCAAATGTTTTCGCGTCGCGACATGCGTTGTTAGGGTAAAATAAACAAATAATTGAATAATTTCAAATGTATTCGCTGCCTGCGTTTTTCCGACAAATGGGAACGGGAATGGGAACGGGAACGGGAATTGCATGCGTTATTGTGGCATTGGTTTATGACGACACGGCTTTGAAGAGACGTTAATTAAGCTCTAACCATCACTTGAAACGGGAACGGGAATTGCATGCGTTATTGAGGCATTGCAGCGCATACCGGGTTCAGCTAGTAATAATATGTATATATAAAAACCGACTGTCGCTAAATATGTATGTATGTATGTTTATAAGTTTGTGACGGACGACGGGCGCAATATGGGAATCGAGACGCCGGGATGCGTGGTAGTGGGGAGGGGGGAGCGTCGAGTACTTTCACATTTGCGTAGGAACCACCGGACGTCTCGGACGGGGGCGCGGAGGCGAAGGGCGCTCTAGGCGCCCTGGGCATCGGAGGCCCTGGGGGCGAGAGGCCCCAGAGTGCTAGAGGCGTCGGGGGCGAGGGGGACGAAGCCCCCAGGGTGACGAAGGCCCTGGTGGTGAAGCCCCCAGGCCGCTGGAGGCGTCGGGGGTGAGGGGGGTGAAGGCCCCAGGGTGACGGAGGCCCTGGGGGGCGGGGCTATAAAAAAAATTAAAAATTAAAATTTTAAAAAATATTAAAAATAAAATAAAAAATTATAATTTTTTTTTTTTAAGAAAATTCTTACTATTAGATTAGTCATGTTTAAGCGGTTTATATTACAAATACCGAGCGAAGCCATTTATAGAAGCCGCACTCTATCATAATTTTTGCAATCAGCGACATTCAGATTTTTTGGTAGAAACATCAAATACTCACTACCCCTCACCCGTTCCCGTTACGATCAAAGCTAACCGCAAGCACTGAACTTCAACCTGTTTCTCACTCTCAAGCGATCCGCGTCAAATTTTGTTTCGGATATGGACTGCATTTTGAGTTCCGGATTCTGATCCATGTTTCAGTTCCAATTCCCGATTTCTGTTTAAGTGCCAATTCCAATTAGATATTACTGTGCGTATTGTAACTTTATTTTAAATCATGTATCAATTTATTTCCGAATGTGTACCCGTTGAAATTTCAACGGGCACAACACCAGTCACCTGATAAAAACGAAAGCTGAATTTTGTACATTTTGATGTGTACTCATGCATAGTGTATGTGTATGTGCATTTAGGTGGTGATGTTGGGGTTGCAGAGTACTCTCCAGCAAGGGCGCCTCAACAGCAATGGAAACCAGTGGCTAGCCAGTTCCCTCCACAGTCTCCGTTCGCAAGTCGAGCTCCAGCTCCAGCACCAAGATTGCCCTCAACCCACGCCCTGCTTACGGCGCAGGCATCATCATCCAGTTTGCCGTTTCCGACGATGACGACACCATTGCTGTCGCCACCGCCGAAACGCGCTCTTCGCAAAACCGCCTCGTTTCGCAAAAACCGCGAGGTCAAGTTCGCGGAGCCCCACGAGTCATCGCCCTTGTGACGTGAGGAAGGGGGGCGCAGCACCCCCGTGTCGCGCCGGCGCCCCCTGCCCCCGGAGGAGGTACCCCTCACCGCTATCTCGCCCAAGCACCACTCATGAAACCACTCCAAATAGCCTGATAACATACGAATTCTCATATCGCAGTCACCTTGCGTCGTTCTCCTTGTGTTGTTGTTGTTTTTGTTGTGTTACATTCATGTGTATAGGTACATACATACATATGTATTTATATCGAAGATTTTCCGTTACGCAACGTACACATGGTATCTTCGGTCGCGGTCTTTCTTTTGTTTTCCTGGCCTATTTTGTATCCAAATTGGGAATCTGAGAGCTATCGGTTTTTCTAATCGCCCATGCTAATACTTTTTAGTTCTTCGTGTAACTAAGCATTCAATTCCAAAAACCAATAAATCCATTTTGAGGAAAACAAGGTCTACTAAATCTACTAAACCAATACTAAACCATAAATATAAAATATTTTTGTTCTGGTGCATGAATGCCTACTGCAATATATGTAGTTAATTTTAAGAAATAAATAACATGAAGATAAGTAGAAACCCATTCAAATGGGGTTTGGTGCATCCGCTCTAAAATCGCCAAATTAACAGAACGCCAGCTTTAAACGAAATTCTCGTTTTCTCGAATGATAGATTGCACATCAGATGACGAGTAACCTTTCGATGTGCACAGATGCAATTATTAAAATTGAGTTGGATCTTTCTGGCGAGTTTAATAAGGCAAGATTCGGAACTTATCGAATCTTGCCTTATTAAACTCGCCTAAAAGATCCAACTCAATTTTAATAATTACCATTTTAATAATTGCATCTGTGCACATCGAAAGGTTACCCGTCATCTGATGTGCAATCTATCATTCGAGAAGATGAGAATTGCGTTTAAAGCAGCCGTCCGTTAATCTGTCATTCAATTTGTCTGGCGATTTTAGAGCGGATGCACCGCATCCATTCAAATGTTAATTTGAATTAATTAAATAAAAACAAAATTTCGGTTTTTATTCAACGACAACATATGAATTATTTTTTTCTTAATGATACGATTACGCTATTTAACCATTCAAATATAATAGCAAGATTATTATATGTGACATTAACATAAAGTTTTCAAACATTAAAAAAATGCCAGCACTGGAGGACTGAACCATTGAGAGGACGAGAATTTCCATATGGGCCAAAAATTACTATGAAAATTAAATTTAGTCTTTATGTAAAAGTATTATTATTTTTAATAGCAAATACGCATTACAACAACATAAATACAACGATTTCAGGATACCTTGTGTATATATTTATTTAATATTGATTAGTGAAAAGACCGCAATAAAATAATAAATTTTGATTTCATGATTAACAAAAAACATTGTAGATACATGTATACATAAGTGTTTTTTCGATTCGTTACTGTTTCTACGCAAATAAAAAAAAAATGAAACAAACATTCATTTAAAAAAGTTAAAAGTGCTGAAAACTCTCTTCGGTGAAAAACGATGTACGTACTTAACTTATAGTTATAATATTGTAATAATATAAACATTGTTATTCAATTATACATAATAATAATTTAATTATTCATTGTATTATATAATAGACTCGTGCGACTGATAAAAGGCGTAAAATGTGATATATACATACACACAAAAATATGTATTTATAATGTAATATATTTATATGTATTTTTAATGTGATCAATAGTTTGCATTAATAAAATTTGATAAGCGTGAACCTGATGAAATTTATGTATAAAAATTTAATAACATTATGAACACTTACTCGTGAAACAGCTAGAATTTAAGTCCACCAAATACATTACTGCCAAATATAAAAAAACTACATCATTTGTGTATTTAATACGGAAAAAATTACATTTACCCATATACATATATATGTATGTATATATATATATATATATATATATATATATATATATATATATATATATATATATATATATATATATATATATATATATATATACATAAATATAGATATGTGATCTAGTAAATAAAAAACACGAAAATGATTGTTTTAAATTTGGTGGAACGTTTTATGAAAGTTGTTTAGATAGTGAGAAATCGATGTGAATTTATATACGCTTTGTTTTTACTATGTATGTATGTACAATGTACAAGTAATTACCAGATTTTTAACACCTTCACTTTCGAGTGCATTATGAATTTTGACGCAAATATGCGTCACATTGCCTATATCGAACTTTTATCTGTATTGAAAATCTGCGTACGCTTTTCAATTGATATATTGCGTATTTTCTTTATTTTTGTATAAATAAAGCACCGTAGAATTTGTGATCAATGTCATATTTTGAACACTTTACAGCTTATTTGTTTATAAGTATGTATGTATGTCTTTCATGCTTTTTGTCCTAATATTATTGCTTAAAATATATTTATACTTATAAAAACTTTATGTATGAATGAACGTATATGATAATTTAATTTTTTATTATTTTCTATGTAATATTAGGCAAAAGACAATGTGATTGCACACAAATGATGGCAGTTTCAACATCCATTTGCGGCCGAAAATATAACGGCTTGGAAACGATGATGAAATTAAGATCCCATTATTCGATGCATAATTTCATAATTATCCATCACCATAATGGATAAATTATTTAATATGAACGCTACTAATTATTAATATTTCGAAACACAGCATTATTTTTGCACTAATAAACCAAAATTTTTGAATAAATAAAATAAAGAGTATAAACGGGTTAAGGGTATGTTGTAATATTTTGAATCGTAATTAAAAAAACGGATATTATTGTCTTTACATATATGCATATATTTATAAAGTTGCACCACAAACAGACATACTATGAAATTAGCTTTTGATCACCGACGAGCTGCTAGTTAGTGCATTGTCAAATCGCAAACAGTTTAAGATTAATATTTCTGACTGCAACGTTTATATGTAATATGAATATTATTACAAAATTAAACTTTGGTTCTAAAACGATAAGAATAATGTTAATTAATATTTCATAATTATTAAAAAAATGTGTATTTAAAATATGTATTTTGCACAGTAAAATAAACATGAGGACGAAAGTAATTATTGTTCCTCAGCTCAATCATTATAATATCGTTTAAGGCTTTTGAAAGACATTCTTTTTTTATATATGTACATGTTTTCTAAGCGAATGTAAACATTATTAGATCATAAGTGCATACCATAAACGTGTTCCAAGTTCAATGCTTACTATAAGTAGAGCTAGATTGAGAAAGGTTGATTCTGATTCAACATTATGAGCTACGCGCTCACACGACCGCGTCAGTCCTTTTCAATCAAACTCTATGCACGTACATACATACATACATATACATACATATGTATTTTAATTGTATATGTATATGCATATGTGTGTATGCTCGAGTCGTACAAAAATTATATACCTTACTATCTATGTATCTATGTACATATATACCTATTTAATATTTCAGATCAACCTGTCTTATGATATTTCATCGGAATATTTAAAATATAACTATTATAGTGACCATCGTCTTCGAAATATATATGTGTGTGTGTGTGTGTGTGTGTGTTTGTGTGTGCATATGTGAAATAAATGTGTATGTATGTATGTAGATGGTTAACGGAAACTTTTTCGATGTTGTGACATTTCTTAAATTTTTAATACCCAAATAGAATGTGCATTGATGTATCGGTGTCTTATTTGGAACGTGAAATGTAGCATTGACTTTGCATTGCCTGTCTGTACTCTGAATTGTATGCAAACAATTCAGTGTATCTGAAACGTACGTTACTGATAGAATAAAAAAAATCGTAATAATTGTATAGGGTCACCCACCGTCGATGTGGTAGTAGTTCGATAATTTTTTTATTTATATTTTATTTTTATCGTACTTATTATTAAGTCACGAAATTTTTGCTACGTTTCAGTGTCGTCGACTATTAATCACATCAAATATTAATTATAACGTAGAAAACGCTATGGACGATTTATGTTTTAACGGCGCCTAAGCCCAGACGCCAAATGAATAAATAAAATACACGTGTTAAATATTCGAGCGAAGAACTGCGTTTTGTTAAATTAAGTGGAAAAGAATAATGCGTATACATAAAAAAAAAATACATATCTGGGCGTCAAAGTGAAAATGTCTACTTCTAAAAGAAAAATCTGCTGTGTTTAATAAAAGTAATAGTGTGGTGTGAGTAGTAAATCAATCTCTATTAGAAATTATGTCTTATATCGAAAAACAACCCATTTTTATTTTTGATTAATTCAATTGTATACACAAAATACATACATATGTATAATGATAGATCTTTCAGTTTATAAATTTTTTTTTTTATTAATTTCACCCAGTTTAAGTCAAGAATAATAAAATCTAAATGCTAATCTTTAAATATAAAATTACTAAAAAAGCATTATATATATATGTATATTGAAGATTATTAAAATATATTTAAAAAAGCATTTGCAAAACAAAAACCCTAAACGCCTTATTAATTTTATTGTAACATTAACTTAAAGCTAACGTCGTTAAAATAATTGTAAATTATTTTGATACAAACGGGAGAGCATCATGTCAGCCAATTTTTATATTCCAATTTTTTTTATAATATATTTATATATAAATTAATATTACACTATATATTGCGAATAAAATTATTAATATTATTTTTTTAACGTTCTTAAACTTCCCTCGACAAAATACAAAACGAGTTGTACCTGAACTCTCAAGCAACTCCACAATAGATAATAATTAAAACGAAAAAGTAATATAAAATGAATTTAGACTTATGAATTAGTGTTTCGCAATCCTCAGATTTACATATAAAACCTATTTTTAATTAAAATAAATTTATTTCTTATTTTACCCAACGCATAATTCTTATGTTGAGGATGATTGCTGTGATAAATGTTACAATTATTATAATTAATCATTTTTATAATGTAGTTCCAAATACAAAATTTAACTTACGCGTAATTACATACATATGTATAATACACAATTATTTGACGGTCATTATTTTATTACATTTTATTGCTAAACATTTCATTTTTATACTTATCTAAAACTTTAATTATTATTTTATAAATTATAATATGCATGTAACATAAATTTATAAAAAAAAAACATTTACTGTGATTTTTACTGTTACAATTGTCTAACAAATATTATCCATTATTATTATTAATGTTATTATTATTATGATTTGTTTCATATATACAATATTCATTGAATACAAGAATTAAAATCATTACGATTTTCATTTTATCCTATCAGCTATACCATCCAATGTCTTTTTTTAGTCAAAATATTTCATTAATATATTACAGTTTGACAACCTCTAGTTTAGAACGACTTATCGCTGTTATCAATTCCAACGTATACGTCAAACATACGCAAAGCCGAAAACATGGCAAGAGCTCACAGTATAGTTGTTAGTTTTAACAAATAATTTCGGAATCATAGTAGTCGAAAGTGCAGTAAAAAGTGCAACTTTTATCTCAGAATCATTATACGACAATTTCATACTGATTACAAACAACATGGCAACACTGCTAAGAAACGGAAGATTGAAGGCAAATGTAACCACTAGATATATCTACTTGAAATCATCTACCATAGTAAGTATCAAATAAATAATTATTACGCCGCACACTATCATAATGTAAAAGTTTTACAATGAATGGTAATTATTTTGATCGAAAATATTAATTGAAAAAAAGGCATAGTCATAAATTCATTCGGTCAAATTTATCATGCCAAATGTCGAATATTTACTAATGACATAACAACAGGTGTTACGCCACGAATGTACCACATGTCGAGCCAAGCTCTTCATTTAAAATACATAATTTTAATGTTAAAATAAGAAGTCAAATTTTAAAAACTGTTAAACTTTTCAATACTCATAGCAAAACTATACCAACAGAAAATTCAGTACGTAATACGTAGCATTTTATCGAAGGAAATAAGAGCAAAAGGTCAACGCACAACAATAGGCATTTATGGTAAAGGCCATACTAATCAAATGCAATTGCTTGTCAAAATGAGTATTCTATGAATAAATAATACATATATTTGAATTGCATTGCCAGAAGAACAGCAAAGTAGCTCCCTAGTATTATGTATGTCGCAATTAATTGCTTCGAGGTATCAATGTTATCATCGTCATGACTTAACTACTCGTACTATACGCGTATTTTGCATGACGACTTCCATTAATTTCGATTTTGTATATTGCTGTTTAAATAATACGTTCGTCGTTATCTTATCACTGTAACGTGTAAAGCGAATTTATTTATGACAGTCTTGATTTGTTTTTGACATTCACATTATAAAAAAATAAGATTATAACAAAATAGCACTTGATAAAAAAATAATATTCTAACACAACTAAGCTTACAAATAAGTCGTTAAAAAGCGACTAAATTAATAAATGAACTGATATTAAATGCATAAGAGTGCATTTCATAAATCTACTATACATACATACATATGTATGTATAAGTTTTACGAGGTTGAAAAATAGACCATCACTGTATGCCACGATTTGATACATAGAGTATTAAAAAATTCATATCATCATTCAAATAATATTAATTAATAATTATTTTATTATATTTAACTATTTACAATAAAAAAAAATTTTTTCGTTGTAGAAAAATGAAAATCAGTGTCGCTGTTTTAACCAGTATTTATTTAAACGTAATGTAAAATCTTCGAGATTAAGCGCATTCAACCCCAGCAGATCTTTTCAAACATCACTGCCTTTGGATAAAATTATACCTTTTTACCTTTCCGACATCGGCGAGGGTATACGAGAAGTCAGTGTCAAAGAGTGGTGAGTTGATTCAAATTCTATAATTTTCTTACATGTAGTTTCTTTTTTTTTAAATCGAAAATGTTATCAGGTTCGTCAAAGTCGGGGATAAAGTAGAACAATTCGATAATATATGTGAAGTTCAGAGCGACAAAGCCTCTGCCACGATTACCAGTAGATATGACGGTAAAATTACCAAACTTTACCACAAAATCGATGGAGTGGCTTTCGTCGGCGAACCTTTGGTCGATATTGACGTCGAAGATGAAGAATCACTACAAACTGACACCAAAGAGAAAAAAAACGACAACCAAAGTCGGAAACCTGGTATTGAGACATGACTACAGCTCGTAACAAACTATCAATTTAAATGAAAACATTTAAATTGTTTGCTTCATTTCTATTATCTTCATTTAGACACAGATTTCGAATGTAACAATTTAAAATTATAAATAGACATTTTTCATTTAGGTAGATTATTCTGATAAAAAAAATATATTAAACTACATACATATCTTCTTCACCTTCTTTATCCCTTCTTTTTTCGAATATGGGCTACGAATGGTTAACGTGATTATATCCACCATTTCGACATCCATAAAATCTTTTTCTTAAATTAGGAAATCAATTTTAAACATAATAAAACATTTGAAATAACCTAATATTTGAAACTATCTAGCTTTTTCACTAATTTCCAATAGTCAAAATAGAACAATATACAATTAAATTTAAATAAGTGTAACTTTCATTTTAGTTTTATAATATTTTCACATTGTATTATATGTAGATTCAAACACTGTTGAAGAGGAAAATGATGTTTCCAAAAGGTCAAAAGTTCTTGCAACTCCAGCTGTCAGACGTATAGCCATGCAAAATAAGGTAAATATGTAATTCAAATCACCAAAAACATTCTGAGAATCTAGACATAAGTAATGAGAATCATTAACATTTAGACCAGTGATACATAGCCCACGGCCCTAAATGATATCTACATTTTATGTATGCATATGTACATATGTACATACATATGTGTTGCGGCCCAAAATGATGTACATATGTGCTTCAACACCAAATGTTTCATTGAATATGAAAAATATCTATGTCAAAATTTAATAACGAATCTATACTAGCTATATATTCCACATTGAAATATATATATATATATATATATATATATATATATATATATATATATATATATATATATATATATATATATATATATATATATGATTTTAGAATGGTTATCAAAATTATATTATGACGCTTTGGGGCAACCTGTCAGGTCACACTGGTCATTTTATTGTTGTTATTATTTTAAAATAATAAATTAAATAAATAAATAAATTATAATATTTTATAAAAAGACGAAATTTCTTTAAAAAAAAATTATGAATATTGCAAACAATTAAAAAGAAATTGTCTGCGGAGCATGCCTTTTTATAGTAGTTATTTAAAATTTCAAAAAGGCGGAATATTGTATTTTCAAAATTCTAAAATAAGTTCTCCCCCTCCACAAAAAAATCCAGAATTATTGTTTACCCACAGCTTGGAGGACCCTCACGAGTGAAATAGCCTAGAGTTTTTCTTCATCTAAATCTGGCTCTATCTGAATATCATTATTATTTAACACTTTCGTGCAAACAGTTAGGAAATAGATAATTGACCCACCTGTCAGTTTTTGCATCGCTGATTTAGACCTTAAAACCTTATCTTAAAGTAAAAATACTATTTATATATTTTGTGATGTTTTTTTTTCTTATTATTACAGATAGATTTGAGTACCGTGAACTCAACAGGGAGAGGAGGTAGAGTACTCAAAGAAGATGTATTAAAATTTTTGAATATATCATCAGAGGACTCCAACGATGTAAACAAAATGAAAAAAGCCGAAAAGCGAAACACTCTATATGTCGCGCAAACACCACATTTGAAATCAATAGGACAAGATAAAACATTGCCAATCACTGGGTATACGAAAATTATGGTTAAAACGATGTCAACTTCATTGGTAATTGAACGTAAATCATATTCTTAACATTGAATATATCTACAGTGACTGTTGACCTTTTTCTTTGTATAAATTCCAGAAAATTCCGCACTTTGTATACAGCGACGAAATAGATGTAACACCCTTAGTGATTATACGAAGCGAGACCAAAAAGGCCGCAGCGGAAGCGGGAGTCAATTTGACCTTTATGCCTTTCTTCATAAAGGCCGCTTCACTGGCCTTGAACAATTTTCCAATTTTGAACAGTAGCGTTGATGAAAATTGCGAAAATATCACGTACAAGGCCGCTCACAACATCGGCGTGGCGATGGACACTCCTGGTGGTCTAGTCGTACCCAATATCAAAGTTAGTACTGATCTCTTCAGCGCGTAACCCTTCAATTATGTAACGAAAATATCCCACAACTCCCCCCAATCAATTTCAATCGATCAAAATATTCAGACGGGTATATTGTAAAGATGTGTGCGAAATGAAAAGATCGATCTCGAACAAAGAGATTTCCGTTTTTAAACCAATTTGCGTCTCACTCCAAAAGAACAGATTGACGTTTGACCTTTAATCTGGACTCTAAATATAGAGGTTGAATTCATATTTCAAGTTCCACCTCACGACCCTCCCCCACCAAAAGGCGCAATGTGAGACGACAGGGCTGGACTGCGGTCGATATCTTTGATACTATATTTTTGTATCGTCACGCTAATTTTAATTTATATTTTTATCTGAAATCTACTACAATATAAAAATGAATATTTGTTTGTTTTCCCGACATAAAAATGTAGTACACTGTCTCATTATAACCCCCATAAGAGGCTCTAGTCTATTTTTCTTCTCTCAACTATTGGAAAACACGATATATTCAAGCACTAAACATTGATTAATCGGTATAGTAACCAAGTAAACAGATGCCGTTTTGCAACATATTAATAGCTTCTATCAACTCTCACTAACAATTCAAATACTTGTACATGTGTTATTTGGGAGGAATTTTCTCAAATTTTGATAAAACTTTATATTGTCTTGGAAAAATTTCTAGAGAATTGGCTCAGTGAATATGGATTACAAAATGATTGCATGAATCCTTGTCTGCATACAAAAGTAGTGAAGTTAAATAAAACCATATAATAAATTAAAATTAAAATGCCTTTTGTTAATTTTTCATTAATAAATTTCAAATTCATAAAAAAACAATGATATGGTAACCATATACATAACCTATACATATGTATGTACGGGTATTATAAACATTTAATTTAATAATTAACTGGGGAAAAAATTCCAATTAATAAAATTATGTGGGAATATATTAACAATACATTCATATACATACATATGTGTGTATATAGAAACCAAACAAAGTTTTTTTTCGTTTTTGTTAAGTAATTTACATTTTTATTATTTTATAGAACGTTCAACAGAAAAGCATATTAGAAATAGGCAATGATTTAAATAGACTTCAAAGAGATGGACAAGAAGGAGCATTAAAACCAAATGATCTAACTGGAGGAACATTCTCACTTTCTAACATAGGCGTGGTTAGTATAAAAATAATTCCTATTCATTTAAAATCTGATAAATAGAATTTTTAAAATACGCCATGGTGAGGTGAAAACAATATAAGTATGTGTATTGACCAAAATTTTTATGGTATGGGTTTAGATTGGTGGAACTTATACAAAACCAGTTATATTATCACCGCAAGTATCAATCGGTGCGCTCGGTAAAATTCAGGTATGTATATAAAATACTGTACATTTTTATTTATATCTGTATATTAGTAATTGTGCTAATTTCTCATATTTATTTTTTAGATCTTACCTCGTTTTGATAAAGATGGAAATGTGGTCAAAGCACATATAGTCTGTGTGAGCTGGTCAGCCGATCACAGAGTCGTTGACGGTGTTACGATGGCGAAATTTTCAAACAAATGGAAATTTTACATAGAAAACCCGAGTCATCTAATGCTCGAATTATGATATTTCTATTAGAATATTATTTATATACTCCAATTATAAAACCATGCATTTTTTTCTATTATTATTAAGTCGTTAAATAAAACCTGAATTTGAACTCTACCTATTGCCATTTATAAAGCTTCCCACAAAGTTTTAAACTTTTCTATTGCTACATATTAGATATTTTTTGTAATTTGACTTTTATGAATATGGAAAAGTTAAAACCCTTCTGGCCATAATAATTACTTTGGTATGGGTTTGGTATTCGTTCTGGATCTGGAAAACTAAGTAAAAATCACTAAAATTGACAAGTAACCTAATTTATCGAATTATTGGTCATGAAATAGGTATAAATAAAAAATAAGTACATACATTCATAGTGTATGTGTATAAATTTCATACACACAAAAATCAATTTAATAAATAAACGTATAAGGAAGAAAAAATCGGCTTTACTCGCGTTATTAATAATATTGGCGTATCTAGTTGACACATATGTAGTGTAGTAACCAACGTTATCGTAAAATTTTAAGAAAATATTGGATTGCACATGATATCATTAAAATTTCCAATATGAAGACACTTACATAGATATGTACATAAGTTCGTGACCTATGCTAAATTATCAGTAGATAATAATGAATAATATATTTTTAACTCTTTCAGTTCGAATCGATTCGAGTTCTATACTAATTTTAACAATCCTCACATTGTACTGTTTATACCATTTTAATGAACATATCGTCTATGTGGCCAGAATTAGAAAACACAAATACAGCGGGAAGATATTTTCACATGTTACAAATAAAATGACACATGCTTTAAATCAAATATATTTTAATGAACCTTTTTTATTTGTTGTAATCTTTTTGTTTCCTTTTATTACATTATTTTATTTGCATTGTACACAGGCAATGCGAATGAATAGCTACAAAATTTAAATAAGCCATTTTTTTTTTTTTGTTCTACCTCGACAATGAAGAAAAAATTTATTCATTTATCATTGAATGGTATTTTTATCCACTTTGTTTGGTCATTTTCTATTTGTTTAGTAAAAAAATGTTTTAGAAAAGAATATTGATTAAAGAATTCATTTTCATTTATTTATCGTTTTTTTGAACTTCTTTACAATAAGGTGGTTTTATCGATAACATCCAATTAAAACTTCATATTTATTTTTGGGTCCACACCAGTTTTATAGCAATCTGTACCTTCATCAAAAAACATTTTCTTTTACTTTTCCCAAATATACGTATGCTTTAGTGCTGCGAGGTTCAAAAAATATTCTCAAATACTTTGCTGTAGTTTTTTAACAATAATTACCTGAATACAGGGAATTTAATTGTCCCGACAACCTGTAAAACGCTTTTTTTGTAATATCTTCTTTAGCTTTTTATTATCTATCTAATCCATAAGCAATAATTTTTCTGAATGTATTACTTAGAAAAAAAAGTTATTAAAAACTCAATAAATACTATTCAACTATAAGTTCAGTAAGTGATTTCTTCCATTATACCTATACATTCTTTCGTATATAATCGTGGAATAATTATTTTAACTAGATTGATATTGAAAAACAATGAGAGAATAAATTTCAAAAAACATTCATTTATTAATGAAAAGAGTACTTGTACTTGTTAATTTCTTTTGTGAAGTTTTAAGACAATATTAATATTTTACGTAAAAATTTCATGATATCTTCAATGGTGAAGTCGCGTTTATTTTATTTTAAAAGATTTTTTTGCCACGTGTCTTTGCAGTTGACCAAAACAACACTGTGGCCAAACATTCAAACAAAAAAATAATTCACGTGAAAATAAAAAATACATTAATAAAAAAAAATTTAAATATGATCAATAAAAATTGTAAAAAAATTAAGAAAAAACAAATAAACAAATTTTAAAATTAAAAATCAGTAATACAATTAAAATGGTACGTTGAAAAAACGTCAACGTGATTCGCTATCAGGTTGAGGCAGTGAATAGTGAGTGTTGTAACTATGTACATAAGTACATATGTATGTACATAAGGAACCTTTATAAAACAGTGTAGCTCTTTTGTGACAGCATATTACTTATAACTATAATTTATGCACAGCATATTAATAATTTAAAAATTTTACACCAAATTCGTCATGAACAAATATGTATAAGGTACATTATAAAATGCGTTGGAATTTAATACAGAATAATACACAAATAATCCTGTTTATAAATTACAAGAATATCATGTCTTTTCCAACTTCGAAGATCTTAATTTTTTTAATAGTAATTCGTACTCTGCTATTCGTATTATTATAAAAATATTCAATTACATATTTCAAAATATTAATATATGTAAATAATATTTTGTGCTCATTTTTTCTGATCATCATACATACATATGTATATGGAGAGAAACATATGCAAGCTTTTAAAAAAGCCGAGATAATGGCGATATTGTGATTAATTAAACTAATTATAAACTTAAACTCATTATTATTGAAAATATCACTAAAACCATATTTTCGTATTTACACCTTGTTTATAAGAAACTCTAATAAAATAAAGTAAAAAACATACTTTTAATAAATGTAAAAATTAAAATCTATATATTTATATATATATATATATATATATATATATATATATATATATATATATATATATATATATATATAAATGTGTGTTTGTGTGTGTGTGTGTGTGTGTGTATGTTCATATATTGTTAAGAATAAATAAATTAAAGCAGTACAATATGCAGTAAGATACAAATATTAAATATCATTCTACCATATAAAAACTGGTTAATTCGTGACTATCAACAATTTGAATTGTATAAGAAAAAACTTGACGCTCAGTTACTCATGACCTGTGGTATCGCTAGGTAGTGTTTATCTCTCAAAACACATTGAAATCATTTTATTCTCCAGCGAGTAGCTTTACATTTAAAATGAAAATAGTTTCGCTATTTTTCTTAATACCATCATTAACTTTAGCTCAAAATTCTGATACTAAGCCAAAATGTGATCCTACTGTAACTACTGTGAGTGGGACTTATGCACCAACAAATAAAATATGTTCAGGAAACCTCATATTTGAGGAGTCTTTTGATTCATTTGACGTAAGAAAATGGCAACACGAAAATACTCTCTCTGGAGGAGGTGTAAGAAATCTCAATCAAATTAATTTAAATGTAAATTACAAATCTATTATCGCATATTATTTTCAATAGAATTGGGAATTTCAATGGTACAATAATAACAGAACGAACAGCTATGTACAAAGTGGACATCTCGTCATCAAACCTTCACTATTGGCAGATCAGTTTGGTGAAGAGTTCTTATCATCCGGTACCTTGAATATAGAAGGTGGAGCTCCGGCCGATAGGTTAGTTTATATAAAATTATAAGTTACTAACAAATCCAAAATTGAAATCAATAAATCTATTTAGGTGTACAAATCCTTCATATTACGGTTGTGAACGTGTCGGCACTCCCAATAATATATTGAATCCTATCAAGAGCGCTCGATTGCGAACAATCGACTCATTCAGGTTTAAATATGGAAAAGTAGAATTTTCAGCTAAAATGCCAGCAGGAGATTGGCTTTGGCCAGGTATGTAAAATACACTGATTTACATTTATCTTTATTCCAGCCCAAACGAAACAGAAATTCGACTACGAGAATATTATATGTGTTGAACATTATAATATTATAATAATATATTATTATTATTATTATTATTATTATTATTATATTATTATTATTATTATTATAATATATGTACTAGTGTTGTGCCCGTTGGTTTCGAAAAGGAATTGAAACACGAATAAAAATAAAGTTAAGGATATTGAAACGACTGGTTCCGAAAAGAAATTGATGCACGAATGACATCGAATTAGAAATTACGAAGTGATTACGAATTATGTTTTGTGCATCGCCAACGCCCCGACGCCTTTGCCTCCAGCGCCCCCGATGCCTCCGGCACCCCGGGGCCTTCGCCCCAGCGCCGCCGACGCCTCCGGCGCCCCCAGCGTCCCCGATGCCTCTGGCACCCCGGGGCCTTCGCCCTTAGCGCCCCCAACGCCCCCAGCCCGAAAAATGAAAAATATGAAAAAAAAATTTAAAATATGAAAAAAAAAGAAAAATATGAAAAAAACTGAAAAAAATGATAAAAATTAAAAAAATGAAAAATATGAAAAGAAAAATTTTAAAAATTGGTTCCCCATACTGGTTGATGGTTGATCGTCCGTCACATACAAATATACAAATATATTTATCGACAGTCGGTTTTTATATATAGTATGTATGTACATGAAACTAAAAGAAATAAATTAAAGTAATATTTTTTTTTAATTTATAGAGATATTTATCAAATAATTCGTTTCGATTCAATGACATAATAATATGTCTTTGAATGGAAACGATTATGTATGTACATACAAAATCATTAAATTTGATTTTATTATTATATTTAGAGATTAGAAATATAATGTATGTACATATGTATGTACCAGTGGCGTGTCGTGGAAATCTCCTTTTTTTATCGCACAGCCTCACTTACGTGTGCGAGGCCAGGATACAAGGGGACTCGGTATGATGTCATCTTGTCCCCTTGTATCCTACTCGCACACACGTGAGGCTGTGCGATAAAAACGAGAAAATTTCCATGGCCAGCAATGGTATACATATTTACATATGTATGAAAAATTATATTTCATATTTTTGCATTGAAGAGCAGAATACTATTCTTGAAATTATTGCAACTAATAATATGTAATGTAATCGTTTAATCTATAATAAACTTGTAAATTGCTTACTTACAATAAATAATAAGATGTCATGAATTTTCAGCATTGTGGTTAATGCCAGTTGATAATGCTTACGGTTCATGGCCAGCTTCTGGAGAAATTGATATCGCAGAATCACGGGGAAATAAAAAACTTACATTAGATGGAGTAAATATTGGAACAGAACAAATGAGTTCTACTTTACATTTCGGCCCATATGCTAATCTTGATGGATGGGAAAAATCGCATTTCAAACAACATTTTCCAGGTGGATATGATACAGCGTTTAAGAAATATCAACTAGATTGGACTCCAGGTATCCTTTTGTTAAATTAGAAAAATATTTACATATTACCATATCTAATATGTAAGGACTTCGTTACAGATTACTTAAAGTTTTCCATTGATGGTGAGGAAATTGGCAAAGTGACACCACCAAAATCAGGAGGATTTTGGAAACTTGGTAATTTTGAAACCATAGCACCAAATGTTGAAAATCCATGGAGATTCGGAACAAAGATGGCACCATTCGATGAAGAGGTATTTCATGTTACTGATCTCAAATAGTGAATAATTATAATAAATAAAAATAATAAGGACATAAATTACCTTATCTAAATATGTACGTAGTAACAATAGCTGAAGTTTTGTGAAAATTCGAACTCGATCGATCGGTCGGTTCGATGATTATTGGTCACAAAGCGCTCGACCAAAAGTCACTAAAATCTCTATAACGGAACAACTAGCAGCCGAAAAGTCCATTATAGTAACGAGAACTCGAGTGCCAAATATTCCGTATTCGCGATTTTCATGGCAAAAATTGTCTTTTGGGAGATCGCAATGTGACTAATAATCCAATTACCGACTGATTTGTGTGCGTCACCACTATTCGACCGCGACAGAACTTTTTTATTTTAATTTTATTTTCATCTGTATTTATTACCTATCTACAACTATAAATTTGTTTTGAAAAAAATAGGTGGTGCTCGCCGTAATACCGATTTTTAGAATGTGCTCTAGGGTACAAAAATATTGGGAAGCGCTGATCTAGAAAAACTGTTTGTGTGTCTTTGCGTATGTTTGTGTATTTTTTGAACACCACAGTTCCTATTGAACTGAAACATAGTATCTGTTACTGAAATTTTTATCGATATCGATCAACGTAAATTTTTAAGTTGACCAGAAATGTTACCTCCCCTTATAGGTGTCCTCTTTTATTTAAGTTTTTGAATTCAATTATCTCCCAAACGGCTAATTAAATCGGTAATAGAAATTATAAATTTTAGACCACAATATCTTTTCCTAAGCCGGAAGTAGTACTTTTACTCTAGAGAATCGAGGTTTTTTATGTTTTTCTCAGAAACCTTTTGGTACATTGAACTGAAATTTCATATCTATATGTAGAAGTTTAAACTTAATACCAAGTTATTTATAATTTGGTAAGCATCTTGGTTTATTGAACTGAAGCTTTTGGTTTATTGAACTGAAATTTCATATCTAGAAGTTTAAGTGTAATACCAAGTTATTTATAAAACTTGGTAAGCGTCCGTCAACCGGAAATGGCAGTTTACTCTTGTCAAAATATATGCACATCTGTCATAGTAATGGATTATTAGAATTTTTTATATTTTTAGTTTTATTTGATTATCAACCTGGCCATTGGTGGTATAAACTTTTTCCCAGATGATGCTACCAATCCTCACCCTAAGCCTTGGTCTAATAAATCACCTACGGTAATAAGGAAAACTTGATATATGTAAAACCAATGTTAAAATGTAATTTTAAAAGAAATTTTACTTTTCAATACAGGCAATGAGAGACTTTTATGCAGAACGTGATAAATGGCTAGATACATGGAATTTGGAACAAAAAAGTAGTCCTGCATCACTTCGCGTGAATTATGTTAAAGTCTGGGCCCTATGAAGAGAATGTTTATAAAATTTAGCATCTCAGTATACCTATATATGTATGAATGCAAAAGATCCTGTCTATAAATAAGTACATAATGTAAAGCTACAATATGTAATCGCCATGAAATCAACAAATTATCTAATTTCCATTGTGTTATAAAATTTTTAATAAAACAAATTATTATATCAAGTATTGTAATTATAGTATTTCTTTATATTTAATCGCTATCAAAATCGCATTACACAATGAAACATATCATGCTGATCATCAATATATGTAGTATATATCAGATTGGAGATACAATTCTGTAACATAGTTTCTAACGTCATAATACATATATTACACATACATATTATAATAAAGTACTAGGTGTTATTGAAATTATGTGTTATTTAATTTGATCTTATTTATATTCCCAAACGTTATTGTTTTATATGCGTTATCACCAGGGTTTTGATATCGCTTCAAAATTTACCGACTCTACCACTATCAACCTAAACATGTTGCACTTTTTTCTTCATTAAAGCGAGAATTAGATGTCCATTGATTTAGTACTAATAATTAGAATCAATATATCATTCCCTTCTTGTTTAAAAAATAATATAATTTTTTTAAATCATAATAATTCCTTGAAAAATATAAAGCAATTGCCCAGTCAACTATATGACTTATAGTTATCATTATTTATAAGCTGTAAAAGAATATTGAAAACATATATAATACAAGATATAATACGTTATCACTTTAATAATTACAATGAATGACAATAATTAGGATAAAAAAAATTCTAAATTTTAAAAAGTCTGCAAGTATGTACGTACTGAATAGACAACATAGGATGAAGTGAAGATAATCTGGACAGATTTATTTAAGACCAGAATTGATAGACACACCGCCAATATTTGAATAAATAAATAAATAGCTCTTAGAGGTACCAGCCCCGCAATAGGAAAAACAATAAGAGGTAAATTATTCACTTTAACCATCTATTGTGCACATGAAAATATCTTCTCAATTCAATAAGGCATAAAAATGCAATAGTACATTTTTATGCAAATAATATTATCATATGGTCTTTGGAAATGCACCATGAATTCAAAATATCATATTTGAGTTAGTTGCGCGAATATTTCATATTATTTTCTACGTATTCGTAGTTTACAAAAAAGTAATTAATATTCATTAAGGCACTATCGTTTTTGTTATGCTTGTAGCCCAGTGTAGTATATAAAGCTGTAAAGTGATACAAGATATCAAATCAGACGGACTCTCGACTGGAGGTAATTATAATTATTAGTAATTAGTCCAATGATTTGCATATTAATTTTGATAATTTGATCATATTAACTGTCATACTAAGTAAAAGCTTTTAAAATTAATTTCATTATTGCAGAATCAAAATGAAGATTTTATCGTTGTTCGTATTGTTATTTACTGTATATTCAGTAAATTCACAATGCACCCAAGCAAGTATCACGACGGCGAGTGGTCTCCATAAACCAGCAGGAAAAATTTGCCCAGGGGATCTCATTTTTGAAGATAACTTCAACAAACTTGACTTTTCCAAATGGCAACACGAGAACACACTGTCCGGATGAGGTGTAAGATATATTAAATAATATACACACAGCAATATGTATACCACAAAATAAATGAAATATAAAAATTTATACTTAATTATTACACTTTCACAGAACTGGGAGTTTCAATGGTACACGAATAACAGAACTAATAGTTACACCAAGAACGGACATCTTTACATCAGACCCACTCTATTAGCGGATCAAACTGGAGAGGGATTCTTAACATCAGGCACCTTAAGTTGTCATGGTGGAGCACCGGCTGACGAGTAATACAATATGATTCATAATTTTACAATAAAAATTATAATAAAATCTTATTATAATTACAAATACTTTTAAATCATTATCGTAAATTATAATTATATTATGTCAGATGTACAAATCCTGCGTTTTGGGGTTGCGAAAGAGCTGGAACTCCTACAAATATTATCAATCCAACCAAAAGCGCCAGACTACGTTCAGTAAACTCTTTCAGATTTAAATATGGCCGAGTCGAAATTTCAGCAAAAATGCCAGCTGGAGATTGGCTGTGGCCAGGTAATTATTTTTTTATTGTTTTCAATAATACTTGATATTTTTAAGTTGAACCTGTATAATTATCTCATAAAAATTCTGCTGAATAAAAACTTCTATTTGACTAATGAATGATAATATTTTTTCAGCAATATGGATGTTGCCGGCTAATAATGAATATGGAACATGGCCATCATCGGGAGAAATTGACTTGGTAGAATCACGAGGTAATAGAAATCTTGTATTAAACGGAGTCAATATTGGAACCCATCAAGTCGGCAGCACTTTGCATTATGGACCATACCCTGGACTTAACGGTTGGGCAAAAGCTCATTATCAAAAACAGCTTGCAGCAGGATATGACACAGTTTTCAAAAAATATCAAATGGAATGGACTCCAGGTTATATAATAAAGAGTTAAATTTTGTTATTTTTTTAACGTCTACAGACTTTTACAAATTTTTACTATCGTTTACAGACTACTTGAAATTTTCAATTGATAATGTTGAGATCGGAAGAATGACACCACCTGCAGGTGGTTTTTGGCAACATGGTAATTTCAACGGGTTGGCTCCGGGTACTGAAAATCCTTGGAGATTCGGAAGTAAAATGGCACCTTTCGATCAAGAGGTATTATTTTTTAATATGTTGAAGCAAATAAAATTTATTTCAAAACTTAATTGAAAGTTTGAACTAATAATTGTATTTTCAGTTCTATTTTATCATGAATTTGGCTGTCGGTGGTACAAACTACTTCCCAGATAACGCATCGAATCCTGGTGGCAAACCATGGAATAACAATTCTCCCACGGTAAAATTATACAATTATTAAAATACACCTGTAAAATATGTTCATTAGTGAAATAATCAAACTCAAACAAAATTATCATTCAGGCAATGAAAGATTTCTATGAAAAACGTGGAACTTGGTTGCCAACATGGAATCTTGGGGATGGTGGAGAAACTCGGTCCCTCCAAGTTGATTACGTTCGAGTATGGGCTCTGTAAAAGAAAATTTACTACACCTGTAATTTAATACATATGCTTTTATTCAATGTATTCCATAGATACCAATATGTATATAATTATAAAAATAAATAAAAATTAATCTTTATGATAAAACTTTGTATATGATGGTGGAGAATAAGCACTTGGAGGTGTGGTAAATGGAGGTGAATATAAAATTGTCTTTTTTTTATCAGAAAAAGGACTAGATATATCTCTAGAATAGTGATGTCGTTCTATGACCTGAAATAAAATATAAATCTATAATCAATGATCACTTTAAATTGAAACGAGATACAATAATTCACTTACCTTATCAAAAAATCTACTCAATTTCACAGCATTCGTGGATCCAGGTGCAAATGCACTATAAAATAATAGAAAAAAATTTATAAAGTACATATTTATAGGTATAATTGCAAAAATTTCATAGCGTTCAAGTGATTTCATGCTTATCATAAGTATGTATTTAAGATAGTTACCTCATATTATTAAGGCTTACATATATTTCGTCACCCCCACATTGCTCAGCGATACTACAAGGCGTTCGCTTTAAACGTTTCCGTAAATTATCATCTATTAAATCCCATTTAGTGCCGACCACAAATATTGGAATCTATAAATGAAAAAAATTGTTATTGATATAACTGAAATTAAAAAAAAAACTATATTATATAATATCAAACCTGCGTCGTTCCGACAAATTGTTCAGAGTCTAAACTGGAACTCGGTAATAAACCGTCACCATCAGTTGACAAAATTTCCGCGAGCCATCTTTGTAAATTTAACTGACTTTTGCGATTGGTCAAATCGTGAACGAGTATAATCCCTGAAACATGTGTAATTTACCAACTTCATACCTTTAAAACTCGAAAGTTATTAAAGTTTTAATATTAATGAACATATTTTATATACATATATACCGTGGGTTGACTGATAGAAAACTGATCTCGATTCTTTATGATGATTTGACCCACCAATGTCATACAGTTCTATGAAATATGTATTTTGTTCAGGAGTTCCTTGTTTATACGTGTGCAATTTAACCGACACAGAACACCCGATTGTCCATGTGAAAAATTTCATTCCAATTGATGATATTCTATCAGCCAAAGCTGTCTTTCCAACTCCTAAAACATTTGAACATAAATATATATACATACAAAGTGTACTACAATGTAGAATTTACATTGTAGATGAATCCAATAGGATTCAAAAGGTCTTCAGAAAACTGTTGTTAAACTCCTATGTCATTAATTTTCTATTTTCCAGTAATGTGTTATATGTACATATATTGGTTTTGAATTATTGGTAATGGAATATTGTTGAGAAAGGATAAAAAAGAGAGATCCTGAAGTCCTTGTTGAATGACCTATTTTCAATGGTACACATATATGATATGGTTTCAGTGAAAAAGCATAATTGCATGCATAGAAGTATACATTTCAAAACTTGCAAAATATGCAAAATAACTGTATTTAACACTATTTGAAAAAAAAGCTATTGTAGTCAGGGAAGATTTGTTGACCGGTGTCCCGGCCGATGGAAACACGTTTGAGTTTGAAAAAAGTCTCTTTATTGGTTCAGAATACAAGTTTAAGTGGCGTAGCGAGAATTTCAGGCACCCCCATATATTCATATTATTTCCTTACAGCAAAATAACTTTCCAAATTAATTATTCATACCATTTGTAAGTAGAAAAACTTTTTTTTCTGGACTTCGCATTGGCAAACACGACTATTTTGTTAAAATGTAATACAAATCATTGCTAATCCTTTTATTCGATGCTGTGACATATTTGACCTTAAGTAATTTTTAGCAAGTTTCAACTTGTGAACGAGCGCTGCGTAGTGGCTACAGTTACCGGAAGCGTGAGGAACAAGATGATTGAAATGACGAATTTAAAGTATAAAAATTACAAATGAAGAGCTTTGGCAAATTATGAACACTATCGATCTTCTTTATTTTTACAAGGTTTATTTTCTTTTAAGCACGAACTGAAATCAAGCACCTGATTAGGCAATGATTTGTCAAAGTCATTCACATATTAGATGGCTAGAGATTTGGCTTCACAATATACATATAGTGTTGTAAAATTCTAAGTAATAATCTTTTGGAGAATATTCTCGGGAATATTCTCCAAACCGAGAATATTCATCGTTAGAGCATCTGGAGGGTTTTTATACTAGTCCGTTGCAATTTGAAAAAATGGATAAATTCATGTGAACGTTAAGATGAGGGAAGACACGAATAAAGTTAATTGACTAATGCAAAAAACAAATTAATAATAATTTTTAACATTTTGCATTTCATATGTACAGACAGAAGGTAAGCAAATGTGACTTTTGAGCAGTAGGCGAAACACAACAGAAATGTTTCGCCTATTATATAGTTTGCGTTAAAAGATTTAAGGATTTTAGAAAAAATATTTTATTCTTAAATTTAAAAAAAAACTCAAAGCTTTATTTATAGATCTGGAAGCAAAAAAAAACTAACTGACATTTTAGTGTTAATGGTAATTTATTTACCAATTTTTATCGTTTCTAAACTTCATATTATGTAAACGTAAATGCAATTAGTGTTCCTTCTCGAGAATTTCTCGATAAAAATGCCAAATTGAGAATTCTCATTTCTCGAGAAATAATATTTATTTATATCCTGTTTCCGTTTCTCGAGAAATAATATTTATTTATATCCTGTTTCCGTTTCTCGAGAAATAATATAATAATTTTTAAATTTTTTTTTTACTATTAGATTATTCATGTGTAAGCGGTTTATATTACAAATACCGAGCGAAGCCTTATTTTGAAGACTAATTTGAAACTGAAATATTCACTTATCGAAACGCATCGAGAAACGGAAACGGGAACGGGAATTGCATGCGTTATTGTACGATGGAACTTTCAGGATGTATTGTATGCATGTCCAGGAAGCTTACTGTGAAAAAAATCGGCCAAAAACAGGAACGTAAACGGGAAAAACGGGAATGAGTGGCATTGCAACGCTAAAATTTCAAATGTTTTCGCGTCGCGACCAACGTGTTCGCTGCCTGCGTTTTCCCGACAAATGGGAACGGGAAAAGGAACGAGAACGGGAACGGGAATTGCATGCAATATTGTGGTGTTGCAACGCATGTGTCGGTAAATATGTATATAAATATGTGACGGATGACGGGCGCAGTATGGGGAACCAATTATTTTTGGTTGTGGCTATTTACAGGTACTATATCTGCTACTTATATGCTATTTGCAGGTACTATATCTGCGACAGGCGCAAAGCCTTCTGCGCATGCGCGTATACATCGCGTTGGCGATGCACAAAACGTAATTTGTAATCACTTCGTAATTTCTAAATTGTGCATCAATTTCTTTCCGAAACCAGTCGTTTCAATTTCTTTAACTTTATTACTTTATCTATGTACGTAGTAACAATAGATGAAGTTTTGTGATCATGCGAAAATTCGAACTCGTTTTTATTCGTGTTTCAATTCCTTTTTGAAACCACCCGTTGAAATCAACGGGCACAGCACTAGTTTATATATAGCACTAGTGTTGTACCCGATGAAATGTCATCGCATGGGTAGGCATATTAAGCTAAAAAAATAAAAGAAATGCGTCGGTCGTATGTTCGATCCGCACGCGGTCGAATTTTTTTCAAATACCTTTCAAAGATATTTAATTTAATATTTATATTAAATTGTTTAATATGAAAAAAAATGGTAAAAACTACCTACGTAACAACATATACATATATAATATAAAATACCAATAGAAAAAATAATTAATGAAATAAATTTTCAATAGATGGCGCTAAGTGCTCAGAGACTTGCCTAGAGGAAACATTGGTAGCAAACAGTATATATGTATTAAGTTTTTTTCTTTCGTTATTATATTCATACATTTTGTTGGCAGTGCTTTAGCTGTGACGTACATATATATGTCGAATCGAAATGACTATTATAGTACGGCGAGCGTTATCGCAGATACACACAGACAGAATATCGACATTATATATATATATATATATATATATATATATATATATATATATATATATATATATATATATATATATATATATATATATACATATATATATGATGTAACTTTATTTTAATTCGTCCATCAATTCCTTTCCGAAACCACCCGTTGAAATCAACGGGCACAACACGAATTCATTTGATAATGTTTGAAGAAAACCGACGTAGCCTTATCAGTGCGTAAATAAGCGTGTCACAACAGAGGATATACCGAGGCAAAATCGGACGCATCGCGAACGTTGACACACAATCCGCATTCAACTGTCAAAACAATGGTCGGGGGTGGGGGAGCGTGGCGATGAGGTTATGTTGGCGGCCCTACGTACGGCGAGTGCCAGCTAGCGTTAGCGGTACGTTCGCGTTAGCGGTACAGTGGCGGTTTTGTGACGGCTGATGACGGTGACGGTGACGGTGACGGTGACGGTGACGGCGACGGTGGATACCTGAGTCTCCGGCTACGAGGATTTTGACCCTCGACACTGCCCCGGACATCGTGCTGCTCTGCCCTCGGCCTCCGTGGCGCGGACACTCGCACCCGCCGCACCCGCACCCGCGCTCAGGTGAGCTACTAGCCCTCCCTCTCTAGTAGAGTACTACCGCTAGTCGTAATACAGATCACTGCTGTCACCCTACCCCTCCCCTCCCCCCCCCCCCCCACCTACCTCACCTCCCTCACTGGACCCTACATTTACAATTATGTATTCATTCATCGGTGGCGACTGCATTCATAAGATGAAAACATCGCGCTCTTCACATTTCGCATAGACGCGATCGGTGTCAACACACATAATCACGGCCATCGACGAATGCAATGCCTCGAAATTCACTTCTCAGCCAGTTACGTTGTTGAATTTACGTACAAACTTGTAAACCCCTTCACTTTTTATTTATCGGCGCTCCCCCTCCCTCTCTATAGTCTTATACATATTTCATTTCAGTGGGCAAACTCTAAATCCAGATTCTTATTGATCAAGTCTCGCTATGAAAGAACTTTTGTCAGAACATCTCAGCAGACCAATAAGAATAACTTATCTTTCTCTGTACTGCAAATAGCTTTAAAATGAGATATAATCGCGTTTCATTTTAAACTCGCGAGGTTCACTTCTACCCTGTGTAACGGAACATACGATGTATATCCGACCATTTTGTTGTATATATGTCTACTTTAAATATATGTTTTTTCTGTCTCCGTGACGAACCAGAATGTTAAATTACAGAAAATGCAGATATCGGAAGGCAAAGATCGAAAATCGAAAGATCTTAAGTCAAAAGATCAAAAAAAAGGGTGCATGGTAAACGGTACATACTCACTTAATTTGCGCGAGCAGGATACTACAGGAACAAGAGGAACAGGCTTTTCCTCCCGTATTAATGTGCGCGCGCAGAATACGGGAGGAAAAGCCTGTTCCTCTTGTTCCTGTTGTACCCTGCTCGCGCAAATTAAGTGAGTATGTACCGTTTACCATGCACCCTTTTTTTTTATCTTTCGATTTTCGATCTTTGCCTTCCGATATTTGTGTTTTCTGTAATTTAACATTCTGGCTCGTCACGTAGACCCATGTTTTTTGTGTATCCAAAGCCACTAACAAGCTAATAGAGCTGCAGCTCTAATGTTGCATGACTGAAAGCGTCGAATACTGCGTTCAACATCAGTGGTCAAACATTTGGTCGTAGTTGGCTCTTATTGGTATTCTTTTTGAATATAAGTGAACGTGAGTAATCAACGGAGTGGCAAAATGATGTCATATTGTTACGGCTGCGTATCAAAATACAACATTCAAATTGTACAAATGTAAAATATTTTAATTTTGATTAAAGAGGTGTCGAAATAGGGGGGGGGGGGAGGCGATCAAAAAACATCCACTCTACCCACTAACTGACCTACCTCTTACTACCTATTCCACAAGTGAATCCCGATTTTTTTAACGTTTTAATATGTAGTGTTAGTAGAATATAAATATTTAAAATTTAATATTTTCAATAAGAATAAAAAATATGGAAAATTCAGCGTTCACTTGTATGTATTCAGTAATTGTTACCGATGCGATGGCTTTAGTTGTTATATTGGGTAAACGGACTACTAGTCATATGTAAACCAGTCACGGGACAACCGGTCGCTCTAGATCGGTCACACGTGATCACCCGTCACACTAAAACTGGTCACGAGAAAACTGGTTGACCGATTTTAGGGTGTGACCAGTTTTAGTGTGATGGGTGATCACGTGTGACCGATCTAGAGCGACCGGTTGTCCCGTGACTGGTTTACATATGACTAGTAGTCCGTTTACCCAATATAACACCTAAAGCCACTTGTATTAATATTACATTTCTCTGATATTACCCCACCTCCCCCTAGTGAAATGAAAATGGTGAATTTTGATTGGTGATTGAACAGACATTGGATTCGTTGATAACGATAACGATTTCGCGGAAAAAAGCATTCGTCAGTCGTTGAGGTAAAGGCTGGGTGTTGCGTGTCGCGTGTCGCGTGTCG
Organism: Arctopsyche grandis; assembly: GCF_051622035.1. Taxonomy (NCBI): domain Eukaryota; kingdom Metazoa; phylum Arthropoda; class Insecta; order Trichoptera; family Hydropsychidae; genus Arctopsyche; species Arctopsyche grandis. Next base: position 12,524,052 of record NC_135355.1, read on the forward strand.
CGTGTCGCGTGTCGCGTGTGCGTGTTGCATGTTGCTGCCATTGCCATTGGTAATGGCAGCCGTGCGATCGATATGGGCACCGGCGATTGAGCAGTGAGCAGTGAGCAGTGAGCGGTGAGCGGTGAGCGGTGGCCGCCCCGAGATGACATGAGCGCCCTGGGGCGGCGCCTCGCCGCCATGTGGCTCCTGTGGGCAGGCGTGAGCGCCGAAGACCCCAACGGCTACTGCTCTGGCTACGGGGGCAAAATCTGCAGGCCGTACGTCAACGGCACCATCTGGTACAGCGTCGAACACGAAGACTCGGGCTGGAGAAACGAAAAGATCACAGAAGGGCTCTTCCACGAGATGGTGTCCGGACTGCATTCCGAGTGTCGGCAACCGGCCGAGAAGCTGCTCTGCGCCTACGCCTTCCCCAAGTGTGTCGTCCGGGATGGCCTGGCCCAAGCCTTACCTCTATGCTACGAAGACTGCATCGCAGTGCGCATGCAATTCTGCTACAACGACTGGGCTCTCATCGAGGACAACAAACAGAGGGGGGTCTTCTTTAAATCCAAAGGACATTTCGAATTGCCCGACTGCGACAAATTGCCCAAATATCAACCGCCTCCTGATGCTCCCACGTGTACTCACATAGGACTCACGACTATGCGTTTGGATCTAGTCACCACAGATTGTCGCAAAGGTAGCGGGCGGTATTATCAGGGTACGGTTAACGTGACTTCGGCCGGCCTCGCTTGCCAGCCGTGGAGCGCTCAGCAGCCGCACCAGCACGAGCGGCCTCCTCCAGTCTTCCCGGAATTGCAAAACGCCATCAACTACTGCAGGAATGCCGGAGGTGAAGAAACTGCACCGTGGTGCTACACCACAGACCCCGCCGTTCGTTGGCAACATTGCGATATACCTATGTGCGATAACACTTCCGATCCTCATTTCTCAAATGATTCGCATAAAATCCAAATGGAGACTTTCTTCACGCCTCTATTCATCTTCACCGTGTCTTCGTCTGTGCTGTTAGTATTCCTATTCGTGTTGTGCATTGCACTAGCGTGTCACTACCTGACCAAAAATAGATACTCGGTGACGGGGTCTGTGGTGCGACGCACCGACGTCAATATCGATCTCGATAAGCTGCCCAGCAATCTTGCTTACCATAGTACGGGTGCTCAACTAAATCCTAAATTAGAAAAGTTAGAGTTTCCCAGAAACAATATTATCTACATACGGGACCTCGGACAAGGTGCTTTCGGTCGGGTCTTTCAAGCGAAAGCACCTGGACTGATAGCTGATGAAGAATTTACACTAGTCGCTGTGAAAATGCTTAAAGACGAGGCGTCACAAGATTTGCAGGTGGACTTTGAGCGGGAAGCTTGCCTCTTAGCCGAGTTCGATCATCCGAACATTGTTAAATTACTGGGAGTCTGCGCTATAGGTAAACCAATGTGTTTGCTATTTGAATTCATGGGCAAAGGAGATTTGAACGAGTTTTTAAGGGCAAGCAGCACTGCCGACTATACTGCTCCGGTTCTCGAACCTAGAGAAGATTCGAAATTACTAAAAAGCATGCCACTATCGCACAGTGATTTATTAAACATCGCTCGACAGATAGCTAGTGGAATGGTATACTTGTCGGATCGCAAGTTCGTTCATCGTGATCTTGCAACTAGAAACTGCCTAATAAACGACGAGATGGTGGTGAAAATCGCCGACTTTGGACTATCGCACAAAATATACTTGCAAGATTATTACAAAGGCGACGAGCATGATGCTATACCGGTGAGATGGATGCCCTTAGAAAGTATATTATATAACAAGTACACTCTTGAGTCGGACGTTTGGGCTTACGGCGTGTGTCTGTGGGAGATCTTCTCTTTCGCTCTCCAACCATACTTCGGAATGACCCATGAAGAAGTGGTGCGCTTCTTGAAAGACGGCAATATGCTGGCTTGCCCCGATAATACGCCGAGGTGTGTTTACGATCTCATGCGCCAGTGCTGGAACCACCAGCCGGCCAACAGACCTAACTTTAGGGAAATCCAACAGTGTTTAGACAAATTGCAACACGAAATTCAATGGACACCTCGGGTTTCCTTTTCAAGTAGTCAACGCTGAATTGTAACTGAATCCAAGTGTTGAAAATTTGTTCGTTATTTATGCAACGTATGCTTTTCCTTTCCACCTTTAGTGTTATATTCCAATGGTTGTAAATTATGCTATAATTAATGTATTGTCTTAAAATGCATTTCAAACGTTTACATAAATGTATCTCTATACTTACATATAACTTATTGTTTAGTTGTCTAAGTACATATATGTATTTATTTTTGTAATGATTTTAAATGTACAGATCTGATATGTCAAGGACTTTTTATATATTATACCTAAAGTTATTGCACATTTATTTGTAATAATTGAATGGTAAAAGTATTAAACGGAAGTTGTGGTTTTTATATTATTATTTATTTACTTTAAGTGGAATTATATCTACACTCAAGTCATGTTCTGTGTCGCCGTTGCGATTATTCTTTTAAATTAAGTTTTGTGGACCAAATATAATCATGAGCATCTTTGTATTGTCAGCTTTATTTAAGTTTCCTAAAACAATATATTCATTTTACTTAGCATATATATATATATATATATATATATATATATATATATATATATATATATATATATATATATATATATATATATATATTATTATTATTATTATTATTTTTACATACATTCAAACCTAGTCAAGTAAATTTTTTTACAGTTGATACTTCACAGTGATCACTGCAAAAATACATATACATGTACATATGTGACATTCCTAATACATAGTGGTCCTCAGATACATCTTTCAATGTTTTATTATCTGTTTATTTTATATATAAACATACATCTAATTTAAACCTTGTTGTAATTGCATATAACTGAGGGTTTGATATATACATACATGTATAATATGTTAAATAAAAAGTATCATTTCATATTTGACACAACAGTGATTGTATCGCATTTGTATAACCATCATATTCCAAGTTTAATGTACAGTGTATATACATTTACATATTAATGTAGATTTTATAAGTATTTTTTAACAAAAAGACAGTAAGTAAGAAGACTGAGAAATGAACCGTCATATTGTGTATGTGGGCAATATTTTCCTTTTATTAAACCCAAGGTTGTTATTGTACTTATGATTTTTTGTTTTGTTTTTTTGTATATTTTTGAAAAAAGACATTTGTTACCATTAGCGTAATATTGAGTGTATAAAAGTTATTTGAATGTTTTATGTATTTTAAAAATACCAAACTGTTACATACGATATAGATTATTGACTATCCCAAATCAATAATCCTATTGTATTTCACACCCTGGCAAGAAAAGTAACACTCAAGTATCCTAAGTATCTGTTTTTTAACTAATATTATCGATAGATATGTAATTTTTAATTGAGTTTAAAAATTCAAATTGCTGTATTCTACAAAAAAAATTACATTAGAAATTTTTTTTAGTCATTGCTTTTTTTTTAGCTAAGGTTAATGAATACAACCCCGAGTTTATTTTTTAATTTACATATGTACAGCGAATTCTCATTTTTGATAATATCGACATACACTGAATGATTCATATTACAAAAAATAATACTCAACATTTGCCATTAAAATTTGGAGCATTTCTTCAAAGAACGTACAGTTCTTCTCATGATTGAATTAATTTCCAATATCTGGAATATAAAACAGTAAACTGCCTTTTTATCCATGTCTTGATTTAAGTATATTATGGTTTAACATCAGGTGATGATAGTTGCGTATATATAATGCAAAGTGCTTACCAAAATTACCAAAAAAAAACATGATTCAGTTATACATTTAGTACTAAACTCTGGTCTCATTAATTCTCAAATTCACATTGCAATGATGTAGTACATATTTTATTTTATACTTCATAACTAGGGTTGCCACCTCTACGGTTTTGACACAAAGTTTCTGGGTTTGAGCTAGTTGTATCCGGGCTCCGGGTTTTATTGTTATTATTATCACAGTGGTAAATCCGGAGAAATCATCGGATCAACGGAATTAATAATTCAACATTTAATTAATTTAAAAAAAAAAAATTTAGTTTTCATCAGCCGATCATGTGAACGAAGTGCTATGCCGCTTCTCTTTTCACGATATACGATTCCAAGGGGAGAAAGAGACTTGAGCATAATGAGTGAGTACTTCGTAAACACTCACCAAGCTCCGTCTCTTTCCACGGTATATGTACGATTCCGAGGGGAGAAAGAGGGACAGAACATGGTGTTAACAGCGAACACTTCGTACGCACGCACGAACTAGACAATTATTATATACGATAATTTATATGAATATGGGAAATATAATAATATAAATAAAACAGAATATGAGACACGGGTCTGAGGTGGCAACCCTAGTCATAAGTGATGTTGATACATGAATTGTCTTTATGTTGGAAAAATTACTGGTCTCACACATTTGAATGTTCACATAATTATACATACATCTGAAAGATATTACAAAATATATGTTACATTTTATTATAGCTATAAGTTTGTGTATATTTTTTGTCCTATTATAAATTTGTAAGAGCACAACGTATTGACACAGCACCAATTGAAAAGTTGCCAAATATAAGGACGCATTGTGTGACGCTTATTAAAATTGATGAATATTAGAAATAGTTTTTAGAAAGATTTACAAACGACATGTCTACAGCACTTGATAGTATTATTTTACAAAAATAAAGTGAATTAATTAAATAGACTTCACTAATAAATAGAGAAATTGAAACGGTTTTGTTACATCATCGAGACTTTGATTATTTGGTAATGCATTTTTCAAACACTTAAGTTGCATTTAAGTGATGTTTAATAAAATATTAATTATATGTAATATATAATTGTTCTATAAAGTTATCGATAAGGTTTTTAAATTTATGTACTGTAAATTATGAGAAAAAATTTCTACACATTATATGCATACAATCATAAGATTGTATTTTCTGTGTCATTTGCCAAATTGACAAATCACTTTATATGACGTCATTTTTCAGCGTATTTGTAGTCCAATACGTAACGCTATATTTTTATTATTTGTATTATTTGCTTACATTTTTAAAATGTATTGGTTGGAAATAATTGTAAGTTCTTTCTTTAAAATTTAATATAATTAATGTCAATTAGAGTTCATTTAAATTTTGTATTCCTTTGATATCAACTTGTAATGTGTAAAATATTGCAACATGTCCAGAACTGCTCAGAAATATACTCTGACGTATAAAAGTATATAATGTTGATTTTATTTCATTACAAAAATCATCACTTTTGCGCAGTCTGTGATATGTATGTGTAACAAATTACATACATTTATTTGTGAAAAAAACATATACTTGAGATATATCATTTCATGGCAATAACTACTAGAGTGGTGTGCATTTTTACAGATATGTAAATTAATTAACCCTATAATGTAATATTTGTTATTTGTCAAAATGTATAGGTGTCTAAAAGTATTTTTTTTATAATATATTTAATATTTTACATGATAAACTGTTTTTCATTGTCCCGATATTTTTATACTATAAATTCAAATTAAAATAGAATCTCTATTTTTAGGTGACTTAGTTTAATTTCACATTTTGCAGTAACTTCGAACATTCTGAATTTTCGTTGCGATGGCTGAGGAAAGAGTCGTCACTGAAGTGCCGAGTAGTCTCAAGCAACTGGCTCGACTAGTCGTTCGAGGATTCTACTCCATTGATGATGCACTCATAGTTGATATGCTTGTAAGAAATCCATGTAAGTTCATTTTTACTTTATCTACACATGTATATACGAAGTATCATAAGAAAATTCATACAGTGTTATATAATGGCAATGACGTTTGTTTCCCAGGTATGAAAGAAGATGATATATGTGAATTACTTAAATTTGAACGTAAAATGCTCAGAGCTAGAATAGCAACTCTAAAAAACGATAAATTTATTCAAGTTAGACTTAAAATGGAAACTGGTAAGACACTATGTATATTTGACAATTTTGGCTGAATTTCTGGTGTTATATAAAGTTATTAATTTTCCAAATCGGCTCATGTAGGTCCTGATGGCAAAGCACAAAAAGTCAATTATTATTTCATCAACTATAAGACATTTGTAAACGTTGTAAAATACAAATTAGATCTCATGAGAAAACGAATGGAAACTGAAGAAAGAGACGCAACCAGCAGAGCAAGTTTCAAATGCTTAAGTTGTGGTAAAACATTCACTGATTTAGAGGTTAGTATTATACATATCTGTATGCATACTGAATAAATATTTTGAACTCTTAAATAAATATTTGAATCACTGTAACTAAAAATCAGTGTCTGGTTTTTTTTATCATTTCAATTATATTTTTAGGCAGATCAACTTTTCGACTTTATGTCGCAAGAATTCCATTGCACATTTTGTAATCAGATTGTTGAAGAAGATCAATCTGCACTTCCAAAGAAGGATTCGCGACTTTTACTAGCCAAGTTTAATGAACAACTTGAACCATTGTACATATTGCTGCGAGAAGTCGAAGGCATTAAATTGGCACCTGAAATATTGGAACCCGAACCTGTTGATATTAATACAATTCGAGGGTATGCATATTTAAAATTCCCTTATACTTTTAATAAACATTTGTCGATATTTTGTAAATTAAATATTTTTGTAGCCTCATGCACAAACAACCTGGGTATGCTCAGGCTACTGGAAACGAAATATGGTCTGGTGAAGCTACCCGTCGCAGTGGCTTTGCTGCCGAAGAAACGCGTGTCGATATTAACATTGCAGGAAGTGGAACAGCTGGAAATGCACTTCAAGAATCACAACGTAAAGAAAGACCTGTTTGGTTGGTTGAAAGTACAATTGTTACAAATGATGCTCAGGTACTGAATTATATTTTTTCTTTTGAATTAATATTAAAACATTGAGTTTGAACATTCTTTATTAAACTATTTTCAGAATGATAGCAATCACTCTGCAGATGCTATATTAGAAAAAGCTGCATCGAATGCTACAAGTCAAAAATCTAATACTAAAGACAAAAATGATGATATTATGTCTGTCTTACTTGCGCATGAAAAACAAAACACTGGTTAGTAAATACAATATGTACTTAATTCATAAAAAAATTCAATTTAATCTATATATTTTTTTTTTGTGTATTAGGCAATAACGCTGCAAATGCCATCAAGGGCTCTTTAGGACAAGATAGTTCGGATTCAAGCGACGATGAAGTGAAAGATCCATTTAAACAAAAAGATGATATTGCAGCTATTGGTAAACTTGCGTTACTTACATACGAAATAGTTTCATGTATAGTTACATATAATGATACGAAATTAATAACAATTTTTCAGACGAAATTGACAGTGGCGATTCTGATTCTGATGACAATGCACCGATTGTCATGGTAAATGGTAAATCAATACCGATTACAAATATCTCTGATGATACGATAGCCATGATGACACCTACAGAAAAAGAGACATACATTCAAGTATATCAAGAATACTACAGTCATATGTATGATTAAAAGCTTATTCATAAGTACCTGTAGTAACAAAAAAATATTTTCATATTATTTTATGTGAATCATTTCAATGAATTCGACGAATACATGCGTATTAAATAAAAAAAACTTTTAATCTTTGCCTTTTGCTTTCCTGTTCCTTTATTTTCACATTACAATTTTTTTCTTTAGATGACTCATCTCGGCTAAACATATGTATGTACATACATTTATGCTTAATTCATTACAGACTGCCCGAATATTCCGAAAACTAAAACCGAGCATGCTAATTTTTTACAAAGTAACAGTAAAATAAGAAGAGGCTAGTAAAAAAAATAATGGGTTTTGTAAAATAACCCTTTCCACTCGTATGTCGAGCTGGGCTCGAAATCACTGCGAGCTCTACACAAACTACAAATCCATTTTTTTTAAATAAACCATGAGTGAAAATTATATTTTTTTAGTATTCCAAATCAATTAGTGTATCCGTTTTATATTTTTTTTAGAGTTTAAAGATACAGTGTTCAAATCCAAACGATATTTTTATTTTCAAAAATAACTATTTTTAAGTGGTCAAAATATTCAATTTTCCTGGAATTATTTTCAAACTCTCTTTAAAGTAAAACTGTCGTTTGGGGTATTTTAATTATATTGTGTGTACTTTTAAGACTGAAAGGCTTGTATATAAATTTTCAGCCTCATAACCAGAGTTCGGTGCTCCGCTCGAAATAAAGGTTACTTTAAGAGAGCTTAACTGGTATTTATGCATCTCACAATATTATAAAATATTATTTGTTTCGCGGAAGATTTCCCTTTGCAAAGAAAATAATTATAAAGAATAAGTACGCGGGCCCATTTGCAACCTCAAGATTAGAGGTAGGACCGGAAGCGTCCTGTTTATTGTTCAATTGTTGTAAAAAAGGTTCAGCAAACCTTTAACAATGCATTTACAACATTTGAACAATAAACGGCCCCCTCAGGGTCCGGGCTTTACTCAAGATTATGTATATGTATATACCTATGTACCGTTTACCATGCACCATTTGTTTTTGATCTTTCGATCTTTTTTTTTAATTATGTGAATAAATTAAGCCGATTCGTATTGCACTCAAAATTCATTCGCGCGTCTTTACGACTACTCACCTAGTTAAATGCAAAATACAGATTTTTTTACAAATTAAGAAAAATGCGCCAGACTCATATCTAGAGGTAGGATAGCCAAGGTGCCGCTCATTGTTCCATTGTTGTAAAAAAGGTTCGGCAAACCTTTAACAATGCATTTACAACATTTGAACAATACCTGGCACCTTCTGGGTCCGGGCTTTACTCATATCTGTCTAGAGCAGCGGTTTCCAAACTGGGAGGCGCGCCTCCCAGGGGAGGCGCGGACTATTGCCAGGGGAGGCACCAAAACTTTCTAATAATAAAATAATTTTCATACCATAATATCTACAAATAAATAAAACTTCATATTGTAGGTTAACAGTAAAAATTCAATGCACGAATGTTTATTTTTATTTTTCTTTCATTTTTATGTATACATTTAATTCCTTTAAAAAAGTTGAAGTTATGGAAATCAAATTTACAAAAGAATGAGTTGGATATATTTGCACTTTCCAAAGATTTCTGGACTACAGCCAATATTGAAGCAAGAAAAATCTTTTTATTGACCAATTGGATGGTTTAGTGCTGCATTTTTACAATTAATTCAAAGACCTTGATTTCTCAAAGTTTTTGTGGATACAGAATCCATTTAACTACAATGAAGAAGACAAATTCGAGCTGACAACCATCGAAAAAGAAAAATTGATAGAATTATCATGAGATAGCTCACTAAAAGAAAAGTTTCAAAATAAAACCATAATTAAATTTTGGATAAATCTTAGTGGAGAGTATGATTTTTTGTATTGCAAAGCAACGCAAGTGTTTCTACCGTTTGTAACGTCTTATTTATGCGAAACGGGCTTTTCGGCACTAGCTGCAATGAAAACCAAATATCGAGCCAGGTTTCATAGTCGAAAAGGAGTTTCGAGTGGCACTCTCCATATTGTCCTTAAGATTTCATAAATTTTGTGCCAATAAACAACAACATCCTTCGCATTAAATTTTGATGTGTTAGATGTAGTTTAATTTGTAATTTAATATAAAAATAAATATACGTGTTCGTATAAATTTATGTTAAAGCAAAACTTTTTTATTATTCGGTTTATTGTAGTGTTCAGTATTTTTTTTAAATACAGGTTTATTATTATAAGTATTAAAAAATTAAAGGTAGGGAGGCGCGGAAAAAAAATTATTTTAGGGAGGCGTAGTAGCATAAAGTTTGGAAACCGCTGGTCTAGAGTCTATACTCTATGCGAGTATCTAAAAATGTGTCGATTTGAAAATCTGATTGATATACATTTTTTTCAATTTTCCCAAAACTTCCGTCGCCCAAAATTCGCGGAGAATAAACCGGGGGGTTTACACATCTCTAGGTGTATTTAAAGGGCCCCCTGTTTCACGTGTTTTTGAGTGCCAGATTTTCCATGATCGAGATTTTAGTGACGTGCGCGAGAACGCTTTTTGCGGAATAATCACCGAACCGAGAGCTTCAATCTGGTATTTCACCGGGTAAACGGACTACTAGTCATATGTGAACCAGTCACAGGACGACCGGTCGCTCTAGATCGGTCACACGTGATCACCCGTCACACTAAAACTGGTCACACCCTAAAATCGGTCAGGAGAAAACTGATTGACCGATTTTAGGGTGTGACCGATCTAGAGCGACCAGTTGTCCTGTGACTGGATCACATTTGACTAGTTTCACCGGGTAATTGGACTATTCGTCACTTTGCCGTGGTCACAAAGACAATTTTTGCCATGAAAATTGCGAATACACAATCTTTGGCACTCAAGTTCTCGTTAGTATGATAGTTATTGTTAGTATGATGGACTTTTCAGCTGCCAGATGTTCCGTTATAGAGATTTTAGTGACTTTGTGACCAGTAATCACCGAACCGTTTCACCGTTGTTCGAAAATATTGTTAGGGCCATGAAAGCATCGAGAGTGAATGCAAATGTCAAAGTGACAGTCGCGATCGGCGCGTGACGTGCGGTGACGCTTATGTAATGTGTGAGAAAAGAGAAAAAGATTGAGTATGGTTTCCGGAGGGCGAGTGGCGCGACTCGCGCTCCGAGTGGCCTCTCATTCCCCTTCCTCTTCCCCTCACACTCCCCCCGGACCCCTACAACTCTACAAACATAGACTTGAAATGGGCTCCATATTACCCGACTCTCATCAAGATACAGTCATTGCCAGCCTGCAGAGATTATATGATGATCTCGGATCATACACCGTTCCCAAACCTACCAAAACTTTCTTTAGCTTTTTCTCTTCAAACAAACCCAAAATTATCGCACCTAAAGGCATGTATATCTATGGAAGCGTAGGCGGCGGAAAAACTATGTTGATGGATTTGTTTTTCGATACTGTTCCGGTAAGGCTATTTTCAATATTTCAAAGTTTTATATTATTGATTTTTCAATCTTATCGCAGGAACTTATCAAAAATATTTCAATATGTGCGTTTGTTTTCATTTAAAAAATATAATATCGTGATTACGATACTACAATTTGGGTCATGACATTGAGTTTGAAAACTAAAGCTAAAAATAAATGTGTTCTATATTCAGTCATTTTATATAATCACCATAGTCGTAAATGGACCCCTAATTATCGCAACTCTTAATATTTGTACGTTTTTGTTGTTTTTGTTTTGTCCAGATTAACGAAAAGAAAAGGGTACACTTTAATGCTTTCATGTTAGATGTCCACTCGCGCATCCACAACCTCAAGAAAACCATAACTAGAGAAGATCGTAAAAAAAAGCCACAAGCGTTTGATCCTATTCCTCCTGTAGCTGAAACTATTTTGGAAGAATGCTGTCTTCTTTGTTTTGATGAATTTCAAGTATTGTTTTGAACACATTGAAATCGTTTGATATCCGTGGAAAGATATTGACATTTATTTTTTTAGGTTACTGATATCGGAGATGCCATGATACTTAAAAGATTGTTCACTGAACTATTTGATATTGGGTGCGTAATTGTTGCAACCAGCAACAGAGCTCCCGATGATCTATACAAAAATGGTTTGCAAAGATCAAATTTTGTACCTTTTATACAAGTACTTAAAGATCATTGTGAAGTAATTTCCTTAAATTCTGGAATAGATTATCGTAGACGTACGGGTGATAATAAAATTGGTGGCACTTATTTTGTGTAAGTTCATTTGTTATAAAAACTATATAAAGTAGCTAAATATATTGTAGATCCCATATCATTGAAAAATTTCTGTTATTAATGAAATTGATTTTATTATTTTTTTTTTATAGAGTCAACGAAGACAATATAAATAATAACCCTGTGGATACACTTTTTAAATTCCTTGTTTCCATGGAAAATGATATAATTCGTCCACGTACAATTAATATCATGGGGAGAAATGTTAAGTTCAATAAAAGCTGTGGACAGGTTTTAGATACTACATTTTCTGAACTTTGTGAAAGGGTATATAAAAATATTCAAATTTTTACTGACACATGTTCTAATAAAATACTAATCAATGTATATATGTATTTGTTTTTAAAGCCTTTAGGTTCAAGTGACTATTTGATGCTGGCTAGATCTTTTCACACTATAATCATTAGAGATATTCATCAAATAACATCTAAATTACCATCAGGCCGACGTTTTATTACTCTCATAGACAACTTATATGATAGCAAGACTAGAGTATGTTACATTATTATGGGTTTTATATACATATATGTAATCGCTATAATTGAAAATTGTATATATGTATGTATAATATTATTATAATTTTAGTTAGTAATGTCGTCAAATGTTCCTGTTTCGGAACTATTTGTTGCACAATCAAGTAATGACGATATTAATGATCATCAAAGAATGCTTATGGATGATTTAGGAATTACTAAAAATTCTGTGAGTATATTTCAATTATTTATAATATGATACAATTTTATTTAGAAATTCTCAGAACGTGTTTTTTTTTCATGCAGGAAAATGCTAAAGCCAGTATTTTTACTGGTGAAGAAGAAATATTTGCTTTCGATCGGTGTATCTCAAGAATAATAGAAATGTCTAGTCCTGAATATTGGGATAGTTGGGAAAATAATGAGTGCTAACACAAATGTATTCACAATGTGCATGCATTCAATGATGTTCCTTTGCTTATATCAAAATTTAAATTGAGTTGTCACTAGCGACAATACTTGAAATAAGTGTTCCTGTTATGTAATAATTATTTTTAAAAATCACTTAAACTATGAGGTTTTTCAATATACATTTTATTGCAGTTTTATGTTTGCATTAAGAATATGTATTTAATTTCGATAACTAATTACAAATCAGAATATTATTACATAAATTACTCCCAAGTAGTAAATTATACTTAAATATTTTTATTTTCAAAAGTACTATATTAACGCTTCATTTTTCGTTACACAATGTTCAAAACATGTTATTTTTTTATTTAGAAGTGCGGAATATTTATTTTTGTACTAGTTTTTAAATTTTAGTTGTTATTTAATGTTTGTAATTCGATTGTACTTTTGATTGTTACTTACATGTTTCCTGTAAATATGGTTATTAGTGTAATAAATTAAACTATGTACATTTTAAACAGCTTTTGGTTTTTTTCGACAAATAAAACTTTCAATTAAAATATTTATATAAGTATATATTTCAACAATTAATTTATTTTTATTATTCAATACACAGTATGAATAATTTACAACACATTCACTTCAATCGATATTTTATAAACTGCCTAAAGACATTTCACAAAACTCGAGTTGTAACACATATAACAAAAGCTTGTAAAAAGAAATAATTCGGTAGATTAAAAGTTAAGTTAGGTCAGTATTAGTCTGTACTGCTACACAATATTGAATCCAAAAATCGTCCAAGTTCTTTGATAAATAATTTGAAATTTGTCTCGTATTGACTTGGTTTCAATTTGTCATACGTTATTCCATATACATATGTATATTTTACAGCATATTCTTTTCATATATAGTTTTTTATTTTCGTTGTAACAATTAATATGTATTTTCATTCATTCACATCACCTATTATTTTAACATTAGGATTACACTTTTCCAAAGGAACCCTCAGCGTGGAATCCATGATGAGGATGAGCATCGTAATTCACAACCTGTAGCTTGCCATGTTTATCATAAAAACCATAATGCCCCTTTACATATCCATCATTATCGCGTTCTTCAAATCTGAACTGTCGGTTTTTTCTATATAAATAAGTTAAAAATTTATTTATCAAACAGTATTATTATATATGTAAATTTGTATTATTTATTTATTTATTTTAAAGTTCAGACCATTGTGGTATTACAGGAATTCCTAATGCGCCACAATGGTCAAAAATTATATTTTATTATATTATATTTTACATTGTAAGTTGTAGGTTACCCTTTTCCTGTGTCATATCCGAATTTATAACTATGTGGGCCATGTTGTCCATACATTTGAAATTCAGTTCTGTCACCACCTACATCGTGAGCCGCGTCTCCCAATCCTACAATTGGATTGTGATGAGCTGGTGCTGCGAAATGTGCTGAGAAGGAAAATATTTATATATTTATATATATATATATATATATATATATATATATATATACATATATATATATATATATATATATATATATATATATATATATATATATATATATATATATATATATATGTGTGTGTGCGTGTATATATATATATATATATTTATTTTCATTATAATAATAATATGTAAATGTGTGTTCCTGAAACTTACCACCAGTATGTCGAAAGCTATTGAAGCCTGTTTCCGATGCTTCTTGTTCTCCCTTTCCACCTGAAGCTCTGGCTATTGTTGCATCAATAAACCGTTGCTAAAATTACATATAATTATAAAAAATTTAAGGGTCAAATATAATTGATATTATTTTCGTTATGTATTAATTTATGTTTAATTATTATTTTGTTTTTTTGTGTTATATTTTTTGACCATTGTGGCGCATTAGGAATTCCTGTAAAGTCACAATGCTCGGAACTTTAAAATACATAAATAATGTCTTCAATATCTCATTGAATTTCAATAGAAAACAAGTTTTATTTTAATATTTAATTAAATTGTACAATATGTATGTATGTATGTATTACCTGTTTATTGGGTTCATTTTCTTTCTTTAATTTCAATTTCTTTTGAACTTCTTCAAATTTTTGCCTTTGCTTATTTACGTTATCATTGTCAGCTTCCTGGGCAACTGGTGCAACTACGAATCTTTGGGACTTTGAGCTCTTTTTAACATTGGACACATCTATGACTTCATCGCCGACAATTTCTATTACCGGAATATTCTTTCCAAATTTTTTTGGTTTGTAATCGTGCACTTTTGAATCATACTTTTTAGGGAACACACCTGTTGGAAAGTTTTGTGATTTGATCGATTCAGTTTTCGGCAACTCCAAAGTCTGTGACAATGTTGGATAAGGGGCATCCAAAGATTTAGTAAACCCATTTGGTGACGAGTATTGTTGTTGCTGAGTTAACTGTTGTTGCGGAACGAACTGTTGTTGTGGAGTGTATTGATGTAAGTTCGGATTGAATTGTTGATTGAAAGGCTCGAAAATTGGTAGTTGCAACTCTGTCGATGGCACTGGAGGATAATCCTCATTCTTCTGTGGTTTATTTGGTAATGGGAGATCCAATTGTTTGGAATAAGGATTAGTCAACTCGTATGGCTGTGAAAAATACAATAAAAAATTATATAATTCTTTTAAAATACCATTATAATTTAAATTTCACAATAAACCTACGCAATTTAAATGTATGTACATACATATACATATATGTACATACATATGTAGTAACTCATTTTTCGTATTCATAATGTCATATTAAAAAGTTTTCATATGAATTTTTCGCAAGTAATATACCTTAATACATTTTACTCACCGATTGAAATTGAATAGATGGTTGGGCTTGATACGTTTTCAACTCTGGTTCTACTGGTTTGCTAAGAAGCACATACACATTTTCTGCTTCTGGTTTTGGCGGTTGAAGAACCAACGGCAAATAATCAGTACCCTTTAGATCGTCGTTGATTTGCTTAGGTTCCACAATATCATAATTTTGAGGCAAATAACTGGAAATTGTTTCAGCTGATGCCGTTGGAGGGTCATTCCTGAACAAGGGGGCTTGAAGGAGTTTTGCTATTTTTGCATAATCGAAAGCCGGATTAAGGCCACTGTCGTTGGCTTGATGATCGTAAAGGATTTGCGCTGTGATCAAAGTGGTGGCACATAAAAATGTCTGAAAATACAAAATATATCATATTTAACAAAATAAAATATTATATTAAGGAACTTTCATGATGCAAATTTAAGTTTCACTATTTTTAAATTTTATAATTCAGAATCGATCGTGTTATTCGTTACAGATGACTTGCACCACTTTTACTTTCGAAAAATCTCACTTTTACCGTATAATTAGAAAAATCTACAGTAAAATTGCTGCTAAACTAATTTGAAGATCAGAGTTTTTCAAATTTAAAAAAATAATTGAAATTTGGCCTTAAAAGTTTTTTCAAAACATTTTGTTTTTAATTATTTTACTTTATCTACATATAATACATACATAATATGTATATACATATAATACATACATAATATGTATATATGTATTACATATATAAGGCATTAATGGATAATGTATTGTATGAAGAAAATTTAATCAGGACCTAGCATATTAAATATTTTTTACAATTTGTATTATGTTTTTATGCAATATTGGTGTTGAGGTAATAGAAGTTTTTATTACCTTTCCAATTTTACATCTCGGTAACATTAAAAATTGGCGAGTGCCATTATTCAATCAAGCGTTTAACCGTTAAAAACACAACCTTCACTTTGTCAGTTGAATTATAATGAGTGATTTTCCAACTGTTCAAAAGACATCTTTATACTTTGGACTGTATCATATACATTTATAATATATTATATTATAAATGTATATGATACAGTCCAAGCAGGGCCGGCCCGAAAGACAGGCAGTACAGGCGGTCGCCTGGGGCGCTGGAGGGAGGAGCGCCAAAAACCAAAATAAAAACGCAATAATACCTTCAAAAAATTTCGAAAAACATTGCTAAAAATGTGAAATAATGAGCATTTTACCCAAATTACAGCTCAAAATTCACATCGAACGATTTTTTAATAATGCGTATATAGTAGATCTCGCGTTTAAACATGAAGCTATAACGTTATCCCAACAGCTTTACGATTTTTTATTTCCCACGATCCTCATAACTTGGTATAGTATTTTGAAACACAAATATAATTATCTTATCACAGAAAGTTAGGCATCGTTTATGATTTTGTGCAGTACGGTTTTCGATGGAATATGCCGATTGGGCGAAGGAGGGGCGCGGGGGCAGCCAGAAGCTTGGTCCGTACTGCACTCCCAACAGTTACTATACACTATACACATTTCTTGTTGCGCTCGATACGCTCGTCACTTTTCGTCATTTCTTCTGCACCTTTTGTCTTTCCTTCTACACCTTTTACACTTTCTATGTTTCTACACTTCGTTCTACACGTCACTTTAAGTATTTAAGATGGTATCAAAATCAAGAGAAGCTGAGCCAATGTTTACAAGAACTTAAATATTCTTCCAAAAATACTGATGAAACAATAACAGATTTTACCAATTTACTGAATACAATTTTTTATTTTAGTCAGAACTTTTTCACAAGTTAATGCCGCATGTAGAAATTATTTATAACCAAATGCAATCTAGTAATATCGATGCATTTTCAATTAAAGAAAACTTAAAAAGTTTTACTAATGTCATTATACAAATACGAGATTCTTATATAATATATCATTATACAAATGCGAATAGAAGCCAAAAATATGTGATGCATATATTATATGCATATATTATCGCACATATTATAGAAAGCCAAAAATATGTGCGATGTTATTATTAAGGATATAAAGAAAGATATACTTTTTCTAATCAATTAAAAGCTGTGAAATTATTTAATAAAGAAAATTTTGAAAAGTACTGAAAGAAAATGCCAATGGAAGATCTACTACTAACCGTTGAATCATATCCAATGCTAGATAAAGAAAAACTTTAAACTGAATTAGAAGTGTTTTACTCAAGGAAATAAATGCATAGTATTAATGATTTATTAATATTTTTTAAACTTATTTTTGCAATCAATTTCTGCAAAGTTCGTGTGGAAATAACAAAACTTATTCAAATTCTGCTTACAACTTTAACTACCTCTGAGCCAAAACGGTGTTTTTCATCAATAAATAGATTAAAGACATACATACATATATAAGAAACACAATGGTTCAGGAAAGATTGACGGCATTGTCTATGCTGTCTAATTGAAAAAAAATGATAATGAACAGTGAAAAATTTAACGAAAAGGTGATAGACCTTTTTGCAAGGAAAAAAGACAGAAGAATCAATTTTATAATGAAATAAAATACATATAATGTTTAATTTTGATCATTTTGATGTTAATAGTGAAATATAATCCAAATAAACATTTATTTTTATTTTTAATCAACCGCAGCACCCCCAGATATATTATCCACGAGCCGCCACTATGTAAGATCAAATATGCTAGCAAGACGGTTCTATCTATCATTCCAGTATCTTAGAAGTGAAGAGACAATAATTATTTCTGTTCTTTTGTACTACTCTCTATACTGGAGAACTATACAAGCTACTACAAGATTAATTATTATGTTTATTTCATCATTTGTATTATCAATATATTGTTTGTATAGACGACAGGGATTGGACTGTTCTACCTATCGTCTGATATAAAAAATATTATATTATTATTATTACAGTACTAGTGTTGTACCCGATGACATATCATCGCATGGGTGTTGGCATATTGAGTTATTAAATAAAAAAAAATTAAAAGAATGTGTCGATAACTCAAAAATCGTTTTTTTTTACTTGTGACATTTTTTTTCCGGACTGACGATAGCTTACCTGGGCTACAATATTTTTAAATTAGAGGAAACAGGAATTATAGCAACAATCCAACGTGGTTTTCCATAGGCTTTCCCTTTTTAATACTTGGTGTTTTGCCATCTCAAAGGTTTTGACATTTAAAATTTTCACGTGTCTGAATACTTTTTAAAACCTAGTGTTTATAAATGACAACTTTGGATGAGAATTATTTATTTACATTATCTATTCATTTTTTCCACAATATCGACATGCTTAATTTTCTCATTGAAAAAGTGAATTCAATGTTTAATAAAATGATTTAAGAAAATAGTCTCATTGAAAAGCACTGAACTGTCGCTTCAATCATTGAATGTTCAAAAACAAACAATAAAAAAAATAATAGTAACCGCAGTCTATATCTAATCTATAATTTGGAAAGAGACTTTGTATGTAAATATCCTTGGTCGTCGTCGTCGTCGTCTTCGTCGTCTTCGTCGTCTTCGTCCGTAGATCGGTGACGTCATCGAACACGTGATTCGATTTTTTTTTTTTTTCGATCCATGGGCGCCGATTTTTTTTTTCGTTTCAATGGATACACCCCCGCGGGGGCGCAAGGCGAGTAGCTTCATGGGGCCCCGCCAGGGGCGCCACAAGGGGCGCAGCCCCGTGGGGCTCAAAAGGGGGCGCCACAAGGGGCGCAGCCCCGTGGGGCCCCGAAGGGGGCCCGGGGGGCCCAGCCTCATGGGGCGCAGCCCCATGGGGCTCAAAAGGGGGTGCCACAAGGGGCGCAGCCCCGTGAAGCCCCGAAGGGGGCGCGGGGGGCCCAGCCTCATGGGGCTCAAAAGGGGGCGCCACAAGGGGCGCAGCCCCGTGGGGCCCAGCCTCATGGGGCGCAGCCCCATGAGGTTCAAAAGGGGGCGCCACAAGGGGCGCAGCCCCGTGGGGCCCCGAAGGGGGCCCGGGGGGCCCAGCCTCATGGGGCGCAGCCCCATGGGGCTCAAAAGGGGGCGCCACAAGGGGCGCAGCCCCGTGGGGCCCCGAAGGGGGCCCGGGGGGCCCAGCCTCATGGGGCGCAGCCCCATGGGGCTCAAAAGGGGGCGCCACAAGGGGCGCAGCCCCGTGGGGCCCCAGCCTCATGGGGCGCAGCCCCATGGGGCTCAAAAGGGGGTGCCACAAGGGGCGCAGCCCCGTGAAGCCCCGAAGGGGGCGCGGGGGGCCCAGCCTCATGGGGCGCAGCCCCATGGGGCTCAAAAGGGGGTGCCACAAGGGGCGCAGCCCCGTGAAGCCCCGAAGGGGGCGCGGGGGGCCCAGCCTCATGGGGCGCAGCCCCATGGGGCTCAAAAGGGGGCGCCACAAGGGGCGCAGCCCCGTGGGGCCCCAGCCTCATGGGGCGCAGCCCCATGAGGCTCAAAAGGGGGCGCCACAAGGGGCGCAGCCCCGTGGGGCCCCGAAGGGGGCCCGGGGGGCCCAGCCTCATGGGGCGCAGCCCCATGGGGCTCAAAAGGGGGCGCCCGGGGGGCCCAGCCTCATGGGGCGCAGCCCCATGGGGCTCAAAAGGGGGCGCCACAAGGGGCGCAGCCCC
Organism: Arctopsyche grandis; assembly: GCF_051622035.1. Lineage (NCBI taxonomy): Eukaryota > Metazoa > Arthropoda > Insecta > Trichoptera > Hydropsychidae > Arctopsyche > Arctopsyche grandis. Next base: position 12,544,223 of record NC_135355.1, read on the forward strand.
GTGGGGCCCAGCCTCATGGGGCGCAGCCCCATGGGGCTCAAAAGGGGGCGCCACAAGGGGCGCAGCCCCGTGGGGCCCCGAAGGGGGCCCGGGGGGCCCAGCCTCATGGGGCGCAAGCCCTAATAGGCATTAACTAAGGGGGGCGAAGCCCTAGACGGCAATTAATCATGGGGGCGAAGCCCTAGACGGCAATTAATCATGGGGGCGCGGAGGGGCGAAGCCCTAAAAGGCAACTGATCATGGGGGCGAAGCCTTAGACGGCATTTAATCATGGGGGCGCGGAGGGGCGAAGCCCTAAAAGGCATTAACTAAGGGGGGCGAAGCCCTAAACGGCAATTAATCTTGGGGGCGCGGGGGGCGAAGCCCTAAAAGGCAACTGATCATGGGGGCGAAGCCTTAGACGGCATTTAATCATGGGGGCGCGGAGGGGCGAAGCCCTAAAAGGCATTAACTAAGGGGGGCGAAGCCCTAAACGGCAATTAATCTTGGGGGCGCGGGGGGCGAAGCCCTAAAAGGCAACTGATCATGGGAGCGAAGCCTTAGACGGCATTTAATCATGGGGGCGCGGAGGGGCGAAGCCCTAAAAGGCATTAACTAAGGGGGGCGAAGCCCTAAACGGCAATTAATCTTGGGGGCGCGGGGGGCGAAGCCCTAAAAGGCAACTGATCATGGGAGCGAAGCCTTAGACGGCATTTAATCATGGGGGCGCGGAGGGGCGAAGCCCTAAAAGGCATTAACTAAGGGGGGCGAAGCCCTAAACGGCAATTAATCTTGGGGGCGCGGGGGGCGAAGCCCTAAAAGGCATTAACTAAGGGGGGCGAAGCCCTAGACGGCATTTAATCATGGGGGTGCGGAGGGGCGAAGCCCTAAAAGGCATTAACTAAGGGGGGCGAAGCCCTAAACGGCAATTAATCTTGGGGGCGCGGGGGGCGAAGCCCTAAAAGGCAACTGATCATGGGGGCGAAGCCTTAGACGGCATTTAATCATGGGGGCGCGGAGGGGCGAAGCCCTAAAAGGCATTAACTAAGGGGGGCGAAGCCCTAAACGGCAATTAATCTTGGGGGCGCGGGGGGCGAAGCCCTAAAAGGCATTAACTAAGGGGGGCGAAGCCCTAGACGGCATTTAATCATGGGGGTGCGGAGGGGCGAAGCCCTAAAAGGCATTAACTAAAGGGGGCGAAGCCCTAAACGGCAATTAATCTTGGGGGCGCGGGGGGCGAAGCCCTAAAAGGCAACTGATCATGGGGGCGAAGCCTTAGACGGCATTTAATCATGGGGGCGCGGAGGGGCGAAGCCCTAAAAGGCATTAACTAAGGGGGGCGAAGCCCTAAACGGCAATTAATCTTGGGGGCGCGGGGGGCGAAGCCCTAAAAGGCATTAACTAAGGGGGGCGAAGCCCTAGACGGCATTTAATCATGGGGGTGCGGAGGGGCGAAGCCCTAAAAGGCATTAACTAAGGGGGGCGAAGCCCTAAACGGCAATTGCTCATGGGGCGTGGAGGGGCGAAGCCCTAGAAGGCAAAGGCTCAGGGGGGCGCCGAGGGCGAAGCCCTAGAAGGCAAAAAAAAATTTTGATTTTTTTTTTTGATTTTTTAAAAAATTTTTTTTTAATTTTTTTTTTATTTTTTTTTTATTTTTTTTTTTAATTTTTTTTTTTGATTTTTTTTTTATTTTTTTTTTTTAATTTTTAAATTTTTTTTTAATTTTTTTTTTTTTTTAATTAAATTAGCTTAGTCATGTTTAAGCGGTTTATATTATAAACACTGAGCGAAGCCGGGTAATACAGCTAGTAACCTATAAATAGAGAAAAAACCGTTACCCAACTTTAAAACCGCTTCACCGTCATGGTATTATAGTTCTCGGAAAATACATACACACAATATATACGGTAACATTGCGTGACACATGCCATTTATTTATTATATCGTATGCAATCATTTTTTTATCGTTTCGTCACTTTTATATTATTGAAATTTAATTGAAAGCCCAGACACGGCTTGCTATTTTGAACTTATTTGATGACAGAACAACAAGAGTTGCATTATTTTCTTTTTCGAAAATAAAAAATAAACTTAACAAGCAGCGTCAATAAATTGCATCCGGACGTCACGATCGTAACGAACATTTATTTATTTTGAGAGGAAATCCGTATTTTTTTATTTTCGCTCTTGTTATGTTTCTTTTATTGGCATTCGCTTTGCTCAACAATGGAGAAAGTACAGCTTTTATTACAAAACTATCATTGATTTTATTGAAAGTCAATAATTTCGGGTATCTGCTTTCGTTGTTAAATAATACAAAGCCGCCGAGAGGAATCCCGGGCCCTGGAAAAATAATTCCATACCCTATGACAAACCAAAAAAAAATCTTATAAATGTATTATTAGGTAAAAGCCAAAGGTCCACTACCAGCGGCAAGCGAGCCGAGAAGGTCCGCCTCATCCGTAAACTCAGCTTTTACCTACATATTTTAATATGCGAAAAATCTGTCAGACTATTAAAAAAATATGTTAAATAATCGAATAAGAAAATATGATATAACAGGTACGATTTCACATGGACACAAAGAATGCGCATATCTAAAAATGATAAACAATAAGCATTATATGTATTTTTATGTAAAATAATATAAAATATCAATATCGATCAGTTTAACGTCCCAATACGGGGCCCCTCAAGTAGTCCGGGCCCTGGAATTTTAACCCTAGCTTCCCCCCCCCTGTTAGCGGCCCTGTGTACATCTATTGAAATAAAATTCATACAATGACATTTAATATTAAGACAATTTGAGAGGAGTTGATAGAGAAAGGTAAATATCAAAATTTATTTTATTTTAAAATGATAACAATAGAATGTTATGTGATTTAACTATTGAATTACAGAAAATTTGACCAATTATGCAAGATAACAATGAACAAAAGTTTAGATCGTGTATCAGTTATGCGCTCGTTCTAAACGTTACGACGTATTACACTACCTAATGTAATTTCTAATTTGATCTATGCTCGTGCGTAGTGATAATAATGATAATATGTTTAGTTCAATTTAATAATTTGATGTAATTCGTCTCAGTGGCGACGCGTAACGGACTGAATTTTCCGAATCAACTTTCATTCGAGTGCCAGCTTAGAAAAAAAAAATCATAATCGTTTTCCCATAGTGAATCGATTAAACTAGAACTTGATATTGATTCAGTTTCGCACCGGAAGCTGAGTAGTTGCAGCATCTCAAACGGGACATTCGCCCGAGTGAAATCTTTTCCTGATCAATTGCGCACTCGTTTCTAGTTTTGCTTTTTTGGATTCTAACATGTTTACGGAAAATATCAACCACGATTTGAAATATGATTAACAACTTTTTGCTGCTACGGTTACGTAAACTTAATTTAACAGTTAAGTAAATGTGTATTTAGCTCGCTTTTCCGATTCTCTACCGGCTTCATATTAGTTTTAATAATAAATAAAGTAAATTTTCGTATATACATACATACATATACATATGTACACATGCGAAAAAACTTGAATTTTACAATAATAACTACATACATACATATGTATATGCGCATATTATATATTTATATGCATATTTTTTATTAATTTTCAACGAAAACTAATTAAATATATAAATTGTGATTATAATTATTATAAGAGAATTTTTATTTATTAATTACTAAAATTTTAACATTTTATATTATAGGTTAATAGGTTATTTATAATATAGATAAATTATTGTTTTATAGTTTTCAGTTCTTTAGCGTTGACTATAGAATACTATATTCATAAAAAGTTTTTTTCAATATTGTCACCCGCACAAGAAATATTATTAAACATTATAACATTATTAAACTAATATAACATAATGTTGTAACTAACACTAGATAAGAACTGACACAAATTTTACTACATAAAAACTACAAATGCACATTTTAATTGTTTAGTGATTTAGAGGATCCGATGTATAATTTGTATTAATATATGTAGTATTCTCAATAAAAATAATTACTCAATCCATATACATATTCATGAAATTATAATATTTGAAAAATTTCCATCGCTTTAAACTTTAAACGATACTTAATAATTTAAACGATAGTTACTAAAAAAATTCAAATAATTATTTTATATCACAGTTGAATAACAGCAAAATATGATTCGTATTTTTATGATAGGAATATACATTTTATTAGTTGGGAATTAGTTGGGAAAGTGACATAGCTGATGGGCCATATATGTACCATAATGATTTTCTTCGGAATAACTCACCAATTTCCCTAAGAGAGCCATGATGCGTGTCACAACAATTGGTCTCCTCTGTTTCTGAACACAAACAATAGAGTGAGGGCCCCGGAGCGATACGATTGGACACCCCTGGCTGCCTGGTCGCGATCACTTTTCCAACTCGACAATGAAGGCTCCCAGATGCAGCCGGTCAATTTATAAAGTCTCAGTAGAGCGTGGGTGGTGGGGGAATAGTCGGGTTGTTTTCGTAAACAATTGAGACCTTCACCTCTGATCGTCAAATGGTCAGGTGAAGGTTGAATGGTCCTCGGAAGAGGCGTCACTCAGTCTGGAGAAGATCGAGCCATATCATTAATTATTGATTCAAAAGTCAAAACAACCAAAGTGGTTATTGACTCGAGCAAATATACATACATATGTACATACAATGGTTCAAATTCACATTCAATATCAAATACCTGTAAGGTTCTTTAATATTTGTGTCGGTGATGAAAATGACCTGTACCTGTAAATTGATTTGATATGTAAGTTACCTTGATCTATTTTGATAATAATAATAACTAATATTGTGATACAATATCAAAGAGGTATTCAAGTTCGAAATTTAATCTTGCCAGTTGTTTGTTATCAATACATTTGCATTCAACAAAGTTCATAGGGAACAAGTAACTTCAATTACTGTCATAGTTATGTACGTAGTTGAGATAAGTATTTACTATGTACATAGCTTTATTCAACAATTTAAACATCAATTTGAATTTTTAAAATTTTTCTTTTTTATGAATAATCGGCTCTACCTCGTTCCACCAACTTGCAATATCTCAAGACTCGTTTTCCCAACCGTTTCGGTGTATTTCATCGTCGAGTTTGTATATATACGTACATATACGAAAATGTTTTTAGAAATACTTATTTTACGAGATAAACATTAACTATTAAAAAATATAGTAACACTTGATTTTAAAACGATTTTTTTAAATATTTTAAAGATGTGTATTAGCTTAAAAATCTAGGGTACCATTTATCGGCCCGGCAAATAAAAATAATGCCCCTTTCTAAAATAGCTCATACGACAGATTCGGTTTTCACCAAACGTCAAATGGGTTGCCAATAACAAAAATAAAATTTTACAAAAATAAATACCGACCCTAACAATCTAATCTTAAATGAATAGGGCCAACCCTAACTTAACCTAGCCTAACCTAACCCTAACCTAAAATATTATCCCAAAAATCTATGACATATGCACATTTATATGTATATTAAAAAATAAAAACTCGCTACTAACAAACATATGTATAAGGGAAAATCCCTCCTCTCTTACCTTATAAGGATATATGTATGTATGTATGTACATATGCATAAATATTTTAATTACGACGCAGATACTATGGCCAAATTAATAACCTTAACACGTTTAGTTAATTTTAAACAATTGTTTCAAGAGACAGTTTGTTCAAGATATAACCGAATTGTAATTATCTGTTTTTTTCCCATGGTTTTTTCATTTATTAATTTCAACGTACATCTCAAGGTTTAGCTGATGTATTACGATGCATGATAAGTACAGTACATTAGCTTTAAACATCATTCTTGAATAAGAAATTAAATAGTTGAAATAATTATATATCAATATCAAATGTAAGTTTACATAATATGAAAAAACACTATTGAACAATAAAATTCAAATATAGTATATACCTACTTATGAACAATTAAAAAAAATACCAAATTTCTTTTGTTTATTTAAAGAAAAAAGGAAAAAAGGAAAGGAATACGCGACGTTTTTTTCTTTGCAATTAAAAAGAAAGCTTCATAATTTCTCACATCCAACCAATAATTTAAAAATTTTAATTGATTGTGAGATTATCACATAAAAATATTAAATATTTTTAATTCAATCATTAACTTGTGTTTATGATTTTATTGAAACAGGATAAAATATAATTTAGTCACGGTGGTACGAGTATCATGAATCAATGTATGGCGAATGTCCAAAAAAATAAAAATACACATTTGAAAACAATGTATTAATTTTCCTTCTATTCTAGTGTCTATTTATTACCATTTTTTATTGCCCCGATGCAGTCACTTCATTAAACATGTTTGTATACGTAGAAGATCATAAATTAGCACAGAGGCGCCCCAAAAAACGTACCGAGAATACAAAAACTTTTGATCAAATTTATAAATCTCATTAAGTTAAATTAAAAATACATATATGGATACATATTATACGATATTATATAATATACATATAAATATATATATATATATATATATATATATATATATATATATATATATATATATATATATATATATATATATATATATATATATATATATATATATATATATATATATATTATATATATATATATATATATATATATATATATATATATATATATATATATATATATATATATATATATATATATCGCTTGTCGCTGGAAGTTCACCGATAAAAGTCATCGAGGCCAATCTAAATATTGAAAAAAATAAGAGACAATTGCATAATTTTCCAGCGTTTCGTAATTACTCAAATCCACAGTGGCTGAACGCGAGTTTTTCCCGGGCGAGGAAAATCGCACGGAAATTTTGCGACATTTTATTTTGCTACTGATCATAAAAAAACATTTTCCGACACTAATTTGAATGTTTCGCCCGCTATCAGTTGATTTGACAGACATTTTGAAACCACTGATTCATTTTGAAATAATCGTATGAATTTGACAGTAAGTTAGATGGTAAATACCTATTTTCTCTTACCGTAAAAAACTAAGTAAAACACATAAAAAGGCTTATTCATTTACTTCTAAAATCATTAGGAAATATTTACATACTTAGTAGTTAACATGTATATGTAGTTATTGTTTATAAATTTTTACGTTCACAAATCATAATACATCTTAGGTTTATTATAATAATTACTGATCTATTGATCATTTTCTATTTTACTTTTTTTTTTGGTATTTGTAGTATTATTTTATTTAAATTTTAGTGTAAACATAATCTAAAAAAAAGCTCAAAAATATATATACATATGTACATAAGTATGTACATAAGAGCACAACATAATATGAAATGTATCATCGTAAGTGCGTCTCACATAACCACAATTGAAAATTTCAAAAAACTTCTGAAAGTCCATTGATTTCATGATTAAAAACAAACTAAAAAAAAGAGATCGTACAAATGTTAACAAGCCGTTGTTTATTTCGTGATAATACATAATATTCGTCACGCTTTTCAAATTTTAGAACCTATGCTACCTGCTATTTTATACGTGAAAAAAATTTACCGTGTATGAAATAAAACAAAGAGTAAAAAATATAAAAAAAACACGCATTACGATGTCGGCACCCAATTGAAAATCAGAGTAATGATACTTTTCCGTTAAAAAAACACCGTTGACGTCTTACATAAACCTGTGAAATTGTCATATGTCACACAAATTACGGTAACTTGTTTACGAATAATTGCGCAATGCACACAATTTAATGAACTTATAATTATATCGCGAAAAAAAACCAAGGAAAATCAATAAATAATTTGAATTGTTCCTGCTGTTCATATGAAAGAAAAAACGACACAAGAACACAATCGTGCGCTACGATTATTATATAATATAATGTGAGTCAATAAAAATGTAAATATCTGATGAGTACGTCATTCAACGATCATTGAAGATTTATTGCTTAATGGGTAAAGATGTAACCATCCATGACGCATATTATCATAATTGTATCTGTTGCGAATGCCTTGCCAAGGAAATCCATTAAAAATCATTATTATACTATGTATGTATATAAGATTGGTGAAACACACAGTTTCACCCTTATTGAATACAAGACCACTTACTTCATCCAAACAACATTGGTTCTTTCAATGTGTATTGTAAAAAGTGATTAATCTGTGCGCCTTTCACATGCATATACATATGTATGTACATATACGTGTGAAAATTTTAGAGGACAATCATCGTCTGTCGCAATATGGAAAAAAATGACCGTTACACTTGAAAAATTCATTGATCGCACCATGTATGTATGTATGTACGTATACTTAGAGATCTCGTTTGGATATTATGAGCTTTGTACATAGGAAGCGCAAGATCGTGTCCAGCAGCGTCACGAGCTCGTTGTGATGATGATGATGGATAGCCGACAGAGGTTCAGCCGGTCATCATTCACGGTTTCGTGACAAAAAGCTAGTTCTAACCCTATGAATGCCGCGACAAAGTTTGTGCAATCGGATCGGAAGTCGTTATATGTTTTTGTGAGGGCGGAAAACCGACAATGGGATAATATAATAGAATGTCTGCGAAAAAGTGTGGCAGCGGGGAAATGAGAGTGCACGTTTTTGTCCGAGATATACCCACGACCCAAAAATACGTCTAATAATCCGAAGAAATCGGAACTATTTCGTAACAATGCAATTAACCATTAATTTTGAGAATTGAGGCGTGAACGGCACGTCAGGAACAATAGAACCGTAAAAATGCAACTTTTCTTGTTTTATTAAAAAAAATAATACAATATTTCGATGGGTGCGTTGGATATTGATTAAAAAAATTGTGAAGCCCTTTCAGAGCTCATCGATATCCAAATTCGAGTTAAAATTGCTCATTATAATTTTAAAAATTCGTCCGACTTCCGTCAGTTTTTTTGGACTTGTTTTGTAACACAGAATCGTTACTTACGCTCGGATTTCATACAAATCTGACACAAAAATTAGCCGCAAATTCCAGTATTTCGAATCGGATTCGATGGGCGTTAGCCCATTGCAATTATGTAGTCCGAAAGAGCAAAACCAAAACAACCGCAAACAAATGTTGTAACTGTAATGATTCGTTGTACGAGACACGCAAATAATGCGTCGCAAATAATCATTTTCATTTTAATTTTCTCGCAAAAATATTCCAAACAACTGCGAAACGTCGACTTACCTTTTAAAAGACGCCAAAACGTGATCGTTCACAAATGCCAATTTGAATATTGAAAAAAGCGTATATGGAGATGATAATAATGAAGAAAAAAAAATACCACTGGTGATGCTGTTTTAGAGTACGTGCTCGTTAAAACCAAGGATTTTCCTATATCTATAACACGAATAATAGTGTAAAATTACACAGACTCTTCCAAGGTAGTGGGCAATTTCCGTGAACGCATCGAAATACTATACTCTGAACTAACAAATTGTAAATTAATCGTTTTATTGTCGTACGTGAATGTTTTTCAACTAAAAAAATAAATTCAAAATATACATATTCCATTATACAAATTTAATTTAAATTTATATCCAAAAACCTAATGTAATACAATATAATTGATCATACAAATAAACACAGCTATGAATTCTATTAAATCCAATAGTAAAAAGGTATACCTATGTACAATATAAAGAAAGACACTTTTCAGCATTTTTTTAATGAAAAAAATTACCTTTCTCTTTCGTAAACGTTCTCCAATTTCCTATTTGCCACACGTTTGATCACAGAATCGGAGAAAAAATCCCGTTAAAAAAATATCATTCATTGGGACAGTTTTCCAACATGTTTTGAGTGTTGAACTCCAATGCAATGCCGTGACATTACACAATTTATCATAAATAGCTACATTACCGTCTAATATATTTTATTTTTTGCTATAAAAAATCCAGCTGGTACCTACTGCTATAATTCATTTTAATTTTATACATATATGTATTATATATCGCTTGCGAATTGCTAATTGAGCGTGTAAGTTAGCATGTTAACGTTTATATGTTCTAAATATTGCGAACGCGTCGTGTGAATATTTCTTATTAACTACGAATCGTGACCTTTAGAAAAAATGCATCTAAAAAATAAATAAAAGGAATTCAATCATACCATAGAACTTCAAATACAGTGCCCGGCCTTACACCCTATGGCGCCCTCGGGTAATTTTTTCTAAGCGCCCCTAGAAAATTGTGACAAATTATTTTGAGATTTCAATTTAAGTTTCGCCTTTGGCACTCTAATCTAAAAAAAATTAGGGTCTTTGGCGCTCTAATTTTAAATTTGAAAGCGCCATCGTTGCATGGAGTGGCGTCCTAACATACTCAGCGCCCTTGGGCGCCGCCCTACGCAGCCCCTCCCCCCCCCTAAAACCGGCACTGTTTAAATAGATCTACAAATTTTCGAAGTGATTCCCACTCTAATACTATGTTTATTCAACAAATTTGTTAAAATATAATTAGGTAAAGGGAATTAATATACGTAAGTAACTGTCGGGTCAGATATGTATTGGTTAAAGAAACTAGTTGAAAGTTTTCCGCAACTGTAAATCTCCTCTCGCTGCTGATAGTTTTACATTTACACAGTTTCTCAAGTTCATAAATAAGATCATATAAAAAGTCTAATTTAAAAATATCGTGTGAATCATGATATTTTGTCGATGTAGAAAAATAATTTAACATAAAATAAAATAAACACAAGGCTAAAATTACTGAAATTAAAACAATACTCCATCTACATGTAATTGGATAAATGTACTGGGTTTCATTTTTCTTATTAATATCATTGTATTACTTTTATTTTTTAAATGATTTTTGTTTACATGTTTCCGGCCATAGTGGTGCTTTGGGGCAAATACACTATGGTCTAACAGAAGCGTCGCTAGACCCGTGCGGGGAGGGCGGTCTACGCCGGGTGACACCAATTTGTTCAAATTGAAAAACGCTAATTCGACATATTCGGTGTATGACGGTCCTCGAGCGACTACACGCCTCATTGCAATTTCTGTATATATACAGCTTTCTGTATATATACAGCCACCGTGAAATCTGTCTGGTGCAGCTCTATATAGCATCAAATATGAGCCATAATTGGCTTTTGTTCGAATTCCTGAGAAATCAGTGTATGTTCCTAAAGGTAAGAAGAACTGATTCAGTCAGATGGAGACGCAATCATAACATAGTCATAACAATTAAAAAATATAAATAATTAATAAAAAATATTTGTTAGGTAACACCACCCGAGGCGACGCCACTGGATCTAAATTTAATTTTAAATAAATAAAGTAGAAATTATAAAATAATAAAATAGCTATAATCAATTTCAAAAATTTATAATTTAATATATTATACTTAATCGTACATACGTTTGAAATTGAGAATCGCTGATTTAAACTTGATCTTGCTGCATTGCAACCACGCAATGCACTTACACAATAATAACGGGCGTTTTATACGAAAGTGAAACAACTAGTTTAAATTTCACTTTTAACGTTCTCGTCTATACGTGCACATATTTTACAAGTGGTAAAAAGATATGTCGGAAAATCAATTTGTGACTTTCATCGTCATTTCCTATGTATCATATTATTTAACTATATATTTACTATAATCGAATGAAATTAACATTATTACATATGTCTTATAATGTTTTTGTTTAAGCTTTTGAATTATATAATTGATAGTCCTTATTCATTAAGCAAGATCCAATCAGATCCCTCCGCAAACCTTCACTATTTCACATTAATCCTTGTTCTATCAACTATTCCTGTAATTCCTTTTTATATATGTAGATCCTGCTCTAATTTTAACACTATTCCCCTCTCATATTGGTTTTATTGTACCCTGTCTTGTTTTAAATATTTTTTTTGTAATTCTAAGTATTCCATATATTCCAGTATTCCAATCTTTTCTTCTTTGTTTTTGAATTATATTGTCGTTAAATATTATTTCTGCTTATTTAGTGTCATTGTTATGTACATATAAATACATTGACTTGATACTAAATATTGTAATACTGTTTGTTTGTGCTTTTTAAAATAAATAAATAATATAATACATAATATAATGTAATATGCACATACATATAATAATTATTGAGTTACAAAATTAACTTAAATTAAAAAACCAAACCAACTATACTTGAATAGCTTGTAAAAATATTTGTTTTTGCGTTTGCATAATCCGCGAAATCATTACAAATTGTGGTCAAACGGTATAAATGAATAAAAACTAAATTTTTGCCCCGTTACCTTAAGAAATAGCTACTTTATCAATTTTGCTTCAAAACAAAATGTGACACATCACGAAACTGATTCAACTAATTTAAAATAAGAGGAAGTAATACAAACACGTATAATTTAAAATAATGCATTTTATTAAATAATTTACTACTAAATGACAAGAAAAATAGAAAAAAAAAGTTTCAGAAAACTATTAATTTTTTCAATTTAAAATAAACTTAATTTATTCCATTTGAATTAAAATGCATCTTGATTTCTATTAAATTCTTCAATAATACATTTTTCAATATACGGCAGTGAGATCATATCCAATTGAATGTTGCAGCTAACATACACCTGTTTGCCGAGTTTCTTTGTAAGTCTATTTGACAAATTAACAGACGTTGAATCCAGTGAAGGTCCCAGTATTTTAGCCGCCGTCGTATTTTGCTCAAAACTTGATGTCATTGCCAAAGACAAGTCGGAAAATTCTGGTTGGGTCGCTTTTCCTATCCACAGCAAAAGGGAATCTTTCATTTTCAATGTGTGTATGCCGATGTTGGCATCTTTCAGTTCGGCACAGAATGCATAAGTTTGAAAGATGGAATTTGTGTATTTGATTTTTAATTTGGATGTCTGCTTTAAAGGAGCGCCTCTGTTTATCAAAGTTTTCACATATTCCGACTGGTCTTCAATAGTGTCAGCCATTTTGTAATCCGAGTGTTTTGGAAATCTAAAACAATTGTCATATTAATTTAGTCCGATTTATCTGCATATAACAAGTTCATTCATATAAGGTGCTGTTTGGATATTCGATTTGAAAACTTAACCTCAAAATTGAATGAAAGATTCATTTGCAAAGGCAAAAATAAAAATGCAAGATAAGTGTCAACAAAATAGGTACATGTATTATAGATTTTTATGTAAATAAACAAAGACAGTAACCTGATTGCTAGCCAATGCACAGTCAGCGAAAATACAGCAATTCACTTCAAGATGAAATGTCAAAGCAAGCAGCCTGACAGATAAAATTCATAACAATATTTTATACGGCCATGATTGTACTAAATATTTGTTTAATTAAACAAAAAATTTTCTCGTATCTTTTTTTTTTTTTAAATAAATGATTTATTTTGTTTAGGATTCTTCTTTTACTAATTAACGACATCCATAAAAAAATACTTACTTTCATTTCAGAAAAGTGCCATCTATGATATTAAAATTGTACTATTTTGAGGTATAGGTCTTGGATAAAATTTAACTATTTTAAATATTACTAGATGGCAGTAATAAGTGTATATTTCCGTTTATTTCAATTTTTTTTACATAATATTTTCACAAATTTTATACCATACATATCATAAATTAAAATGAATAAATAAACGCATGAATTCTAGCAAATAAATTGAATTATGAAAATTATAGTAAAAAATTTAGATGAGACGAACCCATGTATGTATGTATGTGTCACAGTGAAATTATATTTCTAGTGAAAATATATTTTCACTGACGTTTCAGTGAAATCATAACCAGTTACATTTTAAGGGTTGGTTTTATTCATTAGATTAGATTTTTAGGGTTGGTATTATTTAAGGATTAAGATTAAGTAAGGGTTGGCCCTATTCATTTAAGATTGGATTGTTAGGGTTAAATTTAAAGAGTTAAACGTTGTAAATTCATTGTTTGATACATTTTCACTGCTGGAATTGGTGAAAATATATTTTCACTTGAAATATGCTTTCACCGTAACATATGTACATATTTGAAGAACATTATATGTATAAAAAACAAAATTCGATAATGAAACATACACGTTCACACATACCGGCTATGAAAGCATTTTCCAAACAAATCGAGTGAAAATGTAAGGAAACTTACACAAAACAAAAGTTCTATTTCCGGCTTTCGGATTGTGTTCAAAGTTTTTTTATTACTTTATAATACCATAAATATTAGAAACATAAAATATCAAGAAGATAGATACATATATGTAATTTAAAATTTTCAACTTTCAAAAATAAATATAGTGAAATATTTTACTGAATGAGAACATACCTGGCCAGTGGACCATACCAAGACTAAGCTTTAAGTATTATATGTGTAATATCTTATTTTTTCTTAAGAAATACTTATTGAAATTATATTTACATGTTGGCGTAAATTTTTCCTTTTGAATCAGATATCAAAATGTCTAGTCCCGGCTCTGAAAAAAATATAATGTATTATCTAATCTATAATTTGGAAAGAGACTTTGTATGTATGTAAATATCCTTGGTCGTCGTCGTCGTCTTCGTCGTCGTCTTCGTCGTCCGTAGATCGGTGACGTCATCGAACACGTGATTCGATTTTTTTTTTTTTTCGATCCATGGGCGCCGATTTTTTTTTTCGTTTCAATGGATTCACCCCCGCGGGGGCGCAAGGCGAGTAGCTTCATGGGGCCCCGCCAGGGGCGCCACAAGGGGCGCAGCCCCGAAGGGGGCCCGGGGGGCGCAGCCCCGTGGGGCCCCAGCCTCATGGGGCGCAGCCCCATGGGGCTCAAAAGGGGGCGCCACAAGGGGCGCAGCCCCGTGGGGCCCCGAAGGGGGCCCGGGAGGCCCAGCCTCATGGGGCGCAGCCCCATGGGGCTCAAAAGGGGGCGCCACAAGGGGCACAGCCCCGTGGGGCCCCAGCCTCATGGGGCGCCAACAGGGGCACAGCCCCGTGGAGCCCCGAAGGGGGCCCGGGGGGCCGAGCCTCATGGGGCGCAGCCCCATGGGGCTCAAAAGGGGGCGCCACAAGGGGCGCAGCCCCGTGGGACCCCGAAGGGGGCCCGGGGGGCCCAGCCTCATGGGGCGCAGCCCCATGAGGCTCAAAAGGGGGCGCCACAAGGGGCGCAGCCCCGTGGGGCCCCGAAGGGGGCCCGGGGGGCCCAGCCTCATGGGGCGCAGCCCCATGGGGCTCAAAAGGGGGCGCCACAAGGGGCGCAGCCCCGTGGGGCCCCGAAGGGGGCCCGGGGGGCCCAGCCTCATGGGGCGCAGCCCCATGGGGCTCAAAAGGGGGCGCCACAAGGGGCGCAGCCCCGTGGGGGCCCGGGGGGCCTAGCCTCATGGGGCGCAGCCCCATGGGGCTCAAAAGGGGGCGCCACAAGGGGCGCAGCCCCGTGAAGCCCCGAAGGGGGCGCGGGGGGCCCAGCCTCATGGGGCGCAGCCCCATGGGGCTCAAAAGGGGGCGCCACAAGGGGCGCAGCCCCGTGGGGCCCCGAAGGGGGCCCGGGGGGCCCAGCCTCATGGGGCGCAAGCCCTAATAGGCATTAACTAAGGGGGGCGAAGCCCTAAACGGCAATTAATCTTGGGGGCGCGGGGGGCGAAGCCCTAAAAGGCAACTGATCATGGGGGCGAAGCCTTAGACGGCATTTAATCATGGGGGCGCGGAGGGGCGAAGCCCTAAAAGGCATTAACTAAGGGGGGCGAAGCCCTAAACGGCAATTAATCTTGGGGGCGCGGGGGGCGAAGCCCTTATCGGCAACTGATCATGGGGGCGAAGCCCTAGACGGCATTTAATCATGGGGGCGCGGAGGGGCGAAGCCCTAAAAGGCATTAACTAAGGGGGGCGAAGCCCTAAACGGCAATTAATCTTGGGGGCGCGGGGGGCGAAGCCCTAAAAGGCATTAACTAAGGGGGGCGAAGCCCTAAACGGCAATTAATCTTGGGGGCGCGGGGGGCGAAGCCCTTATCGGCAACTGATCATGGGGGCGAAGCCCTAGACGGCATTTAATCATGGGGGCGCGGAGGGGCGAAGCCCTAAAAGGCATTAACTAAGGGGGGCGAAGCCCTAAACGGCAATTAACCTTTGGGGCGCGGGGGGCGAAGCCCTAAAAGGCATTAACTTAGGGGGGCGAAGCCCTAGACGGCTTTTAATCATGGGGGCGCGGAGGGGCGAAGCCCTAAAAGGCAACTGATCATGGGGGCGAAGCCCTAAACGGCAATTGCTCATGGGGCGTGGAGGGGCGAAGCCCTAGAAGGCAAAGGCTCAGGGGGGCGCCGAGGGCGAAGCCCTAGAAGGCAAAAAAAAATTTTGATTTTTTTTTTTTATTTTTTTAAAATTTTTTTTTGATTTTTTTTTTATTTTTTTTTTGATTTTTTTTTATTTTTTTTTTTATTTTTTTTTTATTTTTTTTTTATTTTTTTTTTAAATTTTTAAATTTATTTTAAATTTTTTTTTTTTTTAATTAAATTAGCTTAGTCATGTTTAAGCGGTTTATATTATAAACACTGAGTGAAGCCGGGTAATACAGCTAGTAATACAATAAAAATAAATCAAAAGCATGTTTTCAAAATTATCGATCGCCGCCAGTCTTGAAAACTTCCATTTCTTGAAAATTTCCACACATATTAAAATGGTCGAAAAAAATAGTGGAAGAAAAATCGAACTAAAGTAAACTGCCACTTCCGGTTGATGGGTTTTTACTAAATGTTATATATTACTTGGTATTATTAAATTTTAACTTCTAGATATGAAATTTCAGTTCAACACACCAAAAGGTTTCTAAAAAAAACAAAAAACCATGATTCTTTATTTTTTAGTTTTGGGATTTTTTGAACACATTAGTCTTGTTATCGGTTACTGAAATGTTTATCGATACGACGCAATATTTTTGTCGTATCGATAAACAATAAGTTTTCTTGACCGGAAATGGTACATCCTCTCATAGGTGTCCTTATTAAGTTTTTCAATTGAATTATCTCCTATACCAACCCGGGAAGCAAGAAGTAGCTACGCCACACCACTGCTTCGAAATGTAATCCGGCACAATATAATTACGCAAAATTTGAATTGTATGATGTTGTGGAGAGTTTATTTTTATTTTTAAGCAATCAATTATGTTACAATGCCATTAACTTATGCATTGGTAAAAATTTTATATGTACATATTTGTATTTAGGTTGTTTTTATCAGTATTTTTCGAATCAGTCAAAAACATATTGACAAATGAACACAGAAAACGGTATAAATTACAGAATACACATACATATGTGTATAGTAAATAGTATATTAAATTATTTCTGGTAAATTTAATAAACCTTGGCAGGAAAGTATGTCTGGCAATACGAGAAGTAAGGGGGAGAAAAATCAGAGCGATTAACTGACGATTGTAGAGATCGCCTTTCATCTCCTATCTCACACCAAAAGTTCAATTCCCGGGGACAAAACGATTAGATTCAAGTAGAGCCAGATGAAAGAGGGGGAACGGGGATCGGTAAGCGTAAGGAATTTTCTTGAAGCGCTGGTTGACAAGTCATTGATTTTCCTAACAAAGAGCCCTCACTGTCGACAGGGTGTCTCTGCGCCGCAATATAATGGCGGCCGGCGAGATGGCGGAATTGCGAAATGGCGGGGGACGACTTTAGGGGGAAGACGCTCGTTCGTCGCTCAATTTCCCCCGACAAGAAGCTTGATGACACTCATTTTGAAATTCATCGCTGCGTAAAGAATAAACGACATCCTACAGAGGACAGAGGCAGAGCCGTATTTCAATTACACATACGTATTGTATTATATTAAATAAATATGAAGAATTACATAGTAACCAAAATATCTATGTAAATGCTCAAAAAAGTTACAACTACATATCTACATACATTTTGAAAAATTTATCATCCTTTAGTAGTAAAAAAGGTTTTAATTTATTTTTTAAAGAACCTACATACATATGTACATATCAATCGTCAAACACACCTACATATGTATGTATAATATTTGTAAACAAAAGGTCTTTCATAACAATTTTCATTTTTAGTTAGTACTCAATACAACTGAATTTATGTACATACGTACATACATAGGTACCTATAATACCGGTCTCCGTGACGGGCCCGAATGTGAAACGCCCGAAAACGCAAATATCGGAAGGCAAAGATTGAAAATCGAAAGATCTTAAGTCGAAAGATCAAAAAAAGGGTGCATGGTAAACGGTACATACTCACTTAATTTGCACGAGCAGGATACAACAGGAAAAAGAGGAACAGGTTTTTCCTACCGTATTAATGTGCGCGCGCAGAAATTTTTTGAACACCATTAGTCCTATCGAACTGAAATTTAGTATCTGTTACTGAAATGCTAATTGATACTGCGTACATTTATTTCAAGTTTATAAGTGGACCTTGAAACTTGAAATAAATTGATCTCCCATTAGCCTTTTCATATGTTAACGTTACATACGCTTACATATGTACATACATTATATATGTAGGTGTCCCCTTTTGTAGGTTTTTGGATTCAATTATCTCCCAAACCACTGAAAGGAAAAGACAATTTTTTTACGTGTAATAGAAATGATACATTTCATAGACTTACATATTTTAAAAATATTTTTACCTCCACCGGAAGTTGTACTTTCACTCTCGAGAATCGAGGTTTTTTTATGTTTTTCTCAGAAATTTTTCAATGTATTTGACTGAAATTTCATATCTAGAAGTTTAAACCTAATACCAAGTAATATAAAATTTATTAAAGACCCGTCAACCAAATTTACTCTTGTTCGATTCCTTAATGTGTGCTTGCTTCTTCATGAAAAAAAATCCAGTCAATTCCTTCATCAAAGGGATTTTTTCCTCTTAGAGAAATCAAAAACGTTGTGACCACACGATTTTATCTACACTATTGAACGTGTCAAGCTGAAAATTTATATTTGAATTATGCATGTACTAACATAGAATTGATAACGTTTTGGTTAGAATCCTTAAGCCGGAAGCCACTGGCTACGTATGTTCTCATTCAGTAAATTATTTCACTATATATATATATATATATATATATATATATATATATATATATATATATATATATATATATATATATATATATATATATATATATATATATATATTTGTATGTATATCTAAATAAAATATTTTAAAACGTATTAAATTTTAAAAGATTAAACAACAAAATATGTACGACTCTGTAATGTCAGACGACGCTGACGTCGGTAGTTGGGGTAGCGTCCCTCACAATTTCCATATTGAAGCTTTCCTGGCAAAGTTATGTCACGATATACTATAAATAAGAAAACATCCAAATATATATAAACACATACATAACTGCACGTGTACTAACACAATAGTTAAATATAAAAAGCCTAAAAAATAACCCGCATTGAAGTTTAACATGATGATAAAACTCGAGTTTTACAAATGGGTTTTTTGTAACAAAAATTAATAACACAAATTTTTCAAATATATTTAATCTCACGCCATGAGAGGCTTGCGGGCACTAAAATGGTATAAGATTGCGAGAGTGTGGGGGGGAGGGGGTGTGGTTTGAGATGAAAAGGGGCTAACTTAACACGGACGCATTCACGCGGCACATTGCGAAGAAATATGAATAGCTTGAAAGACCGTTTCACAGCAAAAACCGTGCAATTTCAACCATTTACGATAAAGGAAAAATGTTCGAAAAGCTTCTCCTACAACCTCGTAGGTGACATAAACCCCAAGAATTTAGGTATGTAAACATTTTATTTTTAATGTACTTTTTCATACATATTATCTAATAGTTGATTATTACGAAATACGAATGCATAAATATAGATTTTTTGTTCACAACATAAATAAGTAGGTATGTTGTAAGTATATTGATTTAAAATGGTTGTCGTCGATTCTATTTGCGTGTAATAAAATACAGGAATTAACCTTTTGGCGCTTGTATAACAACTGCAATAAATTCGTAACGCCGCGTGACGATCGTAAAGCGCGTAATTTATAATAGATATTATTAACATAAGAACAAATCAATGCGAAGCGTCAAACGTGTTAACATCAAAAGCGGCGAAAACCAACGGTAAATATTCATATTGTTAAAATTATCATAAAACGCGGAAACATCTGAAGTCATCTTCATACTATAAGTATAGTTTTAGAAATATATGCATATATTTATACATATATACGTATAAATACTTCACACAAAATCATTCGATAAATTCAACCTCATCTGGGATGATTTTTTTGATACGCATTGTATAATATTTGAATATTATTATCCTAGTACATATGTACATTCGTTCATATTTACGTCGATGCATCGTTCACAACTCGGTCAAGCCTCATTGATTTTGTAAATCACAAGACGACAATCGTACAGAATAGTCTAAATGTGTGGAATTATTAGCAAAATACCTACGACACTTCGAATAGTTGAGCGCTTCTCAAAATACGGTGTCCGTACAATAAATATGTATTTTAATACATATTTATTTAGTTACAAAAGTAGGTATGACGAATCGTGAACAACTGTATATAAATAAATAATTGGATATTAGTATATGTATGATTTAATTAAATTCAGTAGAGTTAAAAATTACAAAAAAAAATTATTGATCAACTGCATAAAGAATGGGAGCAAAGTTTTCAAAGATATTCTATAAAAATAAAAATATAATAGTAAAAGAGAGTGTGTGAAGCGTAGTGGATGGAGGTTTTGAATTTAACTGAATTAAAAAGTTCAGGAAAAAAATATTAACATTACCTACACGATTGGGATTGATTGATTTCAAAAATAGCAAAGTATCAAAACGATCGGAAGACTGTAGGAATAGATACTTAATCGATATTGAAGTGAAAGATATGTGGATTAGGCTTGTAAAAATTCCATATATTGATAATTCCATAATTTACAATCCATAGGATTGTAAATAGGTTTTTGAGCTCTTTTTCCTATTATGCTTTAGATTAACATTAGAATAATATAATACTGTGATTACTAACCAAATTAAATTAAAATTGTAAAATAGAAAATGATCAGTAGATCAGTAGCTATTAAAATAGATATAAGATGTATTGTGAACATAATTTCGTAATAATAAAAAGCATTTAAAAATCAAATAAATATTGATAAGCTATGTATATTAAAATTTAATGAATTCTATCAGCTCACTATATCTGCAGTAACCCGTAACTCCAAAGTTATTTGAATATTAACCCAATAGGAAAATATTGAAAAAATATATTTTGAAAATCTAAGTTGGTTTGTGGGAATGTTTTTACAAGTACTATTTGTACACACATACTACAATTTGTACACAATCACTAAAATTTTCAATAATTATTTACAGTTTAAGAAGAGCTAAAATTGAATGTGGATGTGACATCTAGTGGCACCGGCGTCGCGGAATTCATCTCAGAATCATCTTGGTGCCATTTTTGAAATGTTTTCGACGCTCTAACAAGCGTATCGGCGTCTCGACGCTTCGGTGCTGTGATTGATTTGCACGCCGATGCATCTTCAGCTCTAGACCCAAATTCATAACATCAAATGATTTTGGCAAATTTTATTTGCAAGATATTTTCGTTATTCGCGATAAAATTTTACAATGATTCTTATGATTGATGTCGCACGAATTCCATACTGTCAAATACCATTAACGCATCGTTGCACGACAAATTAAATTTATATATATGAGCCGTTATATTTGAAAGTAGTGGAAATCCAATTTTCAGTTCCAAAAACACTATTCCTGTTTGACTTAATTCATAAATTGCTACCCCTTCTTTTTTCGATACGTCCAGAACCTTAGAAAATCAGAATAAACGTATTACAGGCCACCAGTATTTTTAAATATTGTTAAACGCAAAAGATTATATTTAATGTTTTGTGAAATATTTCTCGAAATCAAGAAAAACGGACTAATTCCATTTTCAAATATAACGGCTCAAATATATATATATATATATATATATATATATATATATATATATATATATATATATATATATATATATATATATATATATATATATATATAATATTCCCATTGACTTACTAAAATGTGGCGGCTCCCCCCTAAATAATATCTTAGCTAGGCTTTTCAGCAAATGCATCCAGAACCAAGCTATACCAGAAGGATGGAATAACGCAACTATCATCTTAATACACAAAAAAGGTGATAAAAACGATATCAAGAACTACCAACCCATTAGTTTACTTTCAGCGGTCTACAAGCTCTTCACGAAGGTTATTACAGAAAGGCTGAAGAATATCCTCGACGAGAACCAACCTATAGAACAGGCAGGATTTAGGGCAAATTTCAGCACAATGGACCACCTCCAAGTAGTTGGCGAACTAATCGAACACGCCAACGAATATCAACGGCCATTGTGCCTAGGTTTCGTCGATTATGAGAAAGCCTTCGATACAGTTAGCCACAATGCAGTACTTAACGCTCTACAAACACAGGGAGTACCGGAACCCTATGTGGGGCTGTTAGCTGCAATAAATAAGAATGCCACAGCTTCGGTTAAAATTTTTTCAGGTACAGATAGATTTAGCATAGGAAAAGGAGTAAGACAAGGAGATACAATCTCGCCCAAGTTATTCAATGCGGTGCTTGAGGGAGTTTTCAGGAACTTGGAATGGGACAAAGCCGGAGTAAGCATCAACGGTCGCTTCTTGAGTCACCTTCGGTTCGCAGACGATATAGTTTTAATAGCTCGTGATTCAGCTGACCTACTTAACAGACTAACACAGCTGGACAGGGAAAGTAGAAAAGTAGGATTAAAAATTAACGTAGATAAGACCAAACTAATGTTCAATAGTTATTGCATGCCTGATAGCATCCCATTAGATGATAAACCAGTAGAAGTAGTAAATAATTATTTATATTTAGGTCAAATAATTGACATGTCTGGTAGTAAAGGAAAGAGATAAAGAGACGTATGAAATTAGGATGGAGTGCATTTGGACGGATTAATGCTGTTTTTAAATCAAAAATGCCACTCTGCCTGAAGAAAAAGATCTTTGATCAATGCGTTTTGCCAGTGATGACGTATGGATGTGAAACTTGGACACTGAACGCCAAGATGCTAAATAAAATCCAATACACTCAAAGAAGTATGGAACGCTGTATGCTTGGCATAACGAGGAAAGACAGAAAGCGGAACACGTGGGTGAGAAGTATGACAATGGTAGCGGGGTGAGATGGATGAGTGTTGCGCAAAACAGAGACGGGTGGAAGCGTGTTGGAGGGGCCTTCATTCAGCAGTGGATGGCGAGTGGCTGTAAATGATGATGATGATATACATATATATATATATATATATATATATATATATATATATATATATATATATATATATATATATATATATATATATATATATATATATATATATATATATATATATATATATATATATATATATGGGACACGGTCGATTGGGCGCCCAGGACGATTGGGCGATCAGTGTTACTCGCCACTGCGACAATTGGACGACGAGACTGGCGGACACTGCGTCAATTGGGCCCTGCGTCAATTGGGCGCCCATCGCACTGGGCGATCATCGACTGGCCGACGGCGACCGGGCGACCAGGGCGCGTGGGCGAAAGAAAAAAAAGTGTGTCCATTTGAAAAAAAACTAAAAGCACTGCGCGAAAGATTCAATCGATCATTTTTCTTTTATATTATTTTGGAGAATATGTAGGTACATATGATTTGTCATCTTACAATTATTTTTTGTGAAAAGGTGCTACACATGTATTTATAAAAGTACGTTTAATATAAAATTCCAGCAAATGTAATATAATATAGCGAAAAAAATTAATAGTATGATTCGTGTTGTTACGAAAAATTGGTAAAACTGAAACGAAAAATAAAGCGGTATAAAGCATATGTATGTAGGTAGAATATTTGTCAGTGCATCGGAAATTCCTATAACGCTCCGTTCGCGGTCGTTCCTTGCAAAACGCAGAGTTTACGTAAGCTTGGCGACCACTTCACCAGCGGGCCGTGTCGGTGGTCGCCCACGCGCCCTGGTCGCCCGGTCGCCGTCGGCCAGTCGATGATCGCCCAGTGCGATGGGCGCCCAATTGACGCAGGGCCCAATTGACGCAGTGTCCGCCAGTCTCGTCGTCCAATTGTCGCAGTGGCGAGTAACACTGATCGCCCAATCGTCCTGGGCGCCCAATCGTCACGTACCGATATATATATATATATATATATATATATATATATATATATATATATATATATATATATATATATATATATATATATATATCAGTGGCGGGCGGTGACTTTTCAAACAAGGGATGCTGTCCCTTGTTTGAAAAAAAAAACCGACCAATTTATTTTTTTAAATTTAATTTTATTCTTCGTTCCTTTTTACAAAATTCATCGATAACCGCATCATAGAATTTTTTATTGTTTTTTAAATTTGACATTATTTTCTTTTCGATTGCAATTAAAGCAAGACCAGAGAGTCTTTCTTCACTTTGACTACTTCTGGTGAACGTTTTAATTCTTTTCATAGTCGAAAATGATCGTTCAGCCGATGCGCTCGTGGAAGGTATCGTACAAATTAATTGTATTAAACTAAATACTTGTTCCAAAACGTCTATTAGATCATCTTTCACAATTAATATATATATATATGTATATATATATATATATATATATATATACAGTGGCGGACTGGGACTGAAATTAGTACATGCCATGAGTCAAAGGGGGCCCCCACCCAGGGTTAAAAGAAATTGTCCCCCCCCCATATAAAAAAAATTTCTTCTTTCCATCACGCTAAATATCAAGGGTAAAAAAAAATTTTCAAAAATGGGAATAAACATTTAAGTACAAGAAAAATGGCAAAAACAATATAGATCCATAAATTACATTGTATATTTCTTTTTAACCCTTGTCCTAGGTAAATAGAATGCATCATAAAAGAATGCGGTATAAAAGCGGCTTTTACTTTCGGTAGAAAACAATCAGGGACGTTCATCAGGGGGGGGGGGCAGGCAAAGATTGGTCAAATTGAATTTTTTTTCAAAAAATCTGTTTTATATCGGAATAAAAATGGAAAATATTCTTTGCATACACCTTATTGAGTTATAAAATATAATAAGATAAGCTTATTTTTGATAAAATAATTATAAAAAAATATTATGTAAAAAACGAAAAAAGCGCCGCAGGCGAAAATTTTTTTTCAAAAATCTTCACATAGTCAACAAAAATCGACCATCAAACTGAGTCACTAAAAAAAAAAAGTCAATTAACTTAATTTCTACCGACTGTCTTTTCACTTTATAAAGATAAAGATAAAGTTTTGTGATCATTCGAAAATTCGAACTCGGAATCGATCACTGATCACGTTTACATAATATAGAAAAATGTGTGCGGCTCTGTGTGTCTGAGTGTGTGTTTCTGTGTGTCTTTTTATTATTTTATATATGTACATATATGTATATAAAATTATTTTTATCTCAACCAGAAGTAGTACTTTTACCCTATAAGATCGAGGTATTTTTATTTTTTTCTCGGAAACTTTTCGACGTATTGAACTGACATTTCATATCTATAATTATAAACCTAATGCCAAGTTATATACATATATAAAATTTCGTGAACACCGGCTAACCGAAAGTGACAGTTTACTCCTGTTGGCAGTTTACCGGATTTTTCTTCCACTATTTTGATCGACACTTTAAATATGTCTGCTCTTCACGATTTTATGTATAATTCCTTGTATCAATATGATGAAAATATAATAACAAAAAAATCATCAAATTTAATTAACCAGAAGGGGGGTTTTTTCCTCTTAAAAAATTAAAAAAAAAATTAACCACACCCCTGAACGTATCAAGCTGAAAAATTATATTTGTCTTCTTTATGTACTAAATTTGATAAGGTTTTGGTCAGAAAGCAATTTTATTAAATAACTAAAACTTTTTTTGAACCGAATTCGTTACACATGAAGTTTAAATCCATCTCATTCGTTGTTTTGTGAGAGAATGGACGTCTGCAAATACAAAAAATAAAAAAAAATACGAGAAATAAAATCATTTGTGATTGAACCGATTCAGTAAAATATTTATATAAAATTTTTCTTGAAAACAAAAAATATACGAACTTTCGGAATAATAAACGTTAACAATTTCTAAGAATTTTACCCAAGGCTTACCACTTAAAAACCAAAATATACTAGCTTTGAAATAATCATTTTTTTTTTCATAGCACATAGCAGCGATTATTTTATTAGTTACCCAAAAGTAACATACATAAGAAATAAATGTAGCATTCATAGATCCGTAGTATCTCATTAATCATTAAATTCATAATATTTTCTAAATCACGCTATTCCTTAATTTAGGGGGGCGAGTACTTCCCCTATCCCCCCCCCCCAATTACGTCCCTGAAAACAATGCATAATATTTTCAATTAATGTTAATCGGGATTTTGGGGAGGGGGCCCCTATCCTATATTTCTATATACATGGATGTGTCTAGATTACGAATAGATTTTATATTCGGAAACTGTTTAAAATTGTGTATTTAAATCTTACTATATCGTCGAAGTATAATCAAATGTTATTTTGAAAGTATGAAGTAAATTTAAATCGCTGGTTGATGATGAATCGTCCTATCAAAATTATTTTAAGCAATTCAGTTTATATTATTCACGGAAATTTGTTTACTCCCATTTTTATTTCAGTAGGTAGTTACATAGGTATTGATATATACATAATATTGAGGTTAGAAATGGGCCCAGCAAAAGGGCCCACGCAAATGTTGAAACTTACATTTCGAGCCTAATAAAAAAAGTTAACCGATCCTTGGGCTGTTAAAGCAAGGATCGGTTCATTAGTTGTTTGTGTATATCGTAAGAAATTTGTTTTGTTGAAATACCCAAACTTTAGGTCCCAAAGTGCAATATCCTATAAATGTTTACACACGTGAAATAGTTAAAAAGTTATTTAATTTTACTGAGGGCCCATATTTTCTAACAGATAGTGGGGCCCACATGCCATCGGGCATGTTCGCTTGTATGGCCAGTCCGCCACTGTATATATATATATATATATATATATATATATATATATATATATATATATATATATATATATATATATATATACATATATATATACATATATATATACATATACATATATATATACATATACATATATATATACATATATATATATATATATATATATATATATATATATATATATATATATATATATATATATATATATATATATATATATATATATATATATATTACTGAGTACATAGGTAAATCTAAATGCTATATTTTTCATAATCTTGAATTGGTATATTTTAATTTAGATCTATATGTGTATGTCATTCTATGTCCATTTATGAATTACAATGTGCATGGTGGGTTGGAGACAATTGTAACAGACTGTTACAATGGTGAAACAGAAACAGAAGCTCCACGCCATGAAATTGCTGAAGAATATATGATATCACAGCCCAGCACATCCAGTTATTACCAAAACTAGATTTAAGATTAGGGTTTTTGACCCGGGTCGACCCGAGACAGAAACCGAAACCAAAACAGAAACCTAGAAAAAAAAACTAAATAGGTTTGAATCGAAATCAAAACAGAAACTAAATATAATAGATTAAAATCCTGAATTCAGAGTTAATATGATAATTCTAAGATTTTTCAATTCAATTTTTTCTCGAGGTAATTTAAAAAGTCCACTAGCTATTAAAATATAGAGATCTTGTGATGGTATACTCAAACCGAATGAAAATCTGTGAATTGTCGTCAGTGTAATATGTAGGAAATTGTGATATCAATATTTTTTACGTGATATTTAGCAAAGTATAGTATTGGTTCCTGTCTAAATATTATATTAAAATATTTCGGGGCTAACATTTAAAAAACGCCGATAATAATAAATGACGATGTTCAATTCCACAAGTAGGTATAATCGTTACAATATAATATACAAATGCGAAAAGCAGATGTTGTTAAAATATGGCCGCGTGCCGCGTCCGGTCCGACGAGATCATCAATCGAACCACCGCTCACTATGCATTACAAATTGTCAAATCAATACATACACCAAATAAAATAAAACGCGTTTAAATGGAACCGTGTGCTTTATTGAGGTCGGATCGTAATAAAATTAACTGTCCATATAAGTAAACATTACAAAACGCGTATTAATGTTTAACACGTCGCGTCTATACGTCACATACGCGAGTAGCGAGTATGGTCAGGTACGTTAAAGTAAAATATCAATTGAGAAATAAATCTCGTTCCCATTACTAGCGTCGCTATATAATTAATACGATATTAGTGTTGACATTACAGCTGAATAAATTTGTTATTAGGAATATTTATATGAGACACTGGCGATCCGTTATACCTACGTCATTTTCATTTGGGATCTGAAAATTCTCAAAGCGGAGAGTCTTTGCATCCTCTATTTTGTGCGGGGTAGGTTGGGGTGAACGTGTAGGTATAGGAAATGGGAGGAATAGGAGGGTACGCCTATGAACGGACAGACAGATAGAAATTCCGAACGAAATTAAGAGCTTAATGGGAGACCCGAGCTGCTCTCGTATGCGGGTCGCGCAAACACCCCACCCCATCGAAATACTAAGTACTACAAAAGACCCCTTAATATTTTATTTATTTTCCGATATATTTTCAAGATATAGTATGCATTATGCAATTGGAATTTTCGCAAAAACGTGTAATTATTTGCAACAACAAAGTTTGCCTACCAAAATTTAATGTAGAATAGGTACATCATGGAAAATCTTTTAGCAGAGACAGTATCGTAAAATCTCAGTATTATTAACAAATTCTTTCGACTAATGAGAATCTTAAAACATAATCTGTTTCGACAAAGCGTGGATTTTTTTCTAATTTGCTGCAATCTATTTAATCTCAAGATGCTCTGCTACGCGAGTTTAGGCGCTCATCCAAGACTATGCGCGCGCGCGAGTGTGCGAGATATTTTATCGAGTAATAAGATCGAGAATTTCAGCGAGCTGAAATATTTTCATCGGTTCATTAATAAAACAGACAAAGTTGGCTTTGTAATTCGGTTCAATTAACCAGCGCGCCAGGAACGCCGTGAACGATTCCGTTTGTCAACCAAAAATGTCGTGGACTCCAAATTTATGACTGGTGATTTAAAAATAATAGAAAAGGTGGACAATGACTTTAAAATAGTTCAGTTTTGTAGCGTAACATGACAAAATATTCCTCTCATAAGTATGCATACATATGTACATATGTAGGTGGATCCGAGGGGGGTGCTCCCTTCTTGGACGATTTTAATTTCATATACATAAAATATATAAATATTTATTTTTCACATTTATATACATTATTCAGAACAGTATATATGTAATTTATTTAGATAGATATATTTAGTTCTTTCTATTTTAATTTTACATATGTACATGATATTTTATTATGACTGTTACAGGTAGACGGACTTAGCTTGATAGCAATACAAAAAATAAGTCCTTACAATTTATGGCCTAGTGCTTTTAACAAGATCTTTATTGCGTATTATTTTTTATTTCTATGGCCCTCACCTTGACGATTTTCTGGCTCCCCTAGTGCAAATTAGCATGTACGTATTATATAATACTAATGGTGCTACCCGGCTTCACTCGGTTCCACTTTTGACGATTTCTTCCGTTTTAGCACGGTTGTCTATCTTAGTGTTGTCACCCTAATGTTTCAATGGGTTTCCGGAAACCCATTGTTAAAAATCAAAAGTTTCTGGAAACCTGTTATTAAATCAAGATTTTATAGTCAAAAATTATACAAATCTTGAAAATTTCATGTAATAGTGCCTTGGACGAAAAAAAATGTACATATATAATATTATACATATATCTATGTATAAATTGGAAACACGTTGTTCCAAAATTTTGGTGACACCACTAGCGCGGATATAATAAAAGTAACTTGAAATGGAAATGTTGTCTAATAGTAAGAATACCGTCGAACAATGAAAAAAAACTTTTTTTTAATTCAATTTATATTTGAATTGAAAGAAATTAATATTATTTAACGACTGACCAATTACAAACGTCTTTGACCAATCCAGCCAATCAGAAACGAATTACAGACGACGTTTCGGTTTTATACCTATATGTATATAAGATAAAATCTCATTAAAAAAATTATATTAGGTACTCATATAAAATGGTATGTACGAGTTAAGACCTCCCAGGAGTTATGTCATTGAGGTGAATCAATCGTTGACAATTATCCGACTGGTGAAATTAAAATGAAAATGAAAAAAAACTTCATTCAGCGCTTCGGAACCTCTTATTAAATGCGTACACTTTGAAAACGTTCAAATGAAACCCGTCATTAAGTTCAATTCGTGGTCGGCCATTATGATTGCGTTCGCGTTAAAGAGGCGGCTAAATGGGTTTTGTGAAAAAACCGCTCGCAGCTTATGGCCGTTATTAGTGCGGCGCTTTGATAAAAAACGAGAGCTCGCGCATGCGCCTAAAACGTAGCGATACTTATGAAGTTGTAAATAAATAACCGGCGAGTATTGAATAAATAACCGGCCGGCCCAATAAACAACCGCGAAACCTCGAGACAAAAAGCCCTCCAAAGCAGACGTGTTCAAACGGAAGTTTGTGCGAATTTTCTATTTCCCATCAATATACATGCATATATGTAATTATTTTTAATCTTCTTAGAATCTGATTGGATTCAGTTCATATATTGTGTTGATGTTATTTTATAAAATGCACGATTTATTTCTTTTTTAACCTATCTTTAACATTTGTATATCTATACATATTTAAGTGCTCGATGGCTTTATATAAATAAGGATTTCTTTTCACATATCTATAATAGAAGAAAAAGGAGTAGTTAATTAATTGTAAAAAAACTGCTCCCGATATCCTGATAAGCACAACATTCAAATACGGGATAATCGGGTAAAAAGCTGTGAAGTAGGCACGTCCCAGGTAAAAATGATTAAACATATGTAATATTTCGTAAAACATTGTGTTTTTTTTTGTGTGTTTTTCAGATATCCAAACATCGCTTACTGAAGATGCAACACGAAAAGAGTCAAGCTGGGGAATGGGGAATAAATTATGAACACTGCAGTTGTTTTTAAACAAGGCGAAAGCTTCTGAAAGACTGAGATTATTACAAACCTTTCGTTCTAAAGTAAAGTTTCATTGTTTTTGGGAAATTCCAAGTTGGAATTCTCAAAAAGATAAACGCGCTATGAAACGAAAACGGTAGTACCAAAGGCATATTTTCGGTCAAATACCGGTACTATCGGTATCGGTACTCTCGAAATTGCAATCCCTTCTTGTCATACTTCTAATCCACGTATTCCGTTTCCTGTCTTTCCTAGTTATGCCAAGCATACAACGATCCATACTTCTTTGAGTGTTTCACATCCACACGTCATCGCTGGGAAAACACATTGATCGAAGATCTTTTTCTTCAGGCAAAGTAGCATTTTTGATTTAAAAGCCGCATTCATTCGTTCAAATGCACTTCATCCTAATTTCATACGTCTCTTTATTTTCTTTTCATTGCTACCGGACATGTCTATTATTTGTCCTGAATATAAATAACTATTGACTACTTCTACTATTTTATCATCTACTGAAATGTATTAAATCGAGCACACCAAAACTTCGTATCAGTATTCGAACTGTAATATAGTAAATTTTTCGAGTCATAAATAAATATACATTCCTTCAATACCACAAGAAGTAGTAATTTAAATAAAATAATTACATATACATATATTGATCAATAGCATAGATATAGTATATTTGAATAGCTACCGAATAACATACTATGTACCTATGTACATGCAGGGCCGACGAGAGGGGGGGGAAAGGGAATGCAAATAACCCGGGCCCGGCTTTCGAAGGAGGCCCGGGGTCCCCGCAAATAATATGTAAACTTTTAGTTTATTTATTAGCATTATTTGGCCTTTATACTCTTGGAGTTTTTTGGACACTGAGCTAAATGGCATAACTGTTTTCGAGTAACGGATTTTACATAATAAAATTTAGGGAAAGATCTGTTCTGGTGTTCAGAATGGTCAGTTCCCTCGTCACAATATCCAAAACAAATTAGTAAAATAATCCTTCATAATTCTTCATAATGCAACACAATAATCCTTCATAATTCAACAGAAATATACTAATAAATGATTGATTTTAATTGTTAAAAGTATCCGTTTGTCTTTTGACTGTTCGAAAATACGTTATTCAAACATGTTAAAATTTTGCTGTATAATTGCGAACGGTGGATTGGATTAAGAATATGTCAAGGGTCAAGGGGGGGCCCGGATTTTCTCTCTACGGCCCTGCCTACATAGATACATATGTATGTATTTATAATACTACACATACGACGAATAATACGTATCTATACATAAAATATAAGCATAGCGTATAAATTTTCCATATAAAAATCCTAGCAAATTGAAATTTTAAGTAATTCAGAAATAGCAAAAATTTTGTTTCCCTGCAATTTAATATGGAAAAATCGTCATTTTTCACGGGACTTTCTTTTCCAAGAAAGTCTTTCTAATCCATTTGAGCTTTAAAATCTAAAAATATTCTTGTCTATAGGTTTATTTTAAATAAAAATAAAATTCAATTTATTTGATCAAAAGACATTTGTTCAAATAAATTGAAAGATCTACGGATACGTTGTCACATCATAATACGATCAAAATGTTAGCATTTTCATAGATGATTTTGTGAGTTAAGAACGTCTGTCTGGTCGAGTGTTAGTGTAAGTCGCATACGCGGCGCGGCATCCAGCGAGCGGCTTCCCCAATTTTCGCACGAAAACCGGGGAATCCGGTCGGTGGGGCGGGACAAGCGCGCGATTGGTCGAACTTGACGGCGTCCCGCGCCACAATTGGTCGACACGCGAGCTCGAGCTTTACGAGGGCGGAGCTACAG
This sequence comes from Arctopsyche grandis, assembly GCF_051622035.1. Classification (NCBI taxonomy): domain Eukaryota; kingdom Metazoa; phylum Arthropoda; class Insecta; order Trichoptera; family Hydropsychidae; genus Arctopsyche; species Arctopsyche grandis. The sequence continues at coordinate 12,577,173 of NC_135355.1, forward strand.
AGCCGGAGTGGGGATGTTTCTGAAACCGGCTGCAGTGTGACGGCGACTGCGTGCGCAGACGCTCACGCCACAATATTTATCCGCGAGATCCCGATTAACCCGCGAAACTCCAAATCGAGTGCTACTTACAATATTTTAAACAAATAATTGTACATAGTTATAAAAAAATAACCGTTTTAAGTGTATGTGACAGTTTGAAGTGAACGTTAAAATATAATAAACCGTTCAGTGTGACACTTGAACTTGGATGATTGAATTATATTGACACAATTACAACGAAAAATACAACAGTGCATTTATCCAGTAGGATATTTAACACATTTTTCACGTTAGTTGTATTATCTTTGTTTAATTTATTATTGTTTTGAAAAATTTCGATTGAAAAAACCGACTTCAAAAGTATTATTTATTCTAATAAGATTTCTTCCCATTTATTATATATTGATAGGAAATTTATAACAAAACCTATATGTTTTTCAGGTATTATTTTTTGTATTGACGTGCTTTAACTTTTATGTCAATGATTTTATTTCTTCGTGAGATTACATACAATCGAAATTTCATTTGTGCAAACAAGATATACTTTAAATTCAATAGTTGAGTTTAGTCGCTCTTATATCTACACATATGTATATGTATGTATGTACATATACATATATTGTACTAAATTATTTATTTTCTATTTCATTTATTTTCATTTTTACTTCATCTACATAAATACATATGTATCAAGGTGGTATAATAAAAAATAACTATTATTTTCAACCGTAATATAATATTTTAATAACACATTAATATACATATATTTTATTTTACATTTTAATTATAACAAATATTTGAATCGCGTAATATATGTATGTACATATAATATAGATACACATACACATTCAAAACCGTTATTTTATTTAGTTTTTAACATCATTATAAAGAAATTTTTCCGTTACAAAATATGAAGTATGTATGATTAATTATTTATTGATTTATTCAATATCTGAACATATTAATGTTTTGCAATACAAAGCAATATCGATAAAAATAATACTTATACTCATTAAAAACTGCAGAATCGTCTCCGACGGCTTCTGTATACAACGCTGAATGGTAGCCCGTTCACTTATTGTTTATTGAACGATCGTATTCTTCAACATAAACATTGCATTTAATATGCTTTGCAACGGACAAGACGAAAAGCCGCGCTTTATCTTTCCGAGAAGTCCAATACTAACACATCCAATAAATATAATGACGGTTGATTTTTTTTTGTTTACACACAATCGCTTCGAGCCTTTTTAGAGTTAGATATTTATCTCTGGTTTCTTTGGGGGTCGGCGATTTTTTTTGTTATTCTTGTTTTTGTTCAAATTAAGCAGAGTGTATCCGTCTGTTGTACAGCTAATTATGAAAAATAATTTGAGATATTGGCGGGGGTTGTCTAAAAGGACGTTTTCGTAAGAAGAACGTTTCGGCGCGTCTTTTTCCAAAGGGTGACGTGTGTGCTTCGATATCTGAAGTAGATAGCGTCCGTCCGCCACTAAATTACTCTGACAGACCGATTTATCGACCCCGAAACTGACATTATTCATTTTACCGACCCGGTCGAATAGTGCATACCCAGTCGATTTATACCTATACACAATTTCGACGAATAAAATTGATGCACCCATCCCGTCGCTCTAATTAAACCGATTAATATAGAAATTCTCGTAAGTTGTAATTATATCGTTACCGTTATAAAAAAGCATATGGATAATTATATTATGCTATATGTGTAAAATAAATAAATAGGATGATATCGTGTGGTTGATTCTACTTTTAAAAATTCAAACCGAAAAGAATGGCTTTATCTAAATACTTCATTGGTTTATTTCGTCTAAATAGTTTTGTGAAAGACTTATTCAAACCATTGTACATATAATATGTAGGTATGTATGTACGTAAATCTACATTATACTTAAGAAATATATTTCTAATTTATTTGGTATCATAATCAAAAAATAACTAAAGATACAGTAATGCACTGTTAATCAATTTCAAATATTATTTCAATGCAGTTTTAATTGAGTTGATTTCATATACTAAATATGAGATTCATTAAACTGAAGTTAATCGATTATTTGAGCTACAAAAGTTTACCACATAAACTCTATCAGTTTTGATAGGCAAAAAGCTTTCAAATTCCAACGTTTATATTGATTCGTTGTATATTTAAATTTGTCATTTAAATATATTTTATTAAAGTAGCATTATGGTGAAAAATCGATTTGACTTGAAAAGCGTAGTTTTATCGAGTTCTAAATGTACCAACTTGAACATTAAAAAACGGCAATAATTTTTTTTATGGTGGACAGTAGCTTTTATCAATGTATAAAATAAAAGTAATAAAAAGACACAGTCGATTTAGTACTCGCTACCATCGGATATTTTAGTAAACGTTTTACAATAATTACATACTGGAAAATAAATCGTCAAAATCTTTTATTTTAATCTATACATAAAAAATTGTCAAACGCTCCATAAGTAGATTCATTCATTCGCTCATTGGATTAAATAGTCGTCATAATTTAAGCGACACTCTTTTATTTTTAGACTACACAAACCGGTCAGTGGTATGTTTTTATTTTATTGGTTTGGGGTTTGCAATTTTTTGTGACAAAATTGGGCGACAAAAAATTTTTCAATTCTCAGAAGCGTATCAAATGTCTTTTTGAGAGAAGCCCACGCCGTGTGTTTTATTCGATCAATAGATATTATTCAATTATGTAAAATGGACTGCAAGAATTGATGTTTTATTCGATCATGTTCAATTAAGATAATCAAATTTATAATATATACAAAAATATTCATCACGGCTAATTAAAATAGGTAAAACACAATAGAAATAATATAATGTTTCGTATCAAAAATATATTTTTTCCCTTTTTACAATAATTCGCAAATACATATGAACATACATATGTATGAATGTATGTATATGGAATAATATTAAAAATATTTTCTCAAAACAATATCAGAGGTTTCAAAACTCAATAATGCCGATTATTCAAATTCGCGGCAAAAATAATCAGTTTTATGTATTATATTGCATGTAATTTTAAATTACAGTTGAATTGAAATTGGTATAGAATGCCTTAAAATATTATATAATGAAATTAATTATTATGAATTGAAATTGAAAATGAAACGAGAATGCAGCTGTAAGTGTACCTTTCATGGTTGAGTGCTATGTTTCCAATCTCGGAATGTTGCTTCGGCATCGGGATTACGGTGATGAAAATTTTCAATCCCGGGATCCCGGTGACGGTGATCATCGTTAATCTGAATGTGACAAAATAATGATTATATATAATTGACTATTGTATGTATCGAGTGGAGACTAATCAACCTTTACTAAATTTGACCCACTGAATACGAATATGACAATAATTTTCATTGGTTTGCTTTTGTTTATGACATATGAGCGTTTTTTTTGATAATTCAATCCAAAAACTTATAAAAAAAGAAGATACCCATAATGGGAGGTACCATTTCCGGTTAATTTAAATATTTGAAAAAGATTATCGTCGTATCGATAAGTATTTCAGTAACCGAAAGTAAGTTTAAGTTCGATAGGACTAACGATGTTCATTGAATCTCCAAAATACACCGAATCGAATCAGTCAAAATCTCGAGTTCGAATTTTCGCATAATCACAGAACATCATCTAAATATTATTACTACGTACAATATACATAACTAGATAAAGTAAGGTCACATCACGCCACTGATACCTACAAAGTAAATAGTACTAGAATGGTGGAGATAATTATTGAACTTATGGTATTTTTTTCAAACATTCATTTTCGGAAGAGATTAAATCGTTTTTTATTAAGAAAAAATCTATTGTGTCTTCCATGTATGATGTACCTATATATATTTCATATTTACATAGCATGCACTTTGTAAGTATGAAATACACTTACATACAAGTGAATATTGACGTGAAAAAAATATAAATTTTTATACTTTCGCATATTTTTATGATGTTTTGTATACATACATCTAAGTTTGCTTTATGAACAGTTACATTGACATGTATTTGAATACAGGTGATCGAAAGGTGTAATGCCATCTCGTCTAAGGATCAAGATTTAAACAAGAGAATTGGAGAAAGGAAGAGGAGTAGGGGTGGGAGTCCGATGTGTGTGTGGGTGTGTTAAGTGTGTGCGGTGTAAAGGTGGCGGCGGGCGCGTGGGGCGGCGCGGGGCGGCCGCGCGAGCTGATGGGGTGCCCCGAGGTGGTCTATGGTGCCTACTACCCCTATCTCTATGGGAGAGCCGCACCCTCCAGAGCGGCAGCCACCTTCGCTTCGCCCTTCTCGCCCCACCAGTACGACAGGGTGAGTACATAATATAATATCATATCCAAAACAACTTTTCGCTGACCCAAAATTGCCCCAATTTTTATTATACTTCAATACTAAATTTATTTTTTTTGTCGACATCATTTATCAATGAAAATTAATCAGCTATCCTTATAATTGGTGCATGGCGGTATGTTTCTCGGGTTTTGCACTTTAAAAAAATTTTGTTTTATTTGAACAAAAATATGTAGGACGCATCTTTTACCACAATAGTGATCCACTAGATTCAATTGATCAAGGTAGGATTTTAAAAAATTGCAATAAATCTAAACCTTTGACGTTTTTTTAAAATTGTTTTGCCTTTCGACGTTTCAACGATTTCTTTTTAAAAGGAATGGAATACATGATTTGAAATTCAAGCTAAAACTTTTGGACATGTGTTGCAAAAAATACACGTGACGCTATTTTTAAAGGTTTCCAGTATATGAAATAGGTAAAAATTGTATCGATTGATCAATTCAGCCAAATCGTGGACGTTCTAAAAACGCGATACACACATATGTATGTATATCGCATTATATAAGAAGTACGTAAATCAAAATTTTCAAAACAAAAATATTTTCACTTTGACATTTTATGTACAGCAGTGGTTGCCACGCGGGCTTTTTCGGGTGTACTATATATTTTGGGCGTGATTTTTTTTTTCGACTAATAAAAGGCGAATACCAGCCAAGAAATTGATATTGTTCTCGCATCTTTTGAAAATAGATAACTGCAATGGATAATGAATACTTATGGTTATTATTATCTGTTATGTCCGTTCATTGAGACTATTTTTGTATGAAATTACTGACAACTAAATACTTTTTACTGTAAACAAGTTTACTAGCAGGCATGTTCATTTTATTTAAAAATAATACTCTCAAAGGAGCCAAATATCGTTAAATGATATCGTTAAATGCAAGTGCAAGCCTAAATACAACAGATCTAAATCTCTTAGAAAAAGGAAACGATGAATGTTGTCAAATATTTACATTGTTATTGTTTTATTTTATTACAACACATAGTACTTGTTTATTTATTTTATCAAAATACATGTCTAATTTTGTATTGAAAACTCCTGTCCACTGCATCTATAGATAAAAAATAATAAGCTAATAGGTTAATACTGGAAAAATTCCCTACGCTTGAAAAAAGCTCGCTTGGCAACCACTGAGTCTTTAAAAAACATCGATGTTTTTTATTTTATATTTTATATGCTTACATAATTTTATCACTATTTACATCTGAATATACCTAATTTGTGAGTAAATATTAAAAGTTTTCAACCTGGAAGTTTTTAAAAATTTCAGAAAAATATATAAATAGATATGTATGTATTCATAGATATCATTATGCATACCTACATAATACCGCAAATACACTGAAATCACAAACGTTAAATTAATTTTGAAAAAATATAACTACAATTCATAAATTTTACTCATTCGAAAATCATTACGACTATGAAAATCATTAGATATGTATTAAAAAAATGTATTTTTTTATTTTATTATTTAATTAATATACAATAATTAATAATTGTGATTAGTCAAAATAATTTATACATACATCACATTATCGATGAATAATAAAATAAATTTAAATAAAAATGTGTTAAAACCGAGGGTTTAGCGAACAATAAACAATACCATATTTAAATTCATAATATCATAAATTCATATATATCTACATCTACGGAAAAAATAAAAGTTCATGGTTCTACTATTTAAAATACATGTATTATTTTTTTCAATGAGCACATGCGCACTGACTCCAATAAGAAAATGTAGAATTATGGACACACAATATTTTTCGTACGGAGAAAAACCCGATAGAAAAAACATGGATGTACAGAAATGGCAATGGGCTTGTCAATAAATTTCTCTCGGAGTTCTACGACAGTTGCGAAACCGACGATTTATGGTACACTTACTTACATATCTACTTGTACCAGCATTTTCAACATTTACTGGTTAATTTTAAATAATTCAATTTCCACATTTAAACTTTTTACACCAAAAATTTCATTCATAATAATATATAAATTAATTTTTTTTCTTTATTGAAATATATGTACATTTTGTAATAATACTTTCTCGGAAATTTATATGAGAATATAATTAGAACAAGGAGTGAATAGACAAAAGTAAAGGATTTACTTTAACATTCAACTTTAACAGGAAGTTTAGTTTGACATTTTGATCCCTACATTATTCTTGTTCACCTCCAGTCTCCATGAGACTTATGAAGACAAAAAGCTATAAGGGTGAACTTAATCCCCCATAAGACTTCAGTTCTTATTTAGAGCCAACGAGGTTCGACGCAAGTGAGAAAATAACGATACCATATTGTATTATACCTTTTCGATTTTCATTATTGCTGTAATGTACATAAATGCTTAAAAACGGGAAAAATGCGATCGTATCGTCGCGTGCAATCTTACACAAAATCTCTAATCTCTCTCCAGATCGTACACGCGTGTGTATCGCTTGTAATATATCTCTTTTGGAAGCCATTAAAGCTAAGTCTGAACGTATACTTGTATATTCTTCTATCGTCAAGTGTTATAAATCATTCGACACTAGTTTGTGTTTAACGGCTGATGTAAAGTTTGTGCGATGCGAATAATTATGTCATTACCAAAAATTGAAAATAAGATGCGCTGTGACGTCAATAAAGCTATCAAAATTCCATTCGATGATGCATGAGTGAAATGACCCTAGTGCTAATTTTAAATAACTACAAGTATTAAAATGTTCTTACCCATGAAAAAATGTAACATATTCATGAGTGAAACTTTTTATAGAGCAATTAAATAAAATGGTGAAATAATTTATGCAAATCTGAATACGAAAATGCGTGCCTTTTGATGACCAGTTTCCCACGTGAAGATTTAATTTTATTTGATTGTATTTGTATAATATTGAATGCATTGAAATTATTTAATTAAATGTAACAAACGAACCGTTCAAATAACGCATATATGTATGAATTATACATTCATGCCTACAGTTGACCGTTCGCAGATGCCGACGCGGAGAAAAAAATACATCGCGTGCCGAAAGTAACGTTGAATATTTCAATTTCAGTCGACTCAATTTTTGTATTGTTTTTCACCGAAATCGCCGAAAAACAATTCCAAAACTTACACAATATGATATTTAATCCCAAAGTGATAACTAGAGAAAAAAATTGTTCGCAAAAAAATATCTGAATATTTGGCGAACAATTTTTTTTGGAACATATTTTATTTGCTTTTGCCGAAATTATTTTTATCCTTTTAACATAATTCAATACGATTAAAAGTGTTTGAAAAATCAAACGACAAAAATAGTACCTATGTACAATGTACAATTAAAAAGAAAATCCATTTTCAATTATTACACAAAGTACAATAATACGTTTTTTAAAATCTTTTATTTAGTCTTTTGAATTAGACATTCAATGTTGGGTAAAAAATGTATGAAAATCTATAACGTATAAAATCGGGCACGAATTTATGCAATCATCCAATATATATACATATGTATGTATTAACGGGTCTACCTCACGGGACCGAAAGTGAAACGCCCGAAAACGCAAATATCGGAAGGCAAAGATCGAAAATCGAAAGATCTTAAGTCGAAAGATAAAAAAGGGTCTCTCCCCTTGTCGTACATACTCACTTAATTTGCACGAGCAGGATACAACAGGAACAAGAGGAACAGGCTTTTCCTCCCGTATTCTGCGCGCGCACATTAAACAAGGCTGTATGACAAAAAGAGAGATAATTGCATCGCATGCCACTCATATATATTATATATACATAGTACCGTTTACCATGCACCCTTTTTTTTGATCTTTCGACTTAAGATCTTTCGATTTTCGATCTTTGCCTTCCGATATTTGCGTTTTCGGGCGTTTCACTTTCGGTCCCGTGAGGGAGACCGGTCTCTTTATATCTTCTACATATATGTACATATATGTAGAAGATATAAAGAGACTATGAAATTAAGATGGAGTGCATTCGGACGAATAAATGTTGTTTTTAAATCAAAAATGCCACTCTGTCTGAAGAAAAAGATCATCGATCAATGCGTTTTGCCAGTGATGTAAAACATAGATGTAAAACTTGGACATTAAACGCCAAGTTGCTACAAAAAGTCTAATACACTCAAAGAAGTATGGAACGCTGAAGTATGCTCGGCATAACGTGGAAAGAAAGGAAGTGGAACACGTATGTAGGTGAGAAGTATGACAAGGGTAGTGTACATACATAGTGAATAGAGTAAAGAGATTGAAATGGCAATGGGTGGGTCACGTGGCTAGAAGAATGGATAAAAGGTGGACAAAAGAAGTTCCAAACTGGTACCCGAGAGAATGCAAAAGAAATTAGGAAAATGTATGGGGTGAGATGGATGAGAGTTGCGCAAAACAGAGAAGAGGGGAGGGTGTTGGAGAGCCCTTCATCCAGCAGTAGATGGTGAGCAGCTGTAGATGATGATGATGATTATTAGCTAATAAGATTATACACTTTTTATTAGCTTAAATCTGTTATTATTTAAATTCTTATTATTGAAATAATATTTAAGTCACTGTATTGTTAAATAAACATAAAAAAATCATTTTAAAAGAAAATATAGTAAAAATGCATACAGAATCGCACATCTCGCTTTTGATCCTGTGAATTTTCATTTCAGAATTAATCGATCTTTGTTAGCGACGAGTGAATTCGTCCGCTTTTAAGCGTCCATTAAGAGCATTGGTATCGACTGTTTTGCAACGTGTTGGAAACACGAGAACGACGAAATCGTTTCCCGTTGACAAATGAAGGAACGCGAACCATCGGTGCGGCGTGTCTGTCAATCAAGTGGCCATTAAGTGCTCGTTTGCCCGCAAAACTGACGAGTCTTCCTCACAACCAAACGCACTCGCATCCACCTACCGATCCAGCTTACCCCTTCGATACAATTTTTCAATCGTGTACCGTTCGTATATCGATATACCAATATATGTATGTATTTACAACTAAACTTCGATCGCAAACAAGACATTAAACTTTATAGTGACAAATTTTCGTTTGCGGCTTTTTAATTGCGCATCTTGAAACAGAGCGGGTTTCCCCCCTTGGCATGTATAATTTAGCACTGACAATGAGCACAGTTACATACAGGGTGTTCGGGTACACCGCAGCTGTTGCTGCTCCCGCTAATGAATTCGTTGTTTTGCTATATTCGTCGGCGGTTAGGGGGAGGGGTAGGGCAGGGGGAGACGTAAACGTTCAAAATGAGCATTCGTCTTTTTAACGCGGTACACATTCGGTGCGTGTCAATTATACGTTTCTGCAATTAATCGTCTTTTTGCGACCAAACATACACTCTCCCTTTTTTCTAATTAATTCAAATTAAAATAACATTAAAAAAGTTAATTAATCGTCGAAGAATGCTGCTTTGCATTGGAAGTGTGTGTTATCAGTGGTAAATTTGTCAAATTCGACGGTCACAGTCTAAGCTCATCGCCAGCGAACTTTGTATTCGAATCGGGCTTAGATTGTTACTCTACTATTGTACGGTGTGTTGTCGTTTCCAAGACAAACAAACGAATGTAAACAATTTTTCTTCGGGTACCTCTAAGCCAATACGTGTCGGATTTTACATGCTGAGAGTGAATGAGCTTTCCTTCTATTTATTCAGTTCAATTTTTCACAGAGTCAACTTCTTAACGATCTACAATTATTTTACAAAATCTCCCTAGTGCTTACGTACCTACTCTTCAAAAATATTTGAATATTTCGAGAATGTGTTCCATATGCTATAAAATATAGAAAAAAATCAATAAATTTAAATTATCCAACACATTCTACAATAAATGTCAAAAATTAACTTTTCACCCTTTTTTATAACACATACATATATACATACATAACATAAAATAGTTTTAATTGGCGTAAAAGTCGTCCGATTAATCATTTCGGTCGACTGCTCTTTACGAGGCGACGAAAGCATATAAAGACAATAGTTACAAATGCCCTCGACATTAAATGGCCTTTTTATAGGATATTAAATGAAATAATGTTTGTTGTTTCTTATTTTCAATTATTCAAGTGAGTGAGCATTTCGCTATGATCACTATCAAATTATCCATTTTATATTTATGTACATATATATTAAATAGGTATGAAGTGTTAAATTAAACATTGGATATAATCAATTTTTTGCTGAGAAATATTTCAAAAATTCTCATTTTGAATAACTATGCAAATTTAAATATATAAATTCAAATTAATTCATTTCGAATTGACTAGATTCCAAAATGCACCTTTTCACGACGCACATAACACATACTGACGCGATTGAAGTGCATTATAAAAAATTCTAATAAGCGTTTATAATCAATTTAATTAACCAAACAATGAAAAAGTAAGTAACTTCATTAACAGGATTCAACGAAAATAAAATCTAATCAAAGAAGAACGTTTTGGTCTATGAATTCATTAAGACCATATAAACGGGCAGCAGTTTTATGGTGTTAAGCTCAATAAATCATGCAATGAACTCGTATGCCGTGTATTTATTTCACTTTACGTCAACCCAGTGAAAAACGGACGACGATAACATCTTTTTATAATGAGAACCCCTACGATGACGATACAGGACGATCGAAAAATAACTGATTAAATATTTAATAATCGACACAATTTTGACGACCAACCGACATATTAAGTCGAATGATATTTGAGATGTTAACCAACACATATGTACATACATACATGGACAGATTAAGTACAATGTACTTCTATTGCTGGCCGCCTAATCTCAACCATACATTTTGCCATGTGAATTAATGACACCGACTGATTCAAGATAAGCGCTCATGACTTGAAACTACTCATGACTTTGACAAACACCGACAATTGCTTGGAATCAGAGCACTCCAGCTAGAAATAGGGTCAGAAAGTCGTTAATTCGTTAAGTTTGTAACCCTTTCTTGTTTTTGCGAGGACGCGCTATCAGATGATACTCAATTGGCTAGTAAAACAACCGTGTAGATACATAAAATTATACAAGTATGTGTATCATTGATGAGGCTATCTCTCTAATATAATATAAATTTTCGAAAGAGACTTTGTACATATATATACATATATTTGTAACTGTCGTTTGGAACTTTGTAAATCCGTGACGTCATTGAATAAATGATTCGATTTTTTTCGATTCAAAGGATTCGAAGCCCTAGGGGGCCCAGCGGCGGGGGCGCAGGCGCCGGATTCTGGTATACATATAATTTTTTTTAAGAGACTTACTATATATGTATGTATGTTTGTTTGTTCGTGACAGTCAATTTAATAAAAAAAACAAATGAGTATTCAAATACATTTATATAAAATAAAACTATTCAAATAAATTTTAAAAAATGTTTCATATTAGATTAGTCATGTTTAAGCGGTTTATATTACAAATACCGAGCGAAGCCGGGTAATACAGCTAGTGATTAAATATATTGCAAATGAATTTATCAACTTGAATTATTATTGAAAACAACCGAAGTAAAGTTGTATTTTTGAAATACTTTATTTTGTTACTCGCTTACAGTTATAGATCACCAGTTCATCCAGAAGACAAGAATGCAATTTTTAAACCTGAGAGAATTTACGACAGAAATAAAATAAACGTCTCAACAACGCTAAGAGGGCATTGTCTCGAAAGTGCCATTTAAAATTAGAATCTATTTTGTAACTTCGTCCTTATTTTGTCGATTTTAAAATAATCTACCGTGAATTTAATATTCTTTTATATGTATTTAATAGTCATATATGTAATTCCACGATATTATAAGCGATAAATATCAATTTAATTTTATTACTTATTTTTTCAAATAGTTTCGTTCAATTTTTTTTGTAGAACTATTAAACAATTTTCTCATATAAATATAACAAAAACAATTGCATCATATTTTCACTTAACTTCTTATTTAATATTTTTACAAATGTAACTGTAAATTTTTAACGGCATTTTAATATTAATATATAAAAATAATGTTTAACTTGCAGAAAGAGCCGACATCAAATGCTAAGCTTAAATATATGGAGATGTAAAATTTTTATACGTTTCGAATAATTTAAATGAAACATATCAAGATAAGACTTCTTAGTACTCGGACGGTTTATTCCACCAATACATTCTCGACGACAGGGTCGGGTCGCCTTCGACAAAAATATTTTCACGGCAGATTTAGATAGTTTTTCCCAAAAAAAGCCAAGCAATATTTATAATTCACTGAAACTTTTATTTATATTTATATATATATATATATATACATATATATATATATATATAAATATATATATATATATATATATATATATATATATATATATATATATATATATATATATATATATATATATATATATATAAATATAAGAATAAACGGTTACGACGACGTTGGAACGACCTTGTGCAACGAGTTGAACAAGTTTTATAGGCAGCGTAGACGTTGTAGGTGATATCGATGCACTTATTTGCCGAAGGAAAACGAACATTAATATCCATTAACAAGGCGTTTAGTTCACTTCTGTTCTCGAGGAGACATGTGTATTAAATATGAATCAGATCGCCGGTAGTAATTCGCTTTCGATCAGCTAACTACATCATTAATGGGACAAATACTGCTCGAAAGCCTTGAAATGATAATTTTAATACTGCAATTATTCGAATATATTTCCTGTTATAGACCAATCCCCATTGATTGATTTGACGTGCACAGTTTTTTTTGCATGCGCTGAGGAAAATTATCATTTTTCATACAATTTCGCTCGAAAATATGTCGCTAGATTATAATGTAATTTATTACTTCATTTCATTTCATAGATGTAACCTTATAAAAATAATATCTCCATCTAGGTAAAAGTCTGAACCACACAAGGTCATATTGAATTTAACCAGGTATATAATACACAGAAGTACATAAATATACATATATGTATATGCAGGGCCGACACTAAGGTGCCGGCAGCAGGGCTGGCCTAGCAGACTAGGAACGTGCCTAAGTTAGGCACGTTCCTAGTCTGCCATAGCCAAGGGCACGTGGCACCCACATTTTTATTTTCTTTTTTTGAATTATTAAATTGAAAAAAAAATGCCTTTCTTTGGACTTTTTATTCATTTTATATTATTATTACTTGTTTTTTCTAGTCGAAGGAATTCGACTGTCAAATATCAATTTTTATTTGAAATATTTTTTGATAGTTTTAATATTATATAGTATGTACTACATAGATAAATATTAAAAATTTAATATTAAAAATAAATATTTAAAATATTAAAAATATAATAAAAAAAGATAAGAACAAAATAAGAAAAAAAGAATTTTCTAAATTTAATTTCATGTATTTTTTAAAACTTGTTCCACAATAACATGTTACTTTTTGCAAATTTTATTTTATACATATCTATTAATATTATATATTGAATATAAAACGCGCCTATGAATAAGAAATTGTAAATTTAATTTTATGTTTTCTTCTTCAAAATAAAATTTTAACAACAATTTAAAAATAATTAAAGGCGCGGGGTGCTGAAACCAATCTGCCTAGGGGCGCCATATACCCTCAGGCCGTGCCTGCATACGTATATGTATATATATTTTTTTGTATGTGTAGTAAATATTTGAATTAAATAATTTGAAAATGTATCTGTTAGATATGTATTGCAGTTCACACAGATAACATATTCATTTAATTTTCATAAACAAAATATGTTGCAAAAAAACACATTCATTTTTAAATTACATTCTCCAATTTTTTACTTTGTTTTATTTTACTATTAAAGTGTTGAAATACATTTTTTGTATCAATAAATTTATCTGGTAGTGAGTGTCGGAGTGTTTTATAAAATTCAGTATTTTATAATAATAAGTATAGAAGAACGTGGGAAAAATAAAGGGAAGGATTGAAAGAGAAACACGTAGGTGATAAGCATGATAGATACCTACATATACATATATACCTACATACATATATAATACATAGGTGTATGATACGTACTTATGTGATTAGATTATGCTAGGTTGCGATGGTAAGTACATACATATGTATATGTATGTACATATGGTAAGAAGATAAATAAAGAAAATTCTATATTGATAATTAGAGTAGATATATAGAAGAAAACAAGCAAGGCCGAAGAGTATTTATTACCTACAAATATCAAAACGATTGCTCACCAATTTAATTTTCTCTGTGAAACTGGTACTCTTGATTAGTATATCAAAAAAATGAGTAATAACAATTCTGTGCAACCATACAAGAGATTGACGCAGCGTTGAAAACTCTCATCAACACTTCCATTATTTCAAGGCGCGAAAAAAATTAGACGCGCGGTAGTGGTGTATTTTTTTTTATTTGACTGCAAAAATAAGTTTTTACAAATAGATGCAAAAAATATGTAAAACACGGGGAAAAAACTGGCTAGATAGCGCAGACGGTGTGTCAAAGTCGCCTATAAAAACTAGGACCGTTGACCTGAGAACGATATTATTCAGTGGCCGCGAATACATCATTCGCATTTTTGAAAACGAACTCAAATATGCGAATGATTTGAGCAATTAATTATGACATCAAACAGATGGATTCCTTATGTACACATTCTTAGCATATTATCCGGGATTAGGACTATTTCGTATAAATATAGCGTCAAGCGGCGTGTGTAACTTTATATTGCATTTTTTTAGCTTTATTTCTCTAGTGAATTTTAATGAATTAATTATTCATTTTACGTCAAACTAAAATATTATTTGTGTAATAAAATAATTCCAATTGCCGAAATATGTGTCTATAGCTCTATCTTCACTTAATTTAATTATTGTAAATTGAAAATAAATTTTTCATACACAATTTTTATTCAAACATTGAAAAAAATGTGCATACATATATGTATACGAAAATAAAATCAAAAAATACACAATCTCAGTTTTAATTTCAATATGGATTAAAGCAAATAAATAAAATAAAATACGCATTGGATAATTTAATTTACGATTAAATCATCGACAGTAATTCTTCGAACAAAGCTCTTATTGACAACCACTTTATCACGCCGATATTTATTCGACGAGTTTCGTATGATTTCATTGTTAAGTAAATATTTAATAAATTAACAGATTTTATTTGAATTACAAACTCGTAAATACACAATAACTTTAAATTACCTATAGTATCGTCCCAAAGATCGTATCAAGTCACAAACATAATATGTTCTCTAATGTTTGTAATTCGTATTTTAGAGACTGGTTTTCATTGCAATTATGAATTTTATTATTGAACAAAAAGCTCATAAAGATTTACATAAGTATTATTTTTGTCATATGTTAACGATATCAAAAATATTATATTGTGATTAATATAAGCGTGATATATGAAACTATACCATGTATGCCGATGAAAATAAACAATATTACTTTTGAAATTTTAAATATCTCAACTTGGTCAAAAAATTGTTAATATTATTATTCAATACGTATCCAGTGTATTCTATCCACCAACGGCTCGGCTACATTGTTTTTTTTTATGGTTATTCAATAATACATAGTGTACGACTATAAATCAATGGGACGACAAACTTACCAACAACATTTTCAAATCTAATAATTTATAACCATTGATCAATATTATGTAAATTCTCATTAGACATTTTTAAAATGGACATAATTTTTATGGCATGAATATGGTTATCCCCAACAACTGTTATTTGAATAAAGATATTTCATTCCCAACAACATACAACATCGTTTGCACCAATGCAATAAAATAATTTGACCTAGAAATAATAAGTATTACTTATTATTATACAAAATTCTTATACAAATAATGCATACAGATTTTAACTGAAAATACAGCAAGTACAAATAAACGCAACATTTCAATCAATAAATTCAAATTCAAAATTATATTTTTCAAATGTATCAAAAGGGAACAGTATTTGATATGAGTCGGAAAATTAACGAATATATTTATTATTTAAATTTCATAAAGAGAATCATCAATTTCTTCCATTTTTATAACAATGTTGCATTGTTCGCATACGCGTTTTTAATGATACTTTCGTGACACCACGGTATATCTTTATCATTGACGAAATATCTCCGAGTCAATGTAACACAATAAACAACGAAAGAATGCTATCGCGCCAGTAGTAATCAGAACAATACGAAAACACCCCTCATTTGCATATTATATCACACATCGTAAAAGAAAAATACATACGCCCAAAAAAATATGAGTCTCAAGATACGACCTAATTACAAATTTCGAAATACCCGATGGACGTATCGTTCATAAGAACGAATTCCTAGCTACGTAATCTGACTTTCAGGAATTCCATCCCATACCTGCACGTTATTAATTATATTCGTACGAAAAATAAATAAATCGGTGGGAGTTACTTAAATGAATACCAAACTATTAAAAGTAGAAGAATTGTACCGGGTTTTTACTAAAATTTCCATATTAAATTCTAGTCTGAAAAATAACGCACCTTTCTATTTAAAAGTTTAAGCTAATAAATGCCTAGGAAAATAAATATTCCTCGAAAGTGCCTATGTAGATATGTTTGTTATTATCTAATGTGAAAATTATACGATTTTTACTCGGTTAAGTAGACGGAACGTGAACGGAAATAGTAGTTAGCGAGAAAGGAAGCAATTACATTATATGTATACCTGTATATGAATTTACTTCATAAAATTATACAGTATTATTACTTTATTTCAAAGTTAAATAATTTTAATAAAATCCTCAGTTGATGATAATAAATTCAATTTTGATAGTTTTAAAAATATAGAACATAATTAGGTACGCAAAATATTGTATGTACATAGGTACCCAATGTTATTAATATTGTATGTACCCAATATTACAAGGATTTGCGGAAACTCTTTGTTCAAATGCCTTCATAAATATACTTCCACTTCCCAGCTTTTGAGAAGAGACGGGCGTTAAATAGTATAATCTTTGGTTATAGTCATTAATCAGCTGAATTTACCTATATATGTACAATATACCTACTGAAAAATCTTATGGGGCCTCAAAATCCTGAGGCATATATGTATGTACCAGTGGCGTGCGCTGAAATTCTTTCTCTTTTTGTCGTACAGCCTTACTTAATGTGCACGAACAGGATACAAGAGGAACAGCCTGTTCGTCTTGTATCCTGCTCGTGCACATTAAGTAAGGCTGCACGACAAAAAGAGAGAGAATTTCAGAACACGCCACTGATATGTACATGTGTGACCTTTAGTATCAAAATCCAACAATTACTTTTTCATAATTTAGTAATCACGAAAAAAATCATTAAGACCTATATAAAAAAATATTTACTATAAAAACACAGCCATACTAAAAGCTATCCATTTGTTTGTTTTCCATTAAAAAAAATGTGTGAACCATTTTTTCATTTTTATTTTGGACATGACTCGTTTTGAGTTTGGGGGGGGGCCACACATGTAAAATAACTTAGGGCCTCACTATATCTAAATCCGGCTCTGGTGAAGAAAAATACAAAACTTATAAACATGAAGTTTTTTTATTGAAATTGTTACAATTTGTGCGATATTTCTGATTGATAGTGTTCAAGCTATGGCCACTGGCGGATCTAAGGGGGGTGCAATGGGTGCCATGGCACCCACTTTGGATGAATTTAATTTCATATATAATTTTGATTTTTCATATTTAAATATGCATATTATTCACAATATATTTATATTTTTACGAATATATTTTAGTTCCAAGTTCCCCTTATTGTTTTTGCATATCTGCAATACCCTTTCAGGTAGGGGGGCTAAGTTTAATGCTAGATGAAAGTAACCGTTCGTACTGTTCAAATTCTCATAATTTACTCGAGAACTCGAGATTTTGACTGATTCGAACTCAGAATCGATCACTGATCACATTTTCATGATCTAGAAAAAATGTCTGTGTGCCTGTGTGTAGGTGTATTTTGGAGATTTTTTTGAACAACGTTAGTCCTATCGAACTGAAAATTAGTATCGGTTACTGAAATTCTTATCGAAACCACGTACATTTTTTTTGCAGTTTACTCTTTTTCGATTATTTTCATCACATATATCTTGTATCAATGTGATGAAAATAAAAATCAATTCCAAAATGGCCCCCACCTTGACCATTTTCTGGATCCGCTAGTGGCTATGGCAGTGGGTATTCATTAAAAATGAACTTTAGCTGGATCCCATATATTATAGGTAGGTATATGTATATGTACCTAGTTAAGTATGTACTTGGCTTATTGATCACGTAAAATGAGCCGCATTTATAAGCAGCAGGAGGCGCCATTTGCGTAAAGGCCCATTCATGGCGTATAATGGAGCGCGCCCCATTTCGAGGCACGCCCTCAATTTAAATAATGAAATATCTACCACGTTACCTCCTCTCACCCTCATCTCCCCCTTCGAGAGCTCAGCCTGCCGCCCCTTCATTATACGACTCATTATTGTGGTATTTCCAATGGTGAACGTATGTTTTATGTTTTAATTAATCAAATCGATTATCTTTTCTATTATCATGAGCATCCCAAAGGTGAAATGTTTTGCCGTCGAAAATGATATATGTACATATACATGTATGTATGTATAGGTATGTACATATAATAGGTGTTATCCAATTTATGTTAATAAATCAGTACAAAAATATATAAATCTTAATCAATCATTGATACTTGAATGTTTACAAATACACAAATTAGTGGGCTGAATGTACGCTATTTTCCAAACTTTGATGCGGTTACTCGAATGTATACGGATTGTAAATAGGTTTTTGAACTCTTTTTCCTATTATGCTGTAGATTAACATTAGAATAATATAATACTATGATTACTAACCAAATTAAATTAAATTGTAAAATAGAAAATGATCAGTAGATCAGTAGCTATTAAAATAGATATAAGATGTATTGTGAACATAATTTCGTAATAATAAAAAGCATTTAAAAATCAAAAAAAAATCATACGTATACGTGCAGAATGTATACGTGCGTATACAGAATGTATACGTGCGCGTACTTACGCTGTCGTTCTACGCACACTCAGTATTTGTAGCTTGCGTACGCTCAGTATCTGTACAAGATAGAAATAATTTAAAAGGTCAAAATTAAATAATGAAATATTATTAAAAAAATAATACTACTTATGGCTTACTAATTCTAACCAAAACCTTATCAATTATAAGTTAGCTCATAAAGAATAAAAATATAAATTTTCAGCTTGATATGTTTGGTTATGTGGAAAAAATCCCACTTCCAGTTCATTAAATTTAATGATTTTTTTATTTATTTTTATCACATTGATACAAGAATTATACTTGAATTTTCTCGTGAAGAACACACATACATACACATGTATGTAAAGGTTCGAAAAAAATAGTGAAAGAAAAATCGAACAAGAGTAAACTGCCACTTCCCGTTGACGAATGCTCACCAAATTTTATCTATTATATAATTTGGAAAGAGACTTTGTATATATGTATGTATTTAACCTTCGTTTGTTGGTTTATATATTTTTTTTTCGATTCATAGGCGCCGATTCGATTTTTTTCAATTCAAAGGATTCGAAGTCCCCGGGGCAAAGGCGCCGAGGGCGAAGCCGCCTTCGTGCCGGGGGTGAACCCCTAGGGGGCGCAGGCGTGGGGGCACGGGGGCGCAGGCGCCGGATTCTGCTGTACAAATAATTTCGAAAGCGACTTACTATATATGTTTGTTTGTTCGTGACAGTAAATTTAATAAAAAAACAAATGAGTATTCAATTAAATTTATATAAAATAAAACTATTCAAATAAATTTGATAAAATGTTTACTATTAGATTAGTCATATTTAAGCGGTTTATATTACAAATACCGAGTGAAGCCGGGTAATACAGCTAATATATAATATTTGGTATTAAGCTTAAACTTCTAGATATGAAATTTCAGTTCAATACACCAAAAGATTTCACAAATTTCAGTCTGATTCGTTGAGCGGTTTGGGACAGATAATTGAATCCAAAACCTTAAAAAAGAGGCCACCTATAAGGGGAGGTACCATTTCCAGTCAACAAGCATTTCAATAAGCATTTCTCTTCATATCAATAAGAATTTCAGTAACCGACTAACTAAGTATCAGTTTGATAGGACTAACGGTGTTCAAAAAACTCCCCAAATTACACAGATACGCATACAAATGTGTGAAATCCATTAGCGCTCAAACGAGAACGTTCTCATAGCCATTATCTGCGTCATTAACGAAGTTTGTTTTGCCACTTCTTGTATTCCTCAAATATATAGGTAAAGTCACGGGCTGGTCGCATTCGAATTTTTTATATGAAATCGATTTCCACAATCCTTCAACGCTTTGTGTAAATATATACCTTATTTAGTATTCGGACTCCCGGAATTTTAATGTAATAAAGTAAACTAAAATAAAAAGTTTTAAAACATATTTTCCACAAATATAAATACGAATAATATCTACATATGTATGTATCTATAGATGTGTTCATGCCTCAATACATACATAGGCATTCCATGTTCATTCAATGGGTACAGCGAAATGTTGAAGCGACACGACCTCATTTTCCGCCACTAGTCGATTGCGGGAAAAGCTCTCATTTCCGTTTGGCTTTTCCGCGGCGCATGTGCAAATTTTTTAGTGCATTCGCGGCCCCTTTGGGGTCCCCAATTATAAAATGAGCCGTGCAAAAAGCGCGCCGCCCCCCGGTATGTGCGAAGAATGCCTTTACCTGCGCCCGCGCCGACGCGCTCTTGCGTCTCGCTCTCACATCGACACGATTTACGTAAGTGTGAGCGAGACATAGCATCCACCTCGAGGCACGTATTGCACGGATACTTTCGCGAATCGCGCATGCGCTCACAATATGTGCATGTGTGAACACAATATGAATTCATTATCATAATCTCAGGCATTCATTTCCGAGCAAAAACTTCTATTATTATTGTAATGTTTTTCAATTTTATTTCTGATGTTTGTATCATTATTGCTAATTAGTATACGGGACGTGAGCGCGCGAAGCTTTTTTACTATGCTTATAAAAAGCGATATATTTATGTAGAATAAAACAAGGAATTAAAAAAAGCTGTTCGCGTTTCAACTGCAAAAATAGAAAATTCAAAGAAAAATTGAAAAAGCTTGCCAATCCCTTATAAATCGATTCTAAAAAATGGATATGAACGATTGAAGATCTTACGTAAATATAATATAATGAACGAGATTGCAAGGAAAAAATGACCGGAGTAGCAGAAACAACTTTCCCAAGTGTTTTTCCCGGAAATTTTGACTTGCCGCTCTCGGGAAATTAAAACGGCCATCTTTTACGAGTGAAACCACTGCAACTTCAAGTGTCAACTTTGTAATTAAAATATATATGTAGTAGCACGCAAATTAGTATTTATATATACATACTAGTGTTTCTGTTTCCTCGACATTTTTCAAAGAATTCTCGCTTCATCTCTAAAAAATTCTCAAGAAATTCGCTTATTTTTTAATTCTTATTTTTAAAAATTATAAATTATTGTGAATTATTTTTAAAAATAAGTTGAAAATAGTTTAATAGTTTTTAAGTTCACTTATGTACACTATGATACTTAAGAAATTTATCATAATTTTTTAAGAAACGATAAAATTTGATATAATTTTAATGTTTCTTCTTTCGCTTATTTTATTTTTTATTTCAAAAAGAAGCTTCGAACTTATTTTTTTTTATTGAATATTGATTTTCTTTAAATTTCTAAATAAGAATCAGTGCTCTTTTTGAATGTAGCAGAGTAAAATCTTCTCTGCTCAAAGATTCGTCAGTTATTACTAGAGTACGGATAGCCAAGGTGCCGCTTATTGTTCAATTGTTGTAAATGCTTTGTAAAAAAGGTTCGGCAAACCTTTAACAATGCATTTACAACATTTGAACAATAAATGGCACCTTGTTTATCCGGGCTCTAGTTATTACATATATCTAATGGGTTTCGATACTCCCGTTAATTAATAGTTAAGCGGTCTCAAAAAATTCTTTATTATCTATACATACATAATATCGATATTTAAATGAATAATTAACGCCTTTTTGATTGACTCTCAAAAATTGTTCTATCATTTTTTCCATATATGTACATAAGTAGATATTCCATCTTGTTTTGCAGTTTGAAATCGGTGATAGCTTTTTGTTTCAATTTCTTTTACATACATACATACATATTTTTCTAATATAAAATTTTTAGGGAATTTTCGAAAAATTGTATAATTTCTCAAAAAGCGAGAAAAATAAATAATTTTTTTCTCGAGATACATATTCTCGAACAGAAACACTATGTACTTATACACGTAGAATTTAGATGTTGTATTTTGATAAAAACGAAACTCAAGAAAGCATTATAGTAAATTTATACGTAAAATCGAGAATAAAAATGCAGTTGTTTTGAATTACATACATAAAAAATAATCCCTGCAGAAAAATTTTCATACTAAGCGATCATGCTAAGTATCCGATATTAAAATTTTAAATGTCGCTTTTGAATTGCGAGCAAATATTTTTATAGAGCAAACTAAAAATTTTATTTACGAAAACTTATTCAAATTCCAAAAATAAATGACTTAATTTAAAAAACGCATAAATTCCAGAAAACGTTGCTGATTTACACTTAAGATGTAAATATTTGACTTTAATGCTTTCAAGCACGATAACGTTCGCAATACAGCTAAACGTTCTATCGGAAATTCGGCAATCTTTTCATTTAACAAAATTACAAAGAAGTAAATTTAATTTCTGAATAGTTATATTACCAACAGCAATGTTTGAGAACTTAATGTTACCATTATTTTTTTTTCAGTTCAATGTACAATCTACACAACCGCTACCTCAGGATGTTTACGGGACGTCAGGGGGTGCGGGTGCGGGCACGGGGGGTGGCGGATCGGGAGGATCGGTCAGTTCCGGAGGGGGTGCTTCTCCGGCTGCGAGTCCTCCGAGGCCGCACCACCGTTTGAGAGCAAAGGAAGAGGACCTCTCGTTACACGGGCGAACGAGTGCCGAAGGTATTTAAATACGTAATTTATAATAAAAAAATCATATTTAATTTATTATATTGTCTTTTCAAAATCGCGGTTGATATTTTGCAAAATCGGTTAAAAACCGTCTCGTTCTCCAATGTAAAGATCTTTCAGGCTATATTCGTGAAGGCGAGGGTGGACTCAAGCTGGTGGTGGTTATATTGCTAAACTTCATTGACTCTTAAAATGGTAAAATGATAATTAATTACAAATATAATTTAACTTTAGGTACTTGTTACATGCAACGTAAATGTACTATTTAGTATCATGTCAACTTTGTCATATAAGCGATATTGAAATACGAAAATATGTACACTGAATATCATGCAGTATACTTTTATTTATTTTTACAACGATAACTATGAGTGTTAATTACAGTTAATTTCATTTAATTATTGTCATCGGCCATACATATAGATAACGTGCACATGTCGAACGTTTTGTATACATTTATGTCAATTATGAATACAAGTACACTGCAGAAATTAAATTTGATAATGCCAATATTACAATTTGCAAACAAGCCCATAATTTTTCTACAATGTGTTAAGCACAATACTATGACATAAAATTTTGAAACGTGTACATTACTTTTTATCTCAAGAAGACATATTTTACTTATTCTATTAGGCTGGATTAAAATATATAGGAATCAAACACTACAACGAAATTTCTCTTTTACATACATATACATATGTATATGTATGTATATAGTTTTATCCACAATGCATCATGTGTCTTGTTTGCTGGTGACGTGAAATTATTCTTTTCTGTCAAGCCTCTCTTCCTCAGGCTGATATTTACGCTGTCTTAGTTCTGTCTTCAGTTCTATTTAACATTTAGAACTTAAGATTGATAAATGTGCAATTGTGAGCTATGGATGAGCACATTTTCTCTAGTGTCACGGATATTCCATTGGATCCGTCTCGTTGAAGCGTTTGAAATCTATGGTCGGGTATCACTTTTGATTCTCAACTAACCTTTTAGAATCACATCAAGACAGTCGCTGGCGTTTCCTTTCGTCGACTCGAATTTGTCTTGAGATATGCTAGGTTATTCTCCAACCCTTTGTCTTCTCACTTGATTTTCAACTCGCTTGTGAGAAGCAAGCTGGAGTATAATACGATTGTGTGGAATCCGCATGAAGCAAATTACTCTCTATTGATTGAGAATGTGTAAAAAGCATTTCTTCGTTTCCTATATACGAAAGAGTAAGAGTATTGCCCACATCTCTACCACACTCCTTTCCTTTAGGGCATGCTTGGATATTATTCCCTTGAACTTCGGAGAAACTTCTCATTAATTCGTTTTGTTGTTGGTGACACTGCTGACTGTAGATGCAATACATTTCTTACTTTGTATTTTATTATTCGATATTATATTATTTTATCTACTATTATTATAATGTCAATGGTTTTTTTTTATAATTATGTATATATAAATGTATTTTTGTTAGTGTATATGTAGTACAAGGTGTTATGAAGCTAAGTGCAAAGGGTTGATAACTCATATAATTTCAATAATTTTGAGCCACACATACATACTTTACTACAAAGTCTTGTGGTTTTTTTTTTATTTCATTTTTAAAGATTTTTAGTAAAAACACCAAAATCTCACAGTTAATTGCTATACGGCCCAAGTTAAAAGTGGTATGCTAGCTAGTCAATTATTTTTTTTTTGTTTTTCTAATTTTTATTTAATGAAATAAAAACAAAGAAAATGATCTCTGTCAACAAAAAAAAAATATTACAGGCACAATAAGTTTTCAAAATTTTTTTAAGTAGGAAAAAACTAATATTTATTGTATAAAAATAAAACTAATTTACTTATACAGATGTCTTGCCAATTAACAGAATTTGGGTGGAAAAACCTAATTGAAGGAGCGCGCCGAACAAAGGTCGCCATTCACAAACGACTTTAATTTTCACTTCTAATGTCAAATAAAACAAAAATGTTCTTAAAGTTATCTGTTGTTTATGCTCAAATGCCAATATCTAATGCACGCTGAAGTACTTCGTCTCACTTCCGTGGCGGTAATTTTGAGTTTTATCTCTTTCTTCGTGGTTTGAAAAGATTTTTATATTTTTCTGATTAACTCTCATTTTGTAATTATTTTTTCGTGTAAAGAAGCTCAAGAGCTTCGTTGGCTCTTCCCCAGATGTAAAAAGGGAAATATCGTTATTACGGCACAGGTGTGCAGTATTTGATAGATGGAAACCCCGCACGAAGAATTCAGTTCTGTCGACATAAGTCTTCCATTTACTCTATTTATTTAATTATGAATATCGATTTAAATTGAAGGAAAAAAAGACAATATTAGTGGGAAAGTAAAAAGTATCATTAATCGATCGATCATTTCTAAATATGTATGTAATGTGTTCTCTGCGTACATGTACATGTACATCACATAGATATATTTATTTGTTTGGATTTTGACGCAATTTTGGACTTTTTGTCGTTTAAATCTGATGAGCATTGTGAAATAGTACATATGTATACATACTTTATGAATATCCCGTACAATTTTGATACACAATTATAAATAAAAAATTACATTTTCAGCTGGTGGTGCAGAAGAAGATGAAGACGATGGTAGCTGTGGTGCAGGCGGGGGTGGTGGCGGCGGCTCCCGAGCCCAATATGTGTCCGCCAATTGCGTGGTATTTACCCACTACTCGGGAGATGTGGCCGCCGTCGTTGACGAGCACTTTACCCGGGCCCTTGGCTGTGACAAGTCTGGCTCTGCCTCAACCAAAGGTAATTACAAATCAATGCCATGAATATGTATAAGAAATTATACATTTATTCACCCGAAATCAATTCAAATTAATACATATGAACCTCAAGTCATACGAAACATAGATCATTTATATATTTGATATTTTTCCGGACTATTTATGTATAATTAATGGTATAAAAGAAACTGCTTGGGGTATCGCTAAAATCAAATACGCGAAACTTTCATAGATGGTCAGGGTATATGTACATATAGAGTATACATATGTAAGCATGGAAGTTCGATTCTCATCCGCTTAATTGATCCAAATCTAATTTAATTATACGTATGGCAATCGAGAATTTAATTACATTTTGGGTACTGTCAAGCCCCTATCTAACAACCCTTTCTTACCCTTGCTCACCCCCTCAAGACGAGGCTTCCCGCAGGACTGAATTAACGAATTTCCCTTACACTGGGCTTATCTTATTAAATTAGTCCCAGTGAATCGCAAATGGAAAATGTTTCGGTTAATTAACAGAAAACTCTCTTAAACTTCTTTGTGTTTATGAATTAAAAAAAAATTAAACGGTTCTTTCTATTCTTCGAATATTTCTATATTGACCGACAGAATTTCAGAATCAACCGAGTGCGAATATTTAATACTAGCATTATGCCCGTTGAAATTTCAAACCCCAGTCATTGACATTGCAACCTTGAATATTATAAATTACATATATATTAAATTTAGAACGCTTTATTATATAGAGAGAACGAAAATTTCAATGAATGTTTAAAAAAAGGACTATTTCAAAATTGGACGATGGTTTAATTGGTTAGCTCACCGAACCCAGATATACCTATAAGAGGATATTTGTGTTTGCGGGTTCACGGGTTCGACACCGCGACGAATGAATTTATACAAAGTTTAGGCACACACTGATTAGCGTCTTTATATATATATATATATATATATATATATATATATATATATATATATATATATATATATATATATATATATATATATATATATATATATATATATATATATATATATATATATATATATATATATATATATATATATATATATATATATATATATATATATATATATATATATATATATATATATATATATATATATATATATATATATATATATATATATATATATATATATATATATATATATATATATATATATATATATATATATATATATATATATATATATATATATATATATATATATATATATATATATATATATATATATATATATATATATATATATATATATATATATATATATATATATATATATATATATATATATATATATATATATATATATATATATATATATATATATATATATATATATATATATATATATATATATATATATATATATATATATATATATATATATATATATATATATATATATATATATATATATATATATATATATATATATATATATATATATATATATATATATATATATATATATATATATATATATATATATATATATATATATATATATATATATATATATATATATATATATATATATATATATATATATATATATATATATATATATATATATATATATATATATATATATATATATATATATATATATATATATATATATATATATATATATATATATATATATATATATATATATATATATATATATATATATATATATATATATATATATATATATATATATATATATATATATATATATATATATATATATATATATATATATATATATATATATATATATATATATATATATATATATATATATATATATATATATATATATATATATATATATATATATATATATATATATATATATATATATATATATATATATATATATATATATATATATATATATATATATATATATATATATATATATATATATATATATATATATATATATATATATATATATATATATATATATATATATATATATATATATATATATATATATATATATATATATATATATATATATATATATATATATATATATATATATATATATATATATATATATATATATATATATATATATATATATATATATATATATATATATATATATATATATATATATATATATATATATATATATATATATATATATATATATATATATATATATATATATATATATATATATATATATATATATATATATATATATATATATATATATATATATATATATATATATATATATATATATATATATATATATATATATATATATATATATATATATATATATATATATATATATATATATATATATATATATATATATATACTAGTGAATAGCCCGATGAAACATCATCGCATTGGTATAAAATTATTATATACTCGTATAAAACTAAAAAAAAAAATCCGGAACCGGAACCGTTATTTTCGTAGACTCTCATAGATAGTTTTCAATTCTTTATTTGTAATAATTTTCAATTCTTAAAAATACGCAGACTCCCATGGAGAGTTTTCAATTATTTATTTAAAGACTTCCTATTTTTTTCTATTATTATTAGATATCGCCCCGAGCGATACTGCAAATCGAAATCGATTCACTCGATCCATGACACCCGACTTCTCCCGACAACTACCGAAGATATGACTCCGTTTTGATTGGTTGTCCATACGTTCTGTACGATTATTGAATATTAACGTTATTTAGAGCAGCCTTTATATCCGTATCATGGTGTACTGGTCAGTGTATATTGATCTGGGCGCGATGGGGGTAGGTTCGAGTCGGCGTCCTGGAATTGATTTTATTTTTTCAAATATCGCTAAAATATAAATTAATTTCAATTTCAATTTCAATAATTTCAATTAAAAATATATATTTAATTGTTTTATATGAAAAGAAAAAAAAATGGTTCAAAACTTCGCTAAATGAAATTATTAAAATTACGTATTTTTATATGGCGAGAAGGAATATTTCAATTAATGTTTAAAAAAAAAAGGCGAAATGAAAAATTGGATTTGGCACGATGTCCGAGACCATTAGCTCATTTAGACCCATATTCAGGCTATTTGGGGTGATCGGTTCGAGTCGCGACAAAGTCGTCTCGTCGAAAAATGAATTAATCGATTTTTATCGATTCGTTCATTATGTTCGGCGAGAGTTAGGACACACACACACACCCACACACACACAGATTACCGTCGTTATATATATGATATATATAATATATAATATAATATTTCACACTCGATCATAATAAATCAACATTGCAATTTATTACGCACGAAGACCGTTTACAGTAGGTATCTTCAATTAACCGTGTAAATGTTTACATGTGATTTAAATTTATTATTTATTATATTAAACACACTATGTACTTCCGTTCGTTTAAAATTTAACGAAACCAGTTTATACTGCTATGCGATTTCTTAACTTGCAGAAAATCATAAAACTTTGCATAAATTCGTATGTGATATTACCGCATTTGCATGGTTTGTCTAAATGTACAATTGGCGTGCGATCGGCCATTTTAATTATATTGTAAACACGTGTACCCCATCACATAATGTTCTATACACGAACGCGATCAATTAAATGTAACAATATTTGCATGCGCAAGTACTTGCATTTCGATATGTGAATTCAAAACGTTTTCCTTTCTTTGTATAAATATTTTAGTGGTTAAATACTCAAATAATCATATAGTATGTAATTTATAGAGATTAAAATATGGCAAGTATGTGATTTATAATCGTGTTGAATGAGTGCAGCGCGCTTAGCTATTAACACCTCTCGTTATGCAGGCAACAATTTATTTTGGTCTCGTTGTATGTAAATGCATCTCTAGTCGTAAGTAGAGATGCCCGCGATGGTCTTTTGTCTTAATTTACTAATAAAACCGCCAATTTGGCAGCCAACACTAATGCTCTCGCGGAATTCGCATAATGAGCGTCGGTTTGACCATTAGCCGCGACGCGGTGTAAACGCGGCTTTATGATGCTCCTGTTGCATTCGCTGGTGCATATGCAACGAATGCACATTGCGAGCGTGTCATATACGCGTTCATTTGTCTACTCAAATGATCGTTAATCGCCGTTTAAGACGACAGAATTAAAACAGTAATTTGACTGATAATTATACTACATATGTAGATACATATGTACATACATACATACATACATATTTATGTATGTGGGCTTTTCATTGCTTATTATATAAGTGTTAGTGAATTTCTAATAGCTTAATGCAGGGGTTGCGAACCTTTTTACGATCGCTTGAATATTTATTTACTAAATGTCAGGCGTGCCAATAAATTTTTAATAAAAATTTCTTAAAAATTTTTAATAAAAATTTCTTAAAAATTTTTTACAAATTTATAAAGTTTAATGAAAAAATATATAATAGTACGCATGAATACGTAATATACAAAAAGGATTAAAAAAAAATTACAACAAAACTTCAAATTTTATCGTGATAGTAAAAAATAGAATTAAAATACAAATAGGAACATAAAAATAGAAAAGAATTATTTATTGAGATCTTTTTTGCTGTTTATTTGGACCCAATTCTTTTTTAATTTAAATTTTTTTATTTACTTTCAACAATATACATATGTACATGTCCAACTAGATTCGTGAGTCAATGAATGTCTGAGCTTTTTAAGTTCTTTTTGGAAAATAATGACGTATAATGCGTAGAACAGAAAATTATTAGTATTGCTTTCGCTAGTTTTTCAAAAAAGTAAAAAGTTTCTTCAAAAACTTGGAATGCTATTCCAAGTTTTTGGTATTTATTCTTCTGCATTTTTTTTATTACGTTCGATAATCGATCATTTTCAATTATTTCCATTTAATTTCTTAAATCGAAAAAACTTTTATTTTCAGATAGAACTGATTTAGAAATCAATAAATTGCATTTCTATATTGTCCAAGTTCAGCCACTCAAAAATCTCTAAATTGCGAATATCAAACGAAATAACGTCTCGACCTAAATAAATTTTTGATGTTTTTTCAAATTATTTTTGTATTCCGAAAATATTTGAAATGATTTGGTTACTACACATTTATGATACATATGTACATCACGATCAAATATGTTTAATTTTGCTTCAAATGGTTTTATGAAATTGAATATCCTGATTATTACTTTATTTAATACCTTGCATTTTTTTAAATATTCAATTCGTTTAAATAGACATAAAATGGAAAAAAAACATTTATTACAATTTTTAATTACCTTTCATTTAATTTATTAAAAAAAGCCTGATTTCATCAATATAATCGACAAATCTTTGAAGAACTTTTCCAGGACTTTAACCATCGTACATTGCTGTGCATAATTAAACCATCGCACATCGAATTTACTTCTTTTAGTAAATGTGAAAATTATCTGTTCTTTAATTTATGGACGGATATAAGATTTACCATTTTTGTCCCAAGGATCATAATATCTTCCAGTGACTTGAAACCGTTCTTTGCGCTTAAAACTTGCTGATGTATACTGAAATAAAAAAACCCAGAAGTGAGTATCCAACACGATCAGTAAACAAACTAATAAAACCATTTTACTCTCCATTCATATTACGAGCAGTGTTGCTAGTTCAAAAATTGAGGTATTAAGTTTGTGCGTGTAGTTTTACTAGTTTAGTAATTAGATAATAACAATTTGGTTTTGTACTCCAATGGAAAAAAAAATGTTAAATCGTTCGCGTGCCATCGAAATTTTCAAACGTGCCACCTCTGGCACGCGTGTCATAGATTTGCCAGCCCTGGCTTGATGTATTCTACTCTATCATATACATATTGTAAGTTCTTTATATACAATATTAAGAATAGGCATTTTGCCTGGTTATACATACATATCTACATATTAAAATTTGATTTCATACAAGTAACCATTTGTATAATAAATGTAATACATTGACATACGATAAATTGTTGAAACTTGCAATAACGCCTTGAGCTTTCGTCCATTATTTAAGGATACACAAAGAATGCACATCATGCCAAACGTGCTGAATGCAACTTTGGCATGTCGTCGAGCATTCAATTCAAGATCTGTTGAATGTTGAATCGACCCGAACTAGCACATCTTGTTGAGAAACACGAACAATTTACGAATCGCACAATAGTGTCGTCGAATTACCTAACAGCCGATTCCGATCAAGCAGTCCGCCATCTTGGCCCGCGCCATCTTGAATTAACTCTTATCAATCTCATATGGCATTTGGGATTGCCAATACATTATGACTTCACATCAAGCTAGGTACCTACCTACAGTGTGGATAGCTTCCAAACATAATATAATATAATTATAATACATAGTTACAATATATGTATGTACATTTCGAGCCGTCTTGGCATATAAAATAAAATAGTTCCAATTACAACAGATGTGCAGATATCATATTGTTGACACCATTTTGATTTTTAAGCCTCAACCTCTTCACACCCATATCGTTTCTAGTGACATCCTCGCATAACTCACACCGGTTGCTAGCTTCATTTAACACGAATGTTAACTAAGGCAACCAACCCTCGAGTAACGCGATACTAACAGACATATAGCCCAAATAAATCATATGAAATATATTCCGTATACAAGTCATCTAAAAGATGTCACTTGTATCTCACGAAACAACGAAATTAGAAGATGCGACAACTTAATTCTAAGAATATAACCTACTCTCGGGCGCTTGATGTCTATATTTAAATTAACATTAATTGCTCAGTGAGTGAAATACTCGTTGTTATTGGATTTCAATTTTTTTTGTCAGTATGAAAATTCTCTCACGAAACTGCATTCGTATTGCGTATTTATTCAACATTGGTTTCTTCTTAGTATTGGATATATGTAATTCAATTAAAACGTTTCACACAAAGAAGCCGAGCCGCCAATTTAGTAGAATCATTAGTAGTGCGCTTTTCCGAACGACGTGGAAAAAAGTAGCTATGATTTAAATGAACAACGTCGTTTTTTCTCGAGTGCGCCAACAATATCTTTGTATTTAGATATCAGAACAACAACGCTGATGAAAAGTCTCTTAGCTAGGGATTAGCTGAAGACTATAATTTTGTCTAGTTGGACTGCGGCCGTACTCAAAATGTCTCATTAAAAATGTTTTATGGCCGTTTGCCGCGGTTATATACGCGTGCGAGAGAATCTGTAAACACTGCGGTGCACTATGGCTGCGGCTTAACCTGCCACAACATCTTTTACACAACAGATTTGACATATGTCGCAAAAAAATAAATATCTATCCACCTCTTGTTTGCGCTTGTCAAATCTTGGCGAACAGAGAGAGCTTATATTGGAGAGCAGAGAACGCAAACTGAAACCAAAAAATATATTGTTAAATTTATTTTTCAACAATATATTTATTTTTAAACTACATATTATATCATGTCAGTTACATTACCTAAATATGTATAGGTAGGTATATCATTTATTTGAAAAATTTAGAACATTGTAGTACATATTACAGTACTAAATCCTATTATATATATACATACATATGTAGGTACATACCTACATAAACATATGCAATCAAATGAAAGTTATGATTGAGGTGTACTTTTCCATATACGGAGCGTACAAATTAATTTTGTCAGTTACGTTTCCACTGCATTCAGCGTAATCATTTTAATTAAATGTTTCAACGGATGCGCTGAAACGTATTTAAAGGTTGGAACATTATAAGGGGGATATTAATGCCTTTGTTCCCGTTTTCTGGATTTAATTCTTTCGTGTAGGTTGCTACCACGAAAAAGAAAAACGTTTTCCACCCGAAGAGAAAAGGAGAAAAAGGGGAGAAAGAGAGCATCCGATGAATTGCAAAATGATGAGAAATTCTTGCCAAATAAGATGCGATAAATCTCCACAGTGCTACGTGCTCGTCTCTAGTACTTCTGTTTATTTGTCAAGAAGAAATCTTAAATATTGCGCTCGCGAAATGTTTTACATTTTCGAACCACTTTTCAAGTTCTAAATACTTCGCGTAAAATGCTCAAACACACGATGATACTTTTTTGCAATATTTGCTTTGACATTTTTCGAATAAACAACACATCTAAAATGCAAAAAGCCATCGATTCAAATTTTAATAGATACCGTAATATAAACATCTTCATTCAATGCAAAAATAACGCAGATTTCAGTTAATTAATGCAAATAATGAGTTAATTTTGCAATGCAAAATCAGTTTCAATCATATTGTAAATAGCCGACAGTAAACTATCATATATGAATTAGTGCTTATTTAACATTGTTATTATAGAAAATATAATTTAATCAAAATCCAAGTACATCCACAGAATACAATGTAGTATTAAGTGGTTGCTACCACTATAGGTTGATTATGCACATACCCACAGATATCACAAGTAGATTGTATTGTGCAGTCGGTTGTACTTTACGAGCAGTATGCACTCAAAGTGAACAGTTGCGAACTTGGAGGAGGTGGGCTTCCACCATTTACACCCGAAAGGGCTTGTTAGGGCTTAACCCCGCGTTTCGAAAGAGATGTAGCCATCCAACCGATCGAATAAATTTTATTCAAAGGGAAACAAGAAGAATAAATACAATACAAACATACCCTTTTTTGTTTCAATATTTAAAAAAAATCTACATCAAAACGATTAACACCTACCGGCTATCGATGCGAAACTTCCAGTCAAAATATAAATCCGAATATTTCAGTGGAATTCGCTGACAATTTCACACTCATATGCGCTTCCCAAAACGTTCGAAAACAAAATGAATAATTAAAAAAACAATCAAATTAAGTGTGGAGCGCAACGGCATGTTTCGCGTTTCGCATATCATAATATGCAACGCGCGCGTCACATTCATAATGTGACCGCGTGCCATACGCGCGTTTAAAATGCGATCGGAATGCTAACATTTTAACACTGGTACATACATATGTATTATATGAATGTGTATATATATAAAATATACTCTTGTATACGTGAACGATTCTAAATCAATCTCTTTCGACCGTAAAAATCTTCTGAAATTTGCGTGTGGAATCTCCCTCGAATCGACATTTGAGTTACACATACATAATTACAAGGCATTAGATAGAAAAATAAACCAATTCGAATAGGTTGCAATTAAAAATTACAGAGATGGTTAGTCAATAATACATATTTACTATTCTATAGATAGAGCATTATTTTACTACGATAAATTTCTGAATATTTACATACTAGAAATATCAAAAATGTCCTTGTACATCTAATTGGATCTCCTGTTAAACCGATTAGGTATCTATTAAAAAATGCTATCAAACTTCTTAACCGAAATTACAGTCAGTCGTGAATTTCCCATAGTTTGCATAATATATTATTCATTTTGAGAATACCCACAGATAAAGGTAGCCGTGGAAAAGGGTCAAATCTCCTATTACACGATCGTCGCTCAGATAGGACGATTTTGTGTAGGTATCTCTAATGCCAGGGCAATAAAGTGGCCCGACTCGACGTGGACCTTTGGAGGACCCTGCTCCCTTAAGCGCTTACATTAATTGTACACCGAATAAATTAGTCCTGTCGACGTGTCGCATCCCATGGATACCTGCTTGAATACGTCATCCGTTCGGTACAGTTCGGAGTCTTGCGAAGCCGTAACCGAAGCAATAAATAATTCAAGTAGCGCGCGCGCAAGAAGCCAATTTAAAACTTCATTAAATTCGACTAAGGTCACAAGGATAATTTCGAAACGGAATTTATTCGTATGGGAGATCACAAATCAATCCTGGTAGTCCTCAGCG
Source organism: Arctopsyche grandis (assembly GCF_051622035.1). Classification (NCBI taxonomy): domain Eukaryota; kingdom Metazoa; phylum Arthropoda; class Insecta; order Trichoptera; family Hydropsychidae; genus Arctopsyche; species Arctopsyche grandis. The sequence continues at coordinate 12,613,165 of NC_135355.1, forward strand.
GCTGGCTAGTGGTTACCCACATAAATTTGAAGGTATCAAATGAGCATCGCCGACCACGTTTCTCGGGAACGAATGTAGAAAGGAGTGAGGAAAAAAGAGTCGGCTGCCGTCAAAACTGGCCGCCCTTTTTTCCTTCCGACACCGAGTTTCCAGCTCGTTTTTATCTCTCGACGAGAGCTTTTGATGATGATGCGCCATTGATGACGATAATTCAAAGGGAAACCAGTCGACCTGAGCAACAAAGTCCGAACGGTGTGAAAGTGGTCGTTGCGATTATCGTTACGTTATCAAAGCGGTTAAATGGACTAATCGTCTACATCATAAAAGTATTCACAAAATCATCAAAAAATATATAATCAACTGATTAGGTATTATAACGTACATAGTATACCTAATTACAAAAATAAATAGTCAATTCATAAAAGATTATTATGAAAAATGATTTCAAACCAGGAAATTGTTCTAATATCCACATATGTATGTATGTACATATATGTAATTGTATGCAAGAAGTTTCGAAATAAATTGTGGATACTTTATTTTGGATAAACAAATCTCAATATTGTAATTTAAGAAACATTTAACATTGCACTTTAACTTTTTATATGAAAAATGTCATTAATACACATGTACCTATTTTAAAAAAAAAGCTCTGTTGTGTTGAATCTGAAAAGTTTGTTTGAAAATGAATTTTCTATATGAATTAATTTATACAATAATAAAATTAAAATAATCCGCAATATGTGATTCACTAACGACCAATCAAATGAAGGTAGATTAATTAAGCAGATTTAATTATCCAAAAATAAATATTCCCAATCGATTAAAAAATCAAATATGGCATCCAATCTATGATCAAATGATAAAGCAACTATCTCCCTCACTCTCTAAGAATATTTTGCACATTATAGGCACATAAAGGCATACACGGCCAAAATAAAAATTAAAAGTTTATTGATCTTTAAAAATTGGCTAAATCAAGATGGCTACCCATATTCGTGATAAATTATCATATGTCTACACAACAATAAATTGGGATCAGACAGGGATGACGAATGCAGTTTTGTATTGACTAGTAAAATTGATTGTTCTCGAAAGATCGAAATTAGGGCTCAAGACTATATGACAATGCGACATCAAACAATAAAAAAAATAGAAACCCCCAAACGAAAAGATCATTTCATTAGCGTGGGAATTGATACAGAGACCTCCATCTATAAACCATCAAATACCTTTACATGTACATATAAGGTATATTCATACATGAAAAATCCTGTTTTATATAAACATAGTTAAAGTCATAATTAATAGGAATTACGAACAGGATGGGTGGGCGAAAATAGATGTCAACGCAGCTTCCTATACAGATTGAGCGAAGCACTTAATAAATGGCACTCGTTCTAGAAATACGCTCGGTGACTTCGAGTGAGTAACAAACGACCTATTAATGAAGACAATGACTGTGGTGAAACAGGTATTTATTTATATTGAATATTCTTGGCTAATTTATGCTCATAGTTTCGGCAAATTCGTTTTTGTCAATCTGCGCGTACCGCCGCTCTTTTTACCATTCGCTCGATCGATAGCAGTATTTATGTGCAATAAGATTTTTATATCCAAGTGTAAATTATATCGATGACCGCCATTGAACGGTTCCGTAATGCTAAATATACCCACCTATTAAATGTATGTATATACATATAGATATATCTACGCATCGGATAGATAACGCCGGTGTCCAGCATCAGCGCGCTTTCGTCGAATTCTTTGTGGCCAGGGCGCGCAGTGGCGGCACTAAAATAAGTCGCGCAATTAATTATTTAATATCCGTCGGTCGGTAGCATTACAAAGAGAATGTTTAAGTGAGAATTTATGTAGCGTTTATCCGACAGCCGAGGCGAGCGAGTTTGTGCGCGCGTCATATAGTAATGACAAAACAAAACGGCACCGACCTCAGAGATTTATCGGGAAACGAAACTCATTTTTCGTACTGCACACTGCTGCACTGGACCATTTAGATCGGCGTAGCCGCACAAATCAATGCGAAGATGATAAATATTAAAATATAAAAAAAAATCACTTTGCGGGAAAAAAAACCTTTCGTCAGTAGTTACATATACATATGTACTTGAACAATTCGTTTTAAAACAAATAAATGACATAACATTGATTGAAAAATATATTAATTGTGTATATTAAACGCCATTGAAAACTAAATCTTTATATCGAAAATATACTAAAGGCTGCGATACTTTAATAAGTTAATAACCATAAAGTAATCCGTTATTCTAAAAAAAATAAAAATAAATCAGTGAAAATATTGAACATTTCCATAGGTTTTCATAATTAAATAGTGTACAATTATATAATGCATGCTATGTACATATGTGTGTATTTACATACGTACATACATATACCGATATATGTATTTAAGTGTTTAGTGAGTGTGTGTCGAACGGCAGGACCAGCATACCTGTCTGGTGTAATCAAGTGATTTAGTTATCTGATCGCCGTGTAAATATGCTTATTCCGCTCTTTCCGAAACTTTTCTCACACGGGTGCCGCTCTCGCAGAGGTCCCTGGGAGCCTCAGGAATCCTCGGAGACACAGGGCGAAGAAGTCCCAGGGTAAAAATAGACCGAGACGAAGCGAAACAAGGCCATAAGTCACCGGTGGAATCCGGCAAAAGGCATCCCATGTACATCCGTCCACACAATAATGATCTCTTTCGAAACATTTTGGCGGCAATCGAAGTGGTAGGTAAATGTTAACAAATGCAACATCGACTCATTTTAAAGTCAGTAAAGTTAACGTAACAATGTACAAAAATCCTGTTGCACAAAAAAGTGTACACTCAATGGGAAAATTGAAAAATTGTGAATTGATCTGAAATCGATTACAATAATATTTCCAAAGTAATGTTTGAATTGTCAGTAGATAAATCATAAAGTTTTTTCCAATGTATTCATTACATCATTTTCATATAGGTATCTATTTTCATAGACTATTGTGGTGCAATAGAACTTACTGTAATAACACAATGGTCCGAATTTTTCAAAAATAAAAATAATGTTATTTCGAATTCAAATTATGAACCTTTCTATAATGAAGCTAAAGTTAAAGCTAAAGTTCTGCCCGACCAGTTATTTGGTTTTCAGTTTTTTTTACAAATAAAAAACCATTTGACCGGCTTTCACTGGTTTCAGAAAATCGAGAGTTTAAATTTAAGATTTTTTTATCGAAAAACAAATTGTAAATATACATCCATATTATATTATGAAAAAAAATAATTGCTTATAAATTAAATTGAGTTATAAACATTATGAACTTTCATAAGATAATTAATATTACAAATATTACGAATAATAATATATTTTTTAAGTATTTTAAGTAAACAGGAGCAACTTAGGCATTGACAATTCAGACGCTTGTATTCGTTTTAAGGTGACTATATGTTAACCAGATTTGACTAAGTTGACGTCACAAATTCAGAATCAGGAGAGGCATTGATAACGAAGAGAACTAGAACTAGAGAACTTAAATAAATTTATGAATAAAACATGACGATTAGATATGTTTATTTTTTACAAACCTCTTTTTATAATAATTAGAACTAGAATTTTATTTTGGCTTTTTTATTTATTAAGTTCAAAATATTTTAATTATTTTCTCAATGAAATTTATCTTATTATTCACTAAAAGACTGTTTTAAAATGATAATACACACTGACCCGAAACAATAGTCACATTTTGGTTAATTTTGACCCGCAGCCACAAAAGGCTGCCGACGTCTGGGTTTTTAGCTTGATTTTTTTTCAAAGAATTGTTCTATAATATTCAGAAAATATTTCAAATCCCCAGATATTGAAATTGACTGGCTTTTTCTCACGTAACATATATATTTTCCAAATTGAATCTTTCATTTTCGATGCATATCATTTATTACATGAAAATATATTTAAATTTATACAAAATTGAAAACAATCATCACAGCTTGAGAAGTACTGATAATTCATACAGTCGAAGGAACACTGTAAAGAAGCTGTGTTCCAATTTTTAATTTAATTAAGATTTATATTTAATGTACACTTCACCTTTACACTTCAACATATCTCATAGAGTTTTCGGAAAATTTGGGCGGTCCAAAATGAGTAAATACGCCTATGTTTTATTCAGTTGATGGAGCTCGTCGCAATAAAATTTACTTTAGAGTGAGTGGTTGCAAAATTTTCAATTTTTATTTTATATTTTTCATTTTAATTTAAACTTAAACAGTAGATATCACTTAAATTCAAAAGGACACATTTTTATGCGCATTATACCTATATGTATGTAAGTACGCACATATATGCACATACTTAAATAGCTTTCCTATTTTGCATTTAGTGACATTCACTGACAGTGATTGATATAAAACATTGATTATTTTAACGGGATGTCACTGAGTTTAAGCATAGCGCTATGGGGAAACAGAGTGTGTTTTATACTATCTTGTCGAGCAATAAGTGTTTCCTCCCGCGATTAAAAGACAACAATGTCGGTTCTCTTTCATTGTGAGATAAGCGGCTTGAAGGGGGATAAAAGATCCGCCGCCGAGTCCTACAATCCGTTTTCCGTTTCTTTCGAACTTTGTTTTTTGTTTTGGTTTTGTCCGAGTTAGCGGAAGGCCTCCGAGATCCAAGAAGAAGTCGAAGAAACAGGGTTCCGATGCAAATTGCGAGCCGTGTGAAACCTCAACCGCCACCATTAATCAATCCGTCGTTTGGGCAGAAGAGTTCGCGGCCATACTGTCTGTCTGACCGCTCGATTTCCGCACATTAAAATTCTCAAGATCAACAACAACGGGAAAAAAAAATAATAAAATCGATTTCTTACTATCGAGATCAATCGAAACTACACGCTGTTTTATCGTGTACGAATTTACGATAGGCGTCAATCGTGACTAGTCAATACGAACTACAAGCCTACGGATGCTATGTAGATAGATTTAACGGCTTTAAAACAGCATCAAGGCCATATAATCGGTTCTTACTAAATGCAACATACATATATATATATATATATATATATATATATATATATATATATATATATATATATATATATATATATATATATATATATATATATATATATATAAATATACAAATATGTACATATGTATTATCAGTGAAATTGATACAAATTCAAGTTGAATGGGAAAGGACGTCAGAGGGTTTGACACATAAAAAAAACGTTGATCACATATCTATGTTTTATCAGGCAATTTGGAATGATTTGCAAGCATCTCATTTCCCTTCACCCCAACATGATAAAATTATAATACACATAGAATAAACGAGTGGAGTCCCATTAGTGAGTTGGATCGGAACGTATCCAACACGCTGCTCTGAGGAATTTCCACCTGCCGTACATTTGGGGGATGACGGGGGGTAGCAGTTATCATCGGTGAAATTCGTTTTTCCTCTAATTTAGATATCGTGAGGAATCCGCGTCGGAATTCCGAATCGAGCTGAATAATTTCTCCCGTCAAGAATATGGCGACCCGTCTTTGAGATCGAGGGACAGGTGTCGCTCCGTGGAATTCGGTGGCACACGTGCTACGCCTTCACGTGTTCCTTTCGAGGAAGTTTCGATCGGGGGTCGTCGGTGTTTCGGACGGCTTCTGTCTGATCGGTGATCCGCAGATAAGCGATGAAATGTCGCATTAGATGAGAATGTTATAGCGTAATTTAGTTATGTCCGTCCGCGCGATGGGAATCAACCGAAGAATTTCAATTTCATTCCATTATAAATTTCAAATAATCAAAAATACATATTTACCTACCTATGTAGTATCAAAATTAGACTTTTTTTCCCCGATTTTGCATTTTAGTATCTTACGACAAACCCAATCTATCACAAACAGTTTGTAAAGGATCGCTCATTGGCTAAATTATCAAAACATATAAGCATAATAATAATAAATATAAGCACAGACTAATAACTAAGATTCGGCGTGACCCCGCGCACAATTGTTCATTTTTATGGTGAACCTTTTTTTTTTGCTCTCTGCCCTCTTTCCTGGAAACTAGCCCCAAAACTCCCATTGTTTGTTCCAAAAGCACGCTTCACCGCCGAAGACTACTAATAACAGTGTTTTTATTTTACGAATGCGTATTTCACTAATTTTACTCTGCAGATTTTAAATGAGTAGGAAATAAATACGTACAATGAAACTGTATCCTACCAATGATTCTATATTATCAATATCATATAATGAGTACACTCAGTGGCGGTTTATCATACATGTTATGAAAATAATTATGAAAATAAGCGCGTGATTGGGGTCCCCGAATCTTGGGGGTCCCAAAATGGGCCTTTTCCACAAAAATTTATAACTTACAAATTATTATCGTTGTCCAAAATACGTTCGCAAGCCGAGAATAAATGAAATTTATACCTATTTTACATAGTATTTTAAAATAGTACCTATTTTATTCCAAAAATTAGTTAAAATTAAAGTTAATGTTTCAAGTACACATCTAATATATAATTTCGAAAGAGACTTTGTATGTAAGTAAATATTGTTGGGTGGGATTTCGTTGGGAACTTCGAAAACAAGTCAAAATTTCCATGACGACATGGGGACGGTGGATGGGGGGCGCCGGAGGCGAAGGCGCGGGGGGCGCTGGGGGTGTAGGCCAGCGGGGGCGCCTGGGACATTCGCCGGAGGGAAACTTCGTAAACGAAACAGTTTCTATGATGATTCGATATATTTTTTTTTCGATTTAAATAAATTTAATATAAAAACAAATGAATATTTACTATTAGATTCGCCAAGTTTATATTACAAACACTGAGCGAAGCCGGGTAAAACAACTAGTAGTAAATAAAAAAAAAATAACATTTTGTGAAATCCTAATGAAAAACCATATACTGAAAAGCATGGTCAAAAACGACGATAGCATTTTTTTGCTGAAGTGGGGGCCTCAAATTTCAAATTTGCCTGCCCCCCCCCCCCCTCTCCCTATTTACTTTATCCGACACTGGGTACACTAGTGTGAGAGAGAAAATGTACCCCCTTTATCAGAATGCATCGTGACATGAAAATGGTGTATAATAAATTTCCACAATTTTCTCCAAACATTTCCAAAATTCTTAATAGAAAATTTTCCATATGGAAATTTTCACTGAATACTGCGCCGCATAAAAACCATTTGCTATGTTTTATTTCAAATATAATTTGTATGAATATTGGCATTTGATATTTCTACTTAACATTGAACAGGAATTCATGAAATGCCAAATTATATATGTATGTACATAGATACTAATCACAAACTATCGAGTTATTTAGTACCGTTAAACAATAGCATATTGATGGTCACACTTAGCAAGGGTGGGAGTGATGTCAAATAGCACTGTTCGACACGAAAAATGGTTCAGAGACGGGATATGACTTTTCTTATAGATCTATGCCCAGTAAACACGAATCTGGTAATAAAAAATGTTGATTGGCTCGAGATTCAGAGATATATGTGTTTTTTAAATCGCGCGATTTTTCTATATCTTGGTGTTGTTCGGTCGATTGATAACTGGCTTACCTCGATAAAATAAACGAATTTTTGTTATTAATCCACAAGAATAGTCGAAATATGATTTTTCTAAGTGGAATTTTATTTAATTCTCATATAAAGATAATGTAATATGTTCTCCCTATTACTTCAATTCAGATTCGTGTAAATACGAGTAAACACTAGTACGAGCTTTTTGCTCGCAATTTTACCGATTTAAAGTTCAGCACACTTCAAATTAACCCTTTTAAACGAAAACGAAAAATAGTGAGATCAGAACACTATCTCAATAAACATGTTTCAATAAAAAAAACTCAATATAAAATAGTATTAACAGTGGGAAAAAAATCCCAAGTGAAAATACGTACTTTTGACTTTTGATTTGAACTGAATGACTACTTAGAGATATTTGAAAGCTGAAAAGTACTAAAAATGGAAGATAAAATATCCGACTATAGATTCCAATATTCATTTTGAACAGGAAATTGACAGATTTTGAGACATCAACCGAACAACACCAAGATATAGAAAAATCGCGCGATTTATAAAACACATATATCTCCGAATCTCGAGCCAATCAACATTTTTTATTACCAGATTCGTGTTCACTAGCCATAATTCTATAAGAAAAGTCATATCTCGTCTCTGAACCAAAAAAAAAGTCGTCATTTGTCGAACAGTGTAATTGAAGGACGGTCCGTTTTCCCCAAGTTCACATACAAATTATGCTTCAAATACATTAGTACTACTACTAACCTCGTAAACTGTGAACGGACTGTGTAAAATTGAAATGGATAAACTTTTGAAAATGTCAACAAAGATAAGTAACATTTGATTGTATCTTTATGCAGATGCGTCGCCGATGTCGTCGCGTAATTTCCCAGCGTCATTTTGGAACAGTCAGTACCAGCCAGCGCCGGGTGCCGCTCCAGCGGTTCCCGAACTGTACGCAGACCCTTACCACGCACATGCGCATGCGGCACACGCAGCGCATCCCCACGACCCTTGGGCCACCCACTACCAACAGTATACGGCTGCCGCACACCACCACAGGTAAAACAACTCGCACATTCCAAAACTTTTCAAAAAATTTCAATACAATCTTTATGGAATTGTATCAAATTTCAGGGCCGTGCACGAGTACCATCACCACCACAATACGATGGCACAGTACGGAGGCCTCTTACTACCCACCAGATTACCCCACCACGCGCAGTACAAACCGCCCGTAGATTGGTCGGCCTCACACACTTCCAGGTTTGTATGTTTGTTGCATTTTGTTATTACAAATTTCCTTTTTTAATGGTGAAATAAGTAGAATAGAACCCATGTGACATGTTCATTAATAATTTATAGCTATTTTTTACCCCGGTCATGCAGATTGCACGAGCAAGCGACCAGCGCTCATCATGGCCACACCCACGCATTGGAGACGGCCGCTTATTCTAGTTACCCGACAATGGCCGGTGAGTTCAAAAATTTTACAAATACAATATATATATATATATATATATATATATATATATATATATATATATATATAAATATATGTATTTATCGATTAAAACGTAAAATACCTTTGTTCAATATAATTTACATAATATTATAAAATAAAAATAAAACCTTCTCGGCGATGGCAAAAAAATTTAAACAAATATGTATCTATAATACATATAACGACTTGTAAATGTATAAAATTTTTATCGTTTAAAATTTTAAGCAGTTCGCACATCCTTTATAAATATTCAACCGCTAAGATTTCACATTCTTTGTTTGAATAAATTTTACATATAGATTCGCGCGGTTAGTGTGATTTAATTTTCTGAGAAATAGTTGAAAAACAAAAGCGATCGAAAATTTCTATCGATTTTCAAGAAAAACAATAGGAATTTCAATGATTTATGCACAATTCCGCCTTTTCAAAAATCAGTTATTTCATATATTTGTTTTTTATCATTTTCAATGTATACATATGTAAATATGTATGTAGGTACATATATCGTAAGAATTTAAAATTTTTCTTACTACATGGTGTATTGTTAGATTTGAACCCATACAAAACGATTTATTTTGTTTATTATAGATATTGTATATGTAGGTCTAAAATATTTAGATAATTACGACGTATTAATTAAATCGTGATCACATTTTTTCGAACAAATTTGACGGCGTGTCCTTGAGATAATTACGCGAAAATAGTATGCGGCGATGCGGTCCAAGTTTCGAAGGTGCACAAGAAGTCCACTACCTGGTAGTAGCCGGTAGCTGGTCGAGTTCAGGTGAAACTCGGTCCGTCGGCGACACTCAAAGGCAGTTTTCCAGGGGTGTTTTTGCGAGGGCCGCAGTGCCACCGAGGGCCCGACCAGCCGCGCCACATTTCTGGACCAGTTCCATTTTTTGGGCTCCGACCTCAACCGAACTAAACAGGTAGCATTCATCGGCACTCGGTCAAACCATCAAAAGGCTTAGGAACATCCGCGAAACGCATTATCAAAGGCAAAAATTAACTTCACATCCCATTAATGTCGAACAAAAAAATATCGTCACGTTTAACTCGCTGACAGCCGATGGCACAACATTTTTACATACATATGTATGTATTTGTACAATTGTAAGTACGTAGATATATTCTATTTCCAAAACGCAGTAAAATTTTACATGTTCGTTAATAGTATCAAATAAAGTGCATTTTTATAGTATGACCCGAATATAATAAGATCTGAATTGAATATTACTTTAAAATAAACCAACTTAGATATAAATTAATTCAAAATCATCTTCGATTTGAATTCAGTCAGAGAAAAACACCATTCCACCAAGACAAGTGTACATGTACCAGGAATTGAAAATTTTTTACAAAAAATGGCTGGAAATACAAAACAAATGTAGTATTTAATAAAATGATTTTTAAAAATGTCCTTTTTCGACATCATAAGATGTACTTATTTCTCCAATTCCGTCTTTGATCCTCAATAGAAATTTTTTTCAAGCATTTTTACTTCCTCACTTTGACACTGATGGGACGTTCTATTTTTATTTGAAATTTCCCCGAAGACTAGCTTAAGTCTAGTTATTATATATTTATAAATCAACAAGATACAATAATTATTTACGAATGAAGTAAAACTAATATAAAACCTTTAAAAGGAAGCATGGACCAAAATAATCAAGTTTCAAACGACAAACGCCAGTCAACTATGTATATTTCATATGACTTACGACAATATGACTTACAAATAAGTCAATTTTGTACATTAGATTAGATTTGAAAAATCATGCAATGAAATATCAGTATCCGGAAAGATCTTGTACAGAAAAACTGTCCGCAAAGTTTGTATTCGGAAAAATCACTGAACCTATGTCCTACATTGGAAATATTTCTATCTAATCTATTATCATTACAAAATATTTCATATTTTAAATACAAAATTATAAAATGACTGTTTTTACTAATATTTCAGAAATCAGAATATTTTATTACCTATACGTATATTGTCACATTTCATTTTATTTATTATTAGTAAAATATACGATACTTGAAAACCTATTCATGAAAGAATTCAATCATTTTCTCCTATAGCAATAGATATGTACATTCATATTTTGAAGCAATCATACCTATATATTCCAGATCAACGATCACGAATATGATTGGTATATTAAAAAATGAATTGAATCAAATTGACTAGAATCGACTATCAGATAATATATTACTGACAGACGAAGGGCGCTAGAGCACAGTGAAATAAAAAAAAGTTGAATTAACACAAATCGAAACCCCAAAGTCGACGACTTTAGTATTCATAGCCATACTCTCCCATAAGAATAAAATCAGATCATTTGAAAACGAGAACGTTTTATTGCTGTGTTCTCTACTCTGTAGAGGGACGCCAAACCGCATTCAAAGCGTGACGTCTTCTTACGCGGCCCTCGATAATTGATCGAGGAAATTTTTCCGAGAAAACTAACCTATAAAAACGACGTGTGTTTCTTTTATATACAATACGTAGATACATATATGTACTTACACTTGCATATTTTTCACGTAAGTGGACAAACGTAACTCAAAACGCATAAAGTATATACGCGGCACTGCAAACACTTGCAATGCAATAAATTCACTTTTCATTGAAAGCAAAAAAATAGCTCGCAATATCGATTTGTACTTACGACGAGTTTTCTGAACTATGTAGGTCTGCGTTGAATAATATGAATAGATTTCCTCGGAATATGAAAATATAATATTTTACTTTTATATTGGCTTTTTTACTATTTTTTCAGCAATATTTTAACTTCTATAAGTATCGCCATTGTGTCATGCAGGTTAACGATATCAGCGGTTCCAACCCTCCGTCGAATTTTCCGCACACAATGCTTTTACATTGACGTGAAAAGAAGAAAGGGAAAGCTATTATTGCCGAAACCTTCAAACGCAAACCCTCCCTTTAACTTAATATCGCCCATTATCTTGAAGAAGGGGAGAGACCAAAGAACTCGAAAGTAAAACGTTGGTAGGCGGTTGCTCGCTCTCATTTACGTTGGAAAATACAAAAAAAAATATGAAAAACATTACCTTTTGTTTGCAACTTCCTTAAATAACTTTAAAATAAGTGTATTCCTCGTCTTTCTCATTTTCTTATTATGTAATATAATATTTTTAAGATAATACTTTTCTAAGAAAATTCCTTATAAATATGTAAATGATAATTATTTATATTTAGGTCAAACAATTGACATGTCGAGTAGTAAAGAAGAAGAAGTAAAGAGACGTATGAAATTAGGATGGAGTGAATTTGGACGAATGAATGTTGTTTTTAAATAAAAAATGCCACTCTGCCCGAAGAAAAAGATCTTCGACCAATGCGTTTTGCCAGTGATGACGTATGGATGTGAAACTTTGGGCATTGACCGCCAAGATGCTACACAAAGTCCAATGCACTCAAAAAAGTATGGAACGCTGTATGCTTGGCATAATGAGGAAAGACAGGAAACGGAATACGTGGGTGAGACGTATGACAAGAGTAATGGATAGATATAGTGGATAGAGTGAAGAGATTGAAATGGCAATGGGCGGGCCATGTGGCTAAAATAATGGATGAAAGGTGGACAAAATAAGTAAGTTCTAAAATGGTACCCGAGAGAATGCAAAAGGGTAAAAGGAAGACCGCAGGGAAGATGGGTAGAGGAAATTAGGAAAATGTGTGGGGTGAGATGGATGAAAGTTGGAAGCGTGTTGGAAGCGCTCATGTGTGTGTGTATGTAAATATATGTATATTTAAAAATATAGATATGTATATCTAAAAACATATTCAGCCATCGTCGTCTCAGTCTAGTCGCGAATTGTTAGACTCGTTATGTATAGAATACAATGATTTATTATGAAATGGCAACGTTTCATCGCCGTCATACAAATTATAAATAGTGCGAATGAAGCGTTAAGTTATTCGAGCTCATAAACGAGCGCAAATCTGACGAGGTTAATAATATATCTATGTCCTGTTAATAATATAGATATATGTAGGATCTCATTCTTAACAGTAGGTAATTACAATTTTGTCATAGTTGATAACTAAGCGACGAAACATAAAATAATAAATACGCGATATAGACATCAGTCGACTCGACATATACATATGTACCTACATATAATACATACATAAATAGTGACGTTTGGCGAGTGTTAAAATAATAATGGGCTATTTTTTATTGTTGACGAGTGGGTAGTGGTGGCCACCGGCGATCGATCCGGCTCCACCAATCAGAGAGCGGCTGACCACACCCCCAGACTCCCACCACTCGTTTCTGTTTCCCCCTGCACATCTCCTCCTCACTTTTCTTCCCTCCCTTCCCCTCCCCTCCCCCCCCCCGGTCGACTCATGAACGCTCACATGAACAACATTGTAGGTGCGTCATTGCAATTATATACGCAAGCAATTTCCGAAACCGCATATTATTTCAAATTGATCGCTGAATCCATTTCAATTCCTTAAAGCTTAGATCGCACCATTTGGCACTGTACTGCAGCGACGCAGCGCGGCCAAATATTGTTTAGAATATTTGAACGAGGAAAATGTTATAGTACATTTCTCTGGATAGAACGCACTACGAATGGCGCAACACTGAGCGTCAAGGTTGCCTTTTGTGCAACTCTTAAGGCGCTCTTCCACCGAATACGTTGACGCAGACGTGTCGTTTTTGCCCATACGAATGCACATACGTCGCGTTGACGTATGTTCTGTCGCGGTCGTCAGTTGCGATACGTCTGCGTCAACGTATTCGGTGGAATGGCGGCTTTGTGTGCTGCGCTGCGTCACTGCAGCGCGCTGTCGCCTAGTGCGGTCAGACCTTAGCTCTCTCCCAGTGCCGGTTTTAGGGGGGGGGGCTGGATCGGGCGGTGCCCGAGGGCGCCAAATAAGTTAGGGCGCCACTCGATGCGCCAAAAGCGCTTTAAAATTAAAATTAGAGCGCCAAAGGTCCTACATTTGTACTCGGCAAATTCTAGTCAAACAATCTACTGGAAAAAGCCGAATTCAAAATCTGATATTATTAATAATGAACTTATCAATTTCTTCCTTTCTTCCAAATAAAATTCAAGGTAAAATTAATCCACTCATTGTATTAAATTTTATTAAACGGCACAATTTACAAGAATTATATCCAAACATTTGAGTTTCTATGCTTTTTCTGACACTGCCTGAAACTGTAAAAAGGTCCCAAGGCCGGGAAAAAGGAGGGTGGTAATCTAGTTTTTTTTTTCTAAGGGTGTAAGGGTGTTTTTCTAAAATTGCCCGAGGGCGCCATTGGGTGTAAGGCCGGCACGTTAATACTACTCGCAAGATGGGCAAGCATCGTTAAAAATTGCACAATGCATTCAAAAACACACAATAAACAACATGGGATACATTTTTATAAGTAAATTGATCCGATTGTATTTATTTTATTTTATTTATTTTATTTTATTTATTTGGAAAATTTACAGTTTACAGTTTATTAGATTGATAGTAAAAAAAATATAATTATGTTAAGTAAACCATTAATAATTTTCACATATAGGTAAAAAAAGAAAAGCTCAAACATTTAAAATAAGAAACAAAAATGATAATAGAGTAAGATAGTTAAAGAAAACAAAAAAAGAAAAAAAATAGAAATAACAGTATAATAAGAATATCAGAATAATAAGAATAATAATATGATAAAAATTATGAAATAATATAAAAAATATAATATATAACAAAAAACAAAAAGACAAAATAAATACATCAAAATAAAAATTCATAATCATAATCATAAACTTTCATTAAAATTAATCATCGAAAAACAAATTTGCAATAATTACTCTAGCTTGTATAGCATTAATATTAAATAAGTCAAACATAGAAATTGTTAAGATTAGTGTGTTGACGGTGGAGCTTGCACGCCAGATGAATGAGCTTCTTCCATAATTAGAAAAAGTATTAGGTATGTAAAGGAGCTCATTACATCTAGTCATTCTATTTGGCACACGCAATGATAGTCTGCTCAATAATTGAGGACAGTCAATCGAGCCGTTAAGGATGTTCAAAATTGTTGAGATGTCAGCTATCTCCCTTCTTTTGACAAGAAGAAGTAGATGCTGACACCTACAAGCATCTTCATAGGAAGTATAGGTTAATCCAAAACGGCTACTGACGTACCTCAGGAATCTCTTCTGAATGCGCTCCAATCTGTCTCTTGCACCAGAGTAATCTGGGTTCCAAACTTGGGATGCAAACTCAACAATACTTCTTACGTATGCACAATATAGTATTTTGTATGATTTTATAGAAGTAAAGCATTTGGAGGACCGGATGACGAACCCGAGGGCCTTCGACGCTCGAGCTACAACATTGTCAATATGTTTACTAAAGGATAGATCAGAGTTTAAAAAGACTCCCAAATCCCTAATTTCCGATACCCTTGTGACCGTACGTTTTAGCGTATTTATTGAGAGGTACCGCGTAATATTGACAACAATTATTTATTCGTAAGGGCCCTTCTATTATTATTACATTTCTCTGGGTACGTCTCCATAACATCAATTAAAATTCACTACATCAATTAAAGTTTTATTTTGATATAGATTTATTTACAATTTGAGTATATGGTGGTGTTGGGGCGTTGGTGGCTAATCCGTTTCTCTTCTCAGTTGGGGGACTATTTTTATCCACTTTTTTGTATTTGTCTGTCCTTGGGAACTCTTAAATTAACGTGCAATGTATAGTTACAATAAAAATATGTATTATATAAAATGAACGACGTTTATATTATATTAATTAAACTTAAATAATTGGTTATTAATATAATTGAGTATTCGGTGCCACCAAGAGAAATGTTTTTACATTTATTTAAAAATAATTTTTACATTTCTCTGGTGCCACCCCTGAAATTTTATGTAGAATGCGGGCGATCGCCATGACACTTTTAAAAACTGTCAAACTACGATGTTAATTGAATAATATGTTACTTAATGACTTAATCAATTTACTTTATAAAAATGAACCCCACGTTGTTTATTGTGTAGTTTTGAATGCAATGTGCAATTTTTAACGATGCACTTGCCCATCTTGCGAGTAATATAAACAAACAAAGAAGTTTTTATCGGATATACGTCGAGCACAAGGCATCTAATAAACTGACGCCAAAATTATGTAAAAAGGTCTGTGGACATTCCTCACTTGACAACAATATGACGCCTAAAGCCACTTATTTTATCATAACATTTCTCTGCTCTCCACTTTATGAACGTATTCCGTTTCCTATCTCTCCTTGTTATCTCCTTTATTAATTCTCATTATTTCTTATCCGTCCGAACGTCATCACTGACAAAACATATTGATCGAAATTTTTTTTTTCAAAATGCGGTGAGATTCATCGGCAAAACGCGCACGACATAACGCTCACACGACAGCACTCACAGATAAAACGCTCACGTGACATACAGGTCTGTTACCAAGAGTTGGCATTCTCATATTCATGCAGAAGCGCATGAAAGAGATAGAACGTTTCTTTTTATTATTAAATGTGATAGCATGCTTTACACCCATTCACTGACACTACACAAGCGCATTTATTCTCGCCAACTTTCGGTAACGGAACTATAACACAAAAACGTTATTTTTTAGAACAAAATTAATCCAAAATTGAATAAAACGTATCGTAACGAATTTACACATTCTATCACAGATCAATAAATAAAATATATATTAGATAAACCAGTTAAATCTCAATTTATTCACGAAGTACCGACATAATTATAGGATTTTTTTTTATGTCTTCATATAAATAAAGATTTTTGTACAGCTACAATTATTACTTTATCTATGTTTTAATTGGCGCTAATTATAAATTCTTTTATATGTAAAATAATCAACGGGATTATATAATGTTATGTTTATGTGGCTTCTTCTTGTTTTGTAGGAAACTGCGAATGTATTGATTTTTTTGTGTTTTAGTAAAGACATGCAAATGTTATGATTACGTTTTTTCTTTAAAAATATGCAATATCAAAAGGAATGTTTACTCAATAATATCACATTTCACTTAAAGGGCACCCTATCTTAGACGGAAATCTAATACAAAAATGAATTTTTGGAAAATGAAAACCAAATAAAACTTCCCATCAGTACCGACCGACTGGTGAGTAATTACATCGCGAGTTATCTTGTTTGAAAAATTAAGGCGCAAAAAAACTAAAAAGCTACTTCAACCTTTTATGTACATCAGGCCTGGGCAAACTGCGGCCCGCCGAGTATTTTGGTGCGGCCCGCGAGCAAAATTCATAAAAAGTTTACTTTTTTCTGATCTAAAATTTTTTTGTTGATTTGTTAAATGGTTTATCGTTTCTGACATTCAAAGATAGAATTCAAATTTGGGCCAAACTAGACGGCAAACTAGAATACCGACTTTAATAAGCAATTATCATCAATATTAGAATCGATCACATGGTACTCGATAGCTCTCGACGAAAGTAATGATCGAAAAGATACCGCACAGTTATTAATTTTCATACGCGGATGTAAATCTTAATTTGAAATTATTGAACAGCTTTTGTCATTGGAATCACTTAAAGATCAAACAACAGGTGCTGATATTTTTGAAAAAGTTGTTAATTGCTTAAAAAAATAACAACTGACAGAACACCAAGTTTGACGGGTAAAAATATTGGACCATTAAAGAAAATTCAGGATAAATTTGCGAAAATTGTCCTGATTACAATTTAATTATAATTCATTGTGTTATACATTATACAAGTATTGTGCAAAAATGTGACATCTTAGTTGAACATGTGACATCTTGTATTATTAAACTTGTATTAAACACAGACAATTCATTGCTTTCCTTCAAGTTATTGAATCTGACTTCACAGATATTATTGATCATAATCATATTCGATGGCTTAGCCTAGGAAAAATACTTCGGCGAGTATGGGATACAAAAGAAGAAATCGTTTTATGTATCCCACGAAAAGAAGAAATGAAAAATATTATCGACTTCCCCGAATTAACTGATAATGACTGGCTGTGTGATTTTGCATTTATTTTGGACATCGTGAAACATTTAAATCACAGTGTTCCAAGGGGAAAATTTATATGTCCATGATATGGTAAAGTTTGAATGCATTTAAATTAAAACTACGACTGTTTCTTCACCATTTATTGATTAAACGGGTAGACCACTTTTCAACCATGAAATTGCTGAAGATACCAGAAAATGAATTTGAAGAATATTCTGAAATTATCAACGATTTAAGTGGTGAGTTTCCATGAAGATTTGGCGACTTCCGAAAAATTGAGATAGACTTGGAAATTATACGAGATCAATTGCAATATACGTATGTATATTGATAGCGTATCGACGGAGTTATAAATTAAGATTATATATTAACAGTGGGATGCTGATTTAAGGGAATTACACCGTCATGAAGAAATTTGCAAATTTTACAACGCCCTTATCACTTCGTAATTCGTAATTTCTAATTCTTCAATCAATTTCTTGCCAAAACCAGCAGTTTCGGTACTACCACCCGTTTCGATTTCCTGGCCACGCCGTCTAGGGGCAGCGGCGGCCAGGGGGTGGCGGGGGGGGCGGTTGATTTGTTTTTTAGATTCGATTTGTCGATTGTTTTAGATTCGGTGATTTCTGTTTTAGTTCCGAATCCGATTAATTATTACTATACGTATTGTAACTTTATTTTAAATCATGTATCAATTTGTTTTCGAAACCACCCGTTTAAATTTCAACGGGCACAACACTAGTCGTTATATAAAAAAATATAAAATATCGTAAACAGTATCAAAACCACTGAAAGTCGTCATTTGAAAATGTTTATGGTTACTTAATTTGTTACGCATAGAAATAGCAGAAGATAAAATTTTTATTATATTTTAGGCTTTCGGGCTTTTTTATATTTCAGCCTTTTTAGGCCTTCCGGTTTTTTAAAAAAATGATTATTTAGCTAATTCAGCTTCCATCATAGATATAGAATAACATAATGTTATTCTATAGATACATATAGGCTTTCACGCAAAGTGATCTTAAATCTGTTAATTGGTTTTGAGCCATGGTCGATCTTAACATATTTTTAATTTTTGATAAAGAAATAAAGGATCGTTCGGCCTGCGCAACAGATACTGGAATGGAATAAAATATACGAATACCTATTATTATATTAGGAATTATATCGTCTAATTGGAGTTTACGTATTCGATTGATTACATACATATATTGGAGTTAATGAGTGGCCAACCATGTTTGTTTCGTAACTGGCTTTTATATGCAAAAGTTTATCTCCTAAACTTTCTGCGATATCATAATTGTAAAACGTATGTACATAGTTTTTTCACTTGGATCTGAATATCATTCTCGTCAAGTGCTGGAAATCTCCATAGTACAGAAAATAAGCCAATTAATTTTATGAGCTGCATTATACTTTGTTATCATTTTGCTTATTATGGTATTAACAATTTTATAAAAAGTTTGGTGCTTAAATTATTCTTCCGCGCTAAAAATTACATTATTAGTTGATGAATCATATTTTTTATTAATTTTTTGCATAATATAATAAGGTTATTTGCAAAATCTGTACCTCTCCCCTCCTCTCGTCAGCCCTGATTAAAATAATCTAACGAAAATTGTACTTACCATGCAGAATAATTTCCATCATGGTATCGTAAAAATATCGATTATTTTTAATTCATTTCATTTATTCAAACAGAAATATTCTTCACCGGACATGCAGTAAACAATTCATTATAAGAGCTATTTAATTCTCCGTAAATTCCTAGCGCTCAGTTTCCCGGGTAACTTTCACCCCCTCGGCAGGTAACTTCGTACGAAAGTTCGCCGGGGTAGGTTCAAATTAATAATGGTACAGTGGACGACACCCCCTAATAATAAATAACCTGTCCGGTCTCACCACCCCTTCTCCAACCCCTCGAGCAACCCACCTCTCAACCACCCACATCCCCACGACGACCGTTGATGCCCATTCTGAGAAATGTGAAGGGTCGACCGGCCGTCCCGAACACAACAACTAAAACTCTAAATTAATTAAAACCGACGATTAAACAAAACAAAATACTTGGATATGATCTTTTTAAGAATATTTAGGTTCACAGTATTACATATATTAAACATAAACATAAACAGTTCATAGTATATCTATGTCTTTTATTTAACGAAATATAATATAGATACATATTATTTTTGCTGAATTTTTCGACTGACGCAAAAGCATATGTTGACGGTTCAATCAGAAGTGAATGTTTCAACATTGAATGTTTATTCACTTTATCTTATGATATAATTAATTTAAATATGTAAATATCATACTGAAGAGGTCTTTTGTTACTTTGATGGCAATTTCACGCGTGTCGGCTTACGTTTGCAAACGCTTTATTTGATCATATATCACCGCTCGCTCGGTAGATATGTACACATGTAAGCGTAGTTACAAGTATGCAATGATAGGTTGCTGCTCTACGAAAAACGACCCTCAAAAACCCCACTTTTGCGATCGAAAGGTTGCATGGTGGTCCCCTTGGCTCTTTTGTGACATCGGTGCTTCTGATCCCTCGTCTAAAAGGGCGACTACGCAATATTGTCATACCGTATGACATACCTTTGGTTTGTATACGTACATACATACGTATGTAGGTACATATGTACATATACATTACGCCGAATATTACACGGTGATCCCGGCTTTGTTAGCACCATGAAATATTCGATTTTCTAATATTCTAAAACCATTCACATATCAATACTATTTTTTTTATATACAATTTAAAAAAATCGTTATCATCCTTCGGTATAGTAATGAAAAAAAATATATAAATACGTATAGTATTTTAAACACAACCGAGATAAATCATTTTATTAGTAGTAAACATTGAATTGTTGGAAATTACCAAACATGTATTACCTGCACTAAACTATGTATCTTATGATTTACTCCGAACGTCATTTTGCACTAAAGTTCAAACTCGACTACATGCCAGCTATGTAGTCGAGTTTGCAATTTTACCAAAGTTGCACAATTTGAAATTATTACTAATTATTTTTAATTACGTTTTTATTGTTATATACAAAACAACTGACTGCGAGAAAACTGTAGATAAAAAACGCAGTGTAGAACTTAAACATTATTTCTAGCAATATTTATTTTTTTATATAATTTTAGCTATTCAACGAATTTAAAAATATATTCTTAATTAATATACATAAAATATCTATATGTATTTAGATATTTTATATTAAATCATATTATATTCACCCTGTTGCTTGTGAACAGCTTGTACAGCCGGTATGTACATATTTTAAGGGTATACCCTTTTTTTAATATGGGGTGACATACGCTTTGTTCCCTTCAAAAACCACCATTTTCCGACTTCTATATATGTAAATCCATCCTACTCCCACATAAATAGCAAAATTAAATTTTCATTACTATTTTCTTATTGTTTCAGGTTTAGAAGCACAAGTTCAAGAGTCATCGAAAGATTTGTATTGGTTCTGAGCCCAACTGAGTCCTCCTTAGTATAAGTTAAATTTTAACTAAGGAAAAGTAAATAAAATGAGAAGCGTTCAAATAAACAAAATTCATACATTGTAAGCAGAAGTGTCTTTTAACGTGTATACTTAGTTTAAATTAAATCAAAGTATATATACGATTATTTATAATAAATAATTGATACATTTGAAACGAGATAGTGTGAAATTGTAAATGTTACATTTGAAAAATTCGATGATTGTATGATAAATATAATGAATAGGGACTGCTCGAGTTCAATAATCAGTGATATAGTTAAGACTTTTTTTAATTATATCCGTGATAAGTCCTAAAATGAGGACATCTTAGATATAAGTGTAAATAAAACAATTTAGTGTAAATATATTTACTTAATATGTATAGATAAATATTGTAGTTTGTACAATTATAAAAAAATAGTACCAGAAAAATTTACCCTTACTATACTTACCGTTATTTGAACATATATACATATATGTATAATATATATTTTAAGACAATGTACTATTTGTAAACGAGTTGAAATGATACAGAGACATACCAATGGTTCTTAACAATTTCGTTAATATGAATAACCTTCGCGAAGCAAAATAATTACTTTTATTAAAAATTAAAATTCATTTTACAAAAACTTAAAGAACCATTGGATTAAATCGTAGATTCTAGAAAAAAGAGCAAGATCACAAGAAATAGTATAAATTGCAGTTGTAGATAGTTACACAGACTTTTGATATTTCTTTTTCATGTTATTATATGTATGTATCTATCTATGTATGTATGTATATAACACATGTGAATTCCAACCGCTTCATAAAATGCACATGTAAAAATCAGGTCTTGACAAATTGTTAGTTTCGATAGTTTGAAAAAATTAGTTATTATCTTTCGAAGATCTCATTGATACTTAATTACTAAATTAAAATTTTCTATTTAAAACATTTCGAACTTTTATATATACATATTTTAAATAGGATTTCACATACATAGGTATTGATATGTAGTGTGACAACAGTTTCTCAAGGCCTGATAATAAATTTTATTTTTTCTTGTATGTTTTACGTAAAAGAATATAGGAAAAATACATCAACTTTATATCATATTAAATATACCTACATCTAATATAAAATGTATGTATTTTATATATATTTTTTAAAGCCATGCACATTTGCATTCAACGCAAGTGTCACGAAAATATAACGCATTTTAACATCTATGTATTTATTACACCTTATTATTGCTTATATATGTGAAAACTTTGAAATATCAA
Organism: Arctopsyche grandis; assembly: GCF_051622035.1. Classification (NCBI taxonomy): domain Eukaryota; kingdom Metazoa; phylum Arthropoda; class Insecta; order Trichoptera; family Hydropsychidae; genus Arctopsyche; species Arctopsyche grandis. Next base: position 12,636,035 of record NC_135355.1, read on the forward strand.
AAGAAACATTCAAATACATAGTGATCTAATAATGGAAACTACGACTTTAATTTTGACTTCCAGACCAGAACAAAAACAATTCCAGACACTTTTCCTATTCGCAAAACGTACACGACATTTAATTTTAAGAAAACTGCCATCCAGACAGACTGTCTTTAAGAGACACATCTCACACGACCAATGCTATATCTAATTAATGGCTCAAAGTGAATTCGTGTTCACAGCTGGCGCCCTAATGGCCGATTCAATTGCCCGTCGCTCCATTTGCTTAATTGCCCGTTTAGAACGTGTTATTTTATTAGAAACTTTTTTTAGACAATTAGCGAAATTATGCCGTGCCAATGTATACACAAGTTTCATTTAAAAAAAAAACTTCAACCAAATCCAACTCAAAAATCAGGCACTCAATGCCAATATACCTATTTCATTCTGAAATATTCCTTAAAAAGTAAAGCAATATCTATTGATTGGAAAACTGTGGAAGACGGTATTGTTGTTATTTAAATTTTGGACGAAATATTGCTTGTTCGTTTGTAAACAGAATAAAATCCAGGAATTCGCCATTCTGTATGTTTCTGTCGCATATATTATACACGTACGACACCGACAAATAAAAACAAAGACATTTGTGTGAATGTGTGTGCGCTTTTTGTACAAAAATGGAGAAATACAACAAAGCACACAGAATTTATAGCAAAGCAGCTGCTCGACGAGTCTATATGTAATACGTTTTGCGCGAGAAATTCACTCTGCAGCTAACCCTATTCATTAAATTTAATTAATTGAGACTATTTAAATTGAATTCGTCACAGGTGCGGCAATGGATTGGACCGATTTATCAAAATTTTGAGCGCGGAAAAAAATTTCCGACTTAAAACATTGGGGCGTCGTTCGTTACGACAGAAGCGGACATTACTTACTTAGACCACATTATTTAATTATACATATTTCCATTTACATACTAGTAGAGATTAAATCAACTATTGGAGTGTCTTACTAATGTTTCAATCGAAAATAAAGCGCGACGGGCGAATGCGGAATCCCCAGTGGCATCTTTATGGCCCTCAAATATATGTACAATGTAGGTACTTATTGGGGCGCTCACATTTTATTTTTGGGCCTTCTTATAATACCGCTGTTTAGCTTTGTATTTATTTACATGATACAATGTGATTGTGATTGAGTGATTCATCACGTGAGGAAATATTTTTTTTAGCTCGATTACCTAATTGAAATTATCGAAAACGTTAGATGGAGATTTGACTGAATTATAATATATTGAATTCACATTTATTATTTAAAGATAATTGTTTTGTTTGTCCACTATGGCAAGCCCACAGTTTAGTACCACCAAATTTGGTATACATACATACACATACAGTGTACTCTCAGTTATCCCGATGTGGATAATTCGGTTTGCGGATTATCCGTGCTCGAAAATAATAAAAAAATTCTTTAATTTTAATTATTTTTGAATGAAAATAAAAATACGTAAAATTGAGTAGATTTGTAGTATTGATTGACCAGTGGGAATTTTTCGTTTGATATGTGTTTACAGTTATGTATTTATTTAATTAATTTTTGCATTGAATTATAATCCCTTACAAGCACACAAAAATTTTAGATTTACCCTGAAAAAAAGCAAAAGATCAAAGTAATAAATAAGCGCAAGAAAATTGTATGCTTAATAAAAAAAAAAATTTGAGATTTAATTGAGATACTCGAAAATGGGGAATCCACATTAAACCTTGCCGAAGAATATAGAATATCAAATTGTCCGAGATATTGTAAAACAAAAAAAAAGAAGTTTGAGGCGTTCACAAAAGATTGTATATATTAATTACTACACGTTCTTGCAAACAAAAGAGTAAGAAAATGTCATCATACGAAGATTTAGATTCAAATTTAAAAAAGCAAAAAAAAAAACCTAGATCATTTAAGGGGACTTAAACTAAAAATCTTACTGTTGATTATTATAATCAAAAAAGAGCATGGATGGATAGAGATATCTTCGAAGATTGGTTCAAAACTAAACGGATTCCCGAAGTTAGAGATTTTTTAAAAAGTAAAGGATACTGCCACATAAAGCAGTATTGTTCATAGATAATGCTCATTTTCATTCGAATGAAACTAAATTTATAACAAACGACGGTCTTATAGCTTAATGTTAATTCAACCTATGAACCAAGGTGTCATATCATCAATGAAACGACTTTACCGTGCTGATCTTCTCAAAACTCTTGCTGAAGAAGATGATGACTTGATCAATTAAATAGGAAAATTAATAGGAGTACTATATTTAATAAAGGATAAAATAGCTCGCCTTTAACACAAAATGAAGATCACAAAAAATAAAAAAATATTTATGTGCTAACGGTCTAACAACACAATAATAAAAGTTCACGAATTGTGAATTTTATGTAAATTCTTATCACAATCACAATATTCATAAATCAAAGAAAACATCAAAACTTCACGAAAATTGAAAAAAAACTGAAGGTGACGAGAACTTCCGAAAATAAAAAGCTTTGACTTCAAACCAAACATTTGTTTTTATTTCTTAGAAAGAGATTTTTTATATGAAAGTTTCCCAGCGTTTATTGCTAAAATGTATTACGGGTGGGATGACGATATCACATTACTGTTAATTTGCAGTTTTTGGCGGTCCGTTTTTTTTTACACTGTGGGTTTTCCCGAACTTCTAATCATGTGGGGAGCCTATCAATATCTTTATAGGGTACCATTTATCGGCCCGGCAAATAAAAAGATTGCCCCTCTCTAAAATAGCTCGCACGACAGATTCGGTTTTCGCCCGGCCAATCAAACGTCAAATGGGTTGCCAGTAACAAAAATAAATACCGACCATAACAACCTAATGTTAAATTAATAGGGCCGATCCTAAATTAACCTAACCTAACCTAACCTAACCTAACCTAACCCTTAAATAAATAACTTTTGGCTACTAAGATATTACGATTACCCAGTGAAAATGTAACTGGTTATGATTTCACTGAAACGTCAAATTTTATTTTTGTTACTGGCAACCCATTTGACGTTTGATTTGCCTGGCGAACGCCGATTCTGTCGTGCAAGCTATTTTAGAGATGTTAATTTGACATTAAATATCGTTTTGACATTTGTCAAAACGACATTTTTGTAATTTATTTTACAGCCGTGCCAAAAATATTATCCCATCTTCGTATCTAATATATAATTTCGAAAGAGACTTTGTAAGTCTTTGGTTGGGAGCTTCGAAAACAAAATAAAATTCAATTAGTTGAATATTATATATTTTTCGATTCAAATAAATTTAATAAAAAAACAAATGAATATTTCCTATTAGATTCGCCATGTTTAAGCTGTTTATATTACAAATACCGAGCGAGGCCGGGTAAAACCACTAGTACTTAATGTAATCTACTAATCGATAATTTATTTTTGTTTTATATTACTTTCAATTTAGCAATGTGGGTAAAAATAAAGATAAATTAAATCATTTGACAGTGAAAATGTATAATAAATTATCTGAAAATCGACGTTGTTTCATGAAGTAGAGAAAATAAAGTAAAGATTGGATGGTCAAAAAAAGTGGAGGATGGTAGCACACATCGAGTGCACACATAATATATATTTAGAAACGGACAAGCGAAGTAAAAGAATGAAAATGAATCGTTCGAACGACTGCGACGCGTTCGTTATACATACATATGTATGTATGTATGTACATATGTACATACATATGTAGATACACTCGTTGTTTTATTTAGATTACATATCCCCTTTGTTCTTGTGAACGAAATTTGACCGAAAATATATTTCGAATTGGTTACAGTGAACTCGGTGAGATTTCAATCACGCTCAACACCGGTTGTTCGTTATTATTCAAGTGTCGTTTTTGCATGTTAATTATCGCCGGTTTTAAGTAAAAGTAACTACTTACATGTACATGTGTAAATAAGTTATGTAAGTTAACTTGGCAGGTGCTCAGATTCAAGCAACGAAATGTAGGTACATGTGTTTTAGAGGTCATTCCAAAACAAAAATTTACCAACAGCATGCAACAGTGATCAAACGTTGAGGTCTTAATTAAGATACTAGTATTTCGAAAATCGATTGATGTTTGTATCTAATTTGATAGGTCATTTATATTATGTATACCTACATAGTCTGAATACGTAGACATTTTCCCTTTATGACTTTCTATCCTAATTAAGACGATGTTAACAAATGTAAAAAGGACGTAGCAAATATTATATGTATCATGTAGTACATATGTATAATTAAGATTCCAAAAAAAAACTATTTTGAAAAATTGCGTTTTCACAATTATAATTGAAACTGCATACATATATATGTACATGTATTCTGGATATCAATATATTGTTGTTAAAATGAACGTCAAAATACGATTGTTGCAAAATCGGGACTTTTCAGTGTCGAAATATATCATATCACTGATAACGGATCAAAATATGGCAGAAGACGACAGTCGGGTTCTACATAGTTTGAGCTTTGGCTTTAGGATTTAAACTCACGACGAGAGCAAACCCTGTCCTCGAAGAAGAACAATGAAGCTGTCAATCCAAATTGTTATCGAAGACATGTACTGACGCCACCGCTCAATTTCCATGAAATTAATTTATGCTTATGTTTATAGTTTATTTTTGATCCGTTTTGATCTATTTGGTGCGATAACGTCGTATGGAGGAAGTTCACAAATGAAAATAACTCAAGATTCAAAAATAACCGTTGACATTAATACGCGTAAGCGATGGTCTTAACCCTTCCGTGTCATGCCGCAATATATCATCGAAATGTGTTTCTGTTTCCATTAAAATTATTATAAATTATCTTTCTTCTTGCACGTAGATTTATTTGGAAGATTTTCTATTTAGATTAAATCATTCCTAAATATAATACAAGCAAAAAAATTAAAACGCCATATATATCGCAACTATTTTTAAACAGACCAATTTTAATTAATCTTAGTGCATACGCGTATACATACTTTATTTTAAAATAATTGAAAAATACCCATATGTATTGTATGCCGTTCAAAATAGGAACAGTTCTCCTATCGATCAATCGGTTTCCTTGGCTGCTCAGGGAGCTTTAATGGATTGGTGACATTTATTACCGAGAAAAAGAAAAAATAGACTCGCACACATACAATGGCGGTCGGTAGCCATTTTTAAACCGCAAATAGGAAGTGTCATTGTTTAAGAAATTATTCAATTTTATGGTGTTGTAAAACTGTCGAACGGAAGCCGCAAAGCGGGGTTCTTACGACATATAATACAATTATCGGTTCATCTGTGAGATTAAACTATCGTTAGTCCTATCTTTACACATAAATCAACGAAAAAATTGTAATAATACAAATATAACAAATATTAAAACCAAATACTTACTAGATAAAAATAAATGAGGGGAGCAAATATATCGTTTATGAAAAAACCATGAAACAGTCAAAATATTGATTCTAGTCTTAACAAATCATTCCAATAGACAGAAAAATCATGTTAGTTCTGAAGAACCACCCAGATTCGGGGCCAAATTATGCAGAGATTTTTATAAACTTGCCAGCATCATTGAAACCAATGAAACTAAGCTCGTAATATTGTAAAAAATATATATTTTTAACATCGTAAAATCTTATGGAAATATTTTGATATAATGAAACTAAGAAAAACCCTGTAAAAATCATATGAAAAATCAAAGATACATATACAAGTACCTAGTTAAAAAATAAATTATTAAATGATGATTAGATTATTTCTCCTTATATATACATAAAATTTTGTTGGTAACCATTTAGTCACGTAATCATTTTGTCGTAGACGTCGTGTCGTCAGACATTTTGTCTGTAGACGTTTTGCCGTGACTCCAGCTTCAAACTCACAACTTTACACTTGGCTTTCGGAGCAATTTACGCAGCAGAGAACAAATAACCGAAGCATTAGCGCCGAATCTGCAGATCCCGCATCCAAAGTGTCCATAAAACCGTTTTAACGACCCCATATCCAGCACACATAGGAAGTGAGAGGGTTCCTTATTGTTCCCTGGGGTGGATCGATGTTTACACGACGCTTCCTAGACGACAAGTCTTCTTCATTAACCGACTTTGGTTTACGCGCATACCACTCTCAAAACCACTTTACCGAATGCGTATTCAAGCCGCTGAGTAACGCTGTTCTTTCTTCGACCGAAAATACATTGTTTTTAGAGGACATCGTCGACGCTTCTATTCCAGCCATTAGGTAGTATTACCGAGTCTGCGGAAGTGTGTCCGTTACCTACTATTCTTTTTTTTATTTACGCATTGCGTTTATGAAAACGTAGATATGTCTGAACGGTTGACGACTCCTGTCCTCTTCGTGGTCACATCTCATGATTCATCCGGACAAGATGCACGATGACTGCGGACATTCTTCAGCGCGAACACGAGTCCCGTCCCGGACGGACAGACAGGTACCGGACTCTCGATGTTCCGGCTGACCCGTCCCGTTCCGACGAATCTCACTACTGCACTACTCGATCATTGTCCCGCTTGGTAAATTTACCGATTATGTGACTTTATGATAGTCAGATTCATTTTTGCCGTAGATTTTACCAGTCATCGTACAGTTAGTTCACGTTCGTACGTTCGTTTGGTTTTTCGGGACATTTTCAAAGGACGAGCGGTGAGATGCTGAAGATGAAAGGACAAAGCCTGTTCCCGCGCTCTGTCCACCACCAATTACACAGACCGATTTACAAGATGGAGCTTACATTCAACAGAGATGTTCAACTCTGTTTAAATGCCCCCATTTCATTAAACTCATTTAAATCCCCCCAAAATCAATTCAATACAATACAAATATTTGATATATTTAAAAAATATATTACTCAAATGATTATATTATTTTATTAAATTAATACCTTGTTGTTAAATCATCTAATTTAAAAACGAATATTTTTTTAATATCCATTTCACAGCTGTTATTTACATCAATAAAAATTACACGATAGCTCTAATTTTACAGAAGCGATTTTATTGATGTCATTGAACATTGTCTAATGACGCTGCATTCCAAGGCAAAAAAATTAAGCTATTTAGTCGTCAAATTCAAACTATTGACGACTGGCTGGTTTTGCTAATTGATCGTTTTAACGCACAAAAAAATGATAAGAAATTTCAACGATTAATTTTAAACACGCGTGCGATACAAATTGGACAAAGACTTTAGTACAAATACAATTTCAGTAATAAAGCCAGAGTTTATCGTCCGTTTCATAATATAAAAATAAAAATAAACGTCACATAAACGTCATCCAGTTATAATTATTGTGGTTGGAAATTGTTAACAACCCCTGAGAGTTACACGTCAATGCGCAAGAGCTTTTATTATAATATTTATTTAAGTAGTGAACATGCAAGAGACCAGATTCGTACATAAATCTATAGTTTTCTACGAACTATAAAACTTGGCTGAAAAAAAAGTAAATCGAACGAAATAAAATAAAAATGTTGTAGCCGATACGTTTCAAGAGATAGCGGTCCTCGAAACCGAAACTAGCATATTTTATCCGATTTAAATTAGTCAATTATTTAATTCTGAACGTGATAGGGCGACGATATGAGACCGGTGAGTCTAACGAATTCGTTCGAATTAATTGGAACCTATCGTTGAAAATCTCATATAAATTATCATATTAACTCGGCGTTGTGACTGTGTAAACATTAATTTGAATATGGGAATAACCTATGCGACGTCTAATAGACATTGCGACTAGTTTCACTTTTTTTGTAGTATTTTGGGTGGTATTGGAAGCTGATTATCTTATCGAGCTACATTTTTACATGGTATAATCCGAAACGATTACAAATAGCCGACTTCGCGGTAGGTATTCGACAAAAATTTTAATCATTCAACATTCAGACAGTGTTGATTGATATAGTCTCTGAAATCATGTAAAATAACTCGACTACTTGAGAGACAACAATACCCAATTTAACCTCAAAATACACTTGATTTTTATTTTTACTCGGGTAGTATTTAATGATGAAGTCATTTACCATCTCCAGCTTGATCGATAATTTTACTTTCAATATATTTTAAAACCAATATTAAAATTAAGATCCATGTATGTATGTACATACATAAATATGAACCTAAGCATTATTTACACATATGTATGTATATACATATGTATTTAGATACAAATATAAACCTACATATATGATTGGAAAATTGGCGAAAAATTCACAGCAAAATTCAAATTTTCAACGTCTCGAATTTGCTGATCTATAAAATGTCATCTCTTTGATGCTCTGTAAAATTACCCAAGATTTTTTTTATCCATGTTTATATTGGCCAGCAAGGCGTATTGGCGCCTTGCATATTACCTGTTACGCATTCCTGGTATAAACATGCATATGTACATGTATAAAATAAAATATGTGTACATAGTATGTGCTACATACACATATGTACATGTACTATTGCATATAACACATATGTATGTACATGCATGTACTACATACATATGTATATATAAAAAACTATCAACCTATTTGAGCCAAATAAAATAAGATTGACTCGTTGCTAAGCCAAACAACATTTAGTCAACTCAACATTATTGAGTTTTGAATTTTTCATATTAATTCATCTAAGAGAAATATTAAGACATCCATTGATAAATAATATAGTGTAATAAATTAATAATATGTTTCAATTTTTTTAAATAAAGATTTCAGTGAATGCATTTTCAAGTATTGAGAAATTTGAAACTTTTAAACTTCATATTTTACAATATTCAGTTCCTTTTACCAGTCTTTAATAAATCGATATCCATCAAATTGGGAAAATTTATATGTATCGTTATTAACGAAACGGTACAAATAAAAAATAAGTACAAAAGTAAACAATGTAAAGAGTAAATGACGACTTTGAAAGATGATCAATGAAGCGGTGTTTTTATTATAGGAATTGATTAATCTCGTGTGACTTACGGGCGACTGTCGAGTGTTTTTTCGGCGATTGCCTATCGCGATAGCGGCAGCCGACCACAAAGGAGATCTTCACCGTGGATAAATATCTATCTGTTCGTGTATAGGAGAAAAAATAGTAAAAGACCAAAATAAAATACGTACATAACGATGTCTGGTTCGAACGGTCAGATCACGTGTCATCGATGACCTTAAAATACACAACACGATATCGATGCACGATGAAGTTGTAACTGTTCGCAACCGAAGACTATACCGAAATTTTCATTGTCCGAATCGAGTTCAAAATAAAAAAAACTCGGATGTGACCAAACCATGACTTTATCTAGGTATTTGGGGAATATAAGAAGGTCACAAAACAAAATTCGATAATTAAACATACATACACGTTCACACATACCGGTTATGAGAGCATTTTCGATACAAATAGAGCGAAAATGTAAGGAAACTTACACAAGACAAAAGTTATACTTCCGGTTGTCGAATTTTGTTCAAAATGTTATTACTGAAAATCAATATAATTATTATACACATTAAATATCAAGAAAATAAAAATAAATCAAAAGATAAAATATTGAAATCTTGTTTAAAATAAAATACTACTTCCAGTTCACGAATTCTGACCAAAACCTTATCAGCTCTAAATTATTCATTAAGACAACAAATATAAATTTTCAGCATGATACGTTCAGGAGTGTGGAAAGAATCGTGTGGTCACAATATTTTTGACTTTTCTAAGAGGAAAAAATTCCACATATTGCGAATGGAATATACACATGGTTCAATACAAATTCATCTCAATATGAATCTAAACGGGCACGCGTTGTGCCAAATTGACGTTTCATCCTTCTTTTCACACGCATCCACATATTTTCCACATTTTGCTTTCTATCATTTGTATTTCTATCATTTGGATCCACGAAATTATAACCACTTTTACCGGAATTCGGAATATTTCCGTACGCTGCCCAACCGTCCGCAATTATATGCGAACCAGGCAGTATATGTCGGAGTTTAATTCAGGGCACGGCAATACTATTGGCATCGCAAAGAGCAATCAATGACAGGAATGAGCGGGTCGACCGAGTCTCGCTTCCGAGCCTAGAGGGTCCGCCCTATCAAGGATTCCGACTTATGCCCATAACTTCGTATTAAGCTTAAACGTCTATATATTAAAACTTCAGTTCTATTAACCTAAAGCTTTCTGAGAAAAACATAAATCACTTCGATTCTCTAGGTTAAAAGTACTACTTCCGGTTGAGGTACAAATATTAAAAAACAAATGTTAAGTTATAAAATTTATAATTTCGATTACATGTAAAAAAATTATCGTCTGATTCGGTTAGCGGTTTGGAAGATAATTGAATTCAAAAACTTAAAAATAAGAGGACACCTATATTTTTGAAAACAATTTACATCGTATCGATAAGAATTTCAGTAACCGAAACAAAGTTTCAGTTCGATAGGACTAACGGTGTTCAAAAAATCCCCAAAATACAAACAATTTTTTTCTAGATCATTAAAACGTGATCAGTTATCGATTCTAAGTTAAACAGATAGAGTAAAAATAGTCATACCTGTAATAAATTAAAATGGATTTAAAATAGCGACAAAAAAGTAAGTAAAACCATAAAAACACTACTAATATGTTGACCACTGGTCATGCTTACACACTAATGCACGTGTGGGGTTGAATTGATACATCCCCATGTGCTAACTATGCTTCATTCATTCTCGGTTGGGTGATGTGCAGATTTAAAAAAAAAAAAACACACACACACACACACATCAAAATGAGGTATACATTCTACGTTCTATTAAAATGGAAAATACCTGAATACAAAACAATATATTTCACTTAATTATACGTTGAAAGCTGGACGCACTTATATATTACATCCATATGTATGCATTTGATATCAAATGTAGTTTTTTTATGAATCGACCGTATTTAGGGGGGCTTTTAGCTGAATTTAAGTACCCGTAGGATCATCGGAAGTAAATCGTAATCTCATTAACGAGCCAAAACGAGCCCACATAAAATATAATCGAATGCGTGCGGTGGCGCAATACTCAACCACGAAAATCTGAAAAGCCGACGACTGACAGTCACCGTTTTATCGTTTCACTCGAATCAAATTTCATTTCTTTATATGTTTTATATGGGTGAACGTTTCTGGACGCGGGGTCGCTACCTGACTTTTTACTGCTTTTGTCAGGCCTAAAACAATAAAGAGCAGTTTACGGCTAGACCGGCATTCGAGCAATGTGAATTGATGATTATCGCACGCTTTATGGCGGCTCCCAGTATAAATGCTCACCGGAGAGCTCTAATTGCTTTCCTGTTTTCGGTTTTGGAACTGCACCTCGCGTCATCACAACACGTGAATGTTAATGAGTGGCATCGCGTAGATGTGTTCCGATGATGACACGCTAGAAAATTATCGTCTAAGCTCGCACACTACCTTTGTCAAAAAATCAACACTCATTGTCCGTAGTATGCGAAATGTCCATTTTTTCTACTTCGATAAAATATTGTTGATAAACGTGACAGTAAATGATAATTAAGTCGGAAAATACCACGATTGTTTTAAAGTTCTTAGAATTAAAATATCAGAAAAAATAATTACGTTTACGATATTTCAGTAGCCAAATTCCTCAACCGTAACGCGATACTAAAGACTTCAATGTGATAAAACACTTTACTAAAACTCGACGTCCTCTATTTGTAAAGGTAGGTAGTTTTCGATTCAAATACGACCTATACAAAATTCTAAGAAATGTCGTTTTTCTTTCCTCGGTTGTATTTATTCTGATCAAAACAACCTTTGATTTGAATAAATAATTAATTCCAGTTTTAAATTTGACACGTAGCACGATCAAAATTTATGCAGCATGTTGATTAATAAATTGCGTACTTCATTAGATTAACATGGTCATCGCAAAATCGCAATAATTTAATTGCCTAAACTCGATCAAATTTTCGAAGGATATCAAGATTTTAACACTAGAGATTATCGTACAAAAAATTTTCCCAGATGTTTGCTTTTAAAACAACCAAATGAAATTTGAACGACCCTTATATGCAAAGCATCGCAACTCGAGTGACGCGGCAGTTTTTGTGGCGACACCACTTCGATCTAACGCGTTCTAGTGAGATCGCGTGTGAGGGAGAAAACCGATGTTAGTTAAAGTTTTGTCACCTATGTATGTATGTATGTACATACTAGCTAGCGACTGCCGATGAAGTATGTACATATGTACAATGTACGTAGCTGACAAACTCTACGAGTCGAAAACAATGTGTGCCGCGAATATCAAGAGGTTGCGTGGCTCTGCTTATATGCACCTAAATTAGCGCTGATTAATGAGAAAACGTGCTATAAAATTATACACAAATAGTGAAATAAACATATGCTCCGTCATTCTAAATCAGCATTAAGTAAACATTGCGAGTGAAACCAATAAATCACTCTCGTGTCGAGATTCGTATGAAAAATGTCGCATGATTCGAGAAAATATAATTAATCGCGTATACGAAATTTTTCAAGAATATACTCGCATTTGTGGAATTTGAGAAGTTATGTACATACATATGTAAACCTACTTATAGAGATTTTTCGCCTAATATAGATTCTTTGGCGACATACTCGCATTTGTATTTATTAACAACATCGATACGTGTATGTATGAAGAAATAGAAATTCGATTTACATATGTATGTATGTACATATAATGTATTATACATACATTGTACGATATAGAAATCCTTATACCTAGATATTTTTGCATAATTAGTATAATAATAAATATCAGGCCAAATTAGATTATAATATTATACATATATATACACATGTATGCATGTATAGGTATATATATATATATATATATATATATATATATATATATATATATATATATATATATATATATATATATATATGTATATATAAAGACGCTATTATGTGTGTGTGTGTGTGTGTCCTAACGCTAGGCGAACATAATAATGAATCGATAAAAAGCCTAAACTTTGTATAAATTCATTCGAAATCGAACCCGCGTACCCTCGCGCAAACACAAATATTCTCTTATATGTACATAGGTATACCTGAGTGAGAGTTAACGTCGAATTTTCAATTGGCCTTTTTTTTAAACATTAATTGTGTTTTTTTTAAACATTAAACATCGTCTTTGGTGGGCCAAAGAGAAGAAAAATTGGACAGTTCTAGATTGGGAGACGATTACTTTTTCAGATGAATCCAAATTCAACCTGATTGGATCAGATGGGATGGCGCTAGTACGACAAAAATCAGGCGAACGCTATAAAGAATCGTGCTAAGCGCTGACTGTTTAACATTCGCCATGGTATGGTATTGGGGGCCATCACACGGTATGGTGTTCGGTCAATCATTAAACTAGATGGGATAGTCAACTCACAGGAGTATAAAAAAATCATCGACAAAAGCGTTATTCCTACATTAGACGGCTTACCGGAAATGGTTAAGGATCTTGTCTTTCACGATGATTCAGCACCGGCGCATCGTTCAAAATTTTAGAGTATTCAAATTGTTTTCACAATTAATTTTAATTATTTTTAATGCATTGGTATATCACCATTTGGTTTTTTTTTAAATATCGATCAAGATAAAGATAGTTTAGGTATAAACTCCATTGAATGGCCAAGAAACAGCTCGGATCTAAATATAATCGAAAATATGTGAAGCAAAATAGGCAAAAAAAATATAGATAAGAAACCAAAAACGATAAAATAATTAAAATACATTATTTATGATGTATGCTACAATGAAATTTGTGATGAATTATTAAAAAAATAATATGAATCTTAAACGAATAAAACTATTTATTAAAAACAAAGGGGGTCCCATTAAATATTAAAATAAAAAACATTTTTATTTGTATTCCCTACTATTATTTGAAGTCCCCTTGATATGTTGAAAAGCTTGAAAAAGAAAAAAAAATCCGTTTTTATCGATTTTTTGATTTATGAAATCTACTCCAGGTATAAAAAAAATGATAATTTTTACTCCAAATTTACAATGATTCCCCTCATAATGTTATCTATTGACGAAATCGCTTTTTTTTTGCTGCATATTGATGAAGAGGAGTTGTAGAAAATAATACGAAAACTGTTATTTTAAATTCCTTTCCTAGTATTTTAAATATATCGTTATTTGCATGTGATGCAACTGATAAGCTTCGTTTTGCGCTGGGTGTATATGTAATTTATAATATTCAAGGTTGCGATATCAATGATCGGGGTTTGTTATTACATAATTGTGGGTATTGGCTTTTGTAAATTAAACTTACATAGCTCATAAATCTTTTTACTTACGTCACGCGATGTAAAAATACGTACTTTTCATATTATCCGAATTCAACTTCGGTGTTGATTTCGGGTTTTATAATTTTATTAATAGGTTTACTGCTATTCATATTGTAACTTTATTTTAAATCATGTATCTATCAATGTGTTTCCGAAATCACCCGTTGAAATTTCAACGGGCATAACACTAGTGTATATACTATTTATAAACGGGTAAAAACTTCACTATTCATTTAAGTTAAAAAAAAGGCAATCGAACTTAAACCATGTAACAATAAAAATTAATGCAATACAAATGATCCGATACTGACACATCTTTTTTACTAGCCTCTTCTTATTATTGAAATGCAAATGTCCCAATAAATATTAGCGTTTGTTGAAAGATGATTTTTATCATGCGCAGGTGTGGCTATTATATATACCTACATACCTATGGCTTTTTGCATAATTTGATAATATTGAAGGGACCGGACAATCGGTATATATGAAAGAAATTTTACCGGTGGCATCTGTTGACCAAGCAGACCTACCTATGCATATTTTACGTCTGAAGAAATATTCACGTTGTCCACATAAAACTTTGGCGAAAATTTACTATAAAAAATTATTATTAATACGATAACATGTAATGAATGTTTGAAGAAACGTCTCAAAATATGAAAAATATTAATTGTCTTAAATGAATTGTTTCAGACCAGTTTTTCACTACTTCATAAACAGATTTCGTAAGTACACACACAAACCTTAAACGATATCATTACAAGCTTTGTATTTTATATACATACATACATACAAATTATTTAAAATACAAACTATTTTACCCACAAACTACATACCGAGAATTCCATTGATACATATTAATGTTTATCGATTTAATATTACATAAATACATATAATATTACGTACACAATTCCAGGTGGAGACTGCAACACTGCTAGACTGCGATGGATGCTACCGGTGTGTGCCGACAACAAATATTTCGGTCGCACAATCTCCAAGTGCTATCGAAAACCCATAATTTAACCGACTTATTTTACGACAAGTCCTTCATCAGCCCTTTGTCGTTTTGTTCCTCGTTTGTGGCTTCTACAACTTTCAACGACTGAGGCCTTGTGTACGGCTTCACACTACCAATGTTCAATGTACGCGTCGAGAATTCGATTAATTCCAAAGACATATCCCAGATAAACTACATATGTATGTACATTGAATATATACCTTCACATGTCCTTATGTTAGTATATTTTTAAATGATAAATAAATGGGCAGTTTAAGTTTATCGCCTTAAATTAGTCTACGACAATAGTAACACAATATATAGAAATCCCGTTGTATACATATATGTGTGTATAAAAAGTTTTGTTTCTAAAATTTCATAGAAAAATTACTTAAATTAAATGCAAGTAATAAATATTCACAGTTTACTTGTTAATCCGACAAATTCCAAATTAAATTATTTCTTAAGATGGTGCACCCGTCTGGCAGTTGTATCTGATCTAAACAAACCCTATATATTCCGTATTTATAAGTGATCGGATCTCGGTGATATGGATCTTTGAACGATTTAGATGCGATACGATTTCTTTGGTTAAATCTCTATTTGTAAGTAATTTATGTGGTATTTTTTCCGATAAAGTACTGCCTCATTTGTACGTAAAGCGAATACTCAACAGACGTCACCAAATTAGTATATTTGAAAAAAAAATCTGTTACGTAACATTGACGTGAAGACAATTTAAAACATTTTAGTTTTGTTTGAATAAAATTTTGAAGTTATCACCTTTGCGTTTTAGCAATATGATAACATATAAACATTTATTTTTAAAAAGGTATATGTATATTGTATGTATCTGTTATATAATTAAGGGAATTAGCATCATCTCCAAATCGATTTTATTCACCGACCTACATACATACATATACTATATTCGAGACGGTGAATAAAGAAAGACATCACCAGATGTTGTCGCCCGTATGGCATCGGCGAAATGCAGAAAAAAAGAAGCAAACTTCGGGAAAGACGGTCGGTCGGTGCAGTTTTCTCTGCAGATGTGCACCGCTCGCATACAGCAAACGGTAGCCGTTGCATTAGCAATATTTAATTTGCATAAGCCGAGAGCTCAAAACGTGTTTATTATATTCTATCGTTCCATTTTTTTTCTCGTACTTATTTTATCAAGAAAACAAACACATGTTGCGTTTGAACGTCCAATTTGTAACATCAAGTCGACACGTTCTGATTGTGTAATATAATTTAAGCACTTAAAGCAAACAATCCTAATAAATTGGGTCAAATTTTCTAAAAACTTTGAAATTTAAACAACTTGCGGTTTTTATTAAAAATACGAAAAAATCGCGCGATAATCAATGATAAGAATTCTCAAGCTTTTTTAAAAAACAAGTCTTTAAATCAAGTTTATAGCTGTAATTATCGTTATGACCAAAAAACGATTATCACCGGCGAGGAAAGTATCGTATTTCCCGCGCGAGATTTTTATCACAAGCACACTGGCAATAATTAAATTGACACATAAAAATTTTATAGGCCATTTAATGTCCTTCCGCAGTAACTATGTGGGTACCTATTTACTTAACACTTCGGTACCGAAAAACTAAGGAACATAAACCCATTTATCAGAAGTAAAAGTCGTTCGCCCGCAAAGGGGATGTGCCAAACATGTGTCTGTGGTGCTCATTAACTACGTCTAAATGTCCTTTTTTTCGATTCAAAGTAGCGTTTCCTCTCACTCAAGCGGCTCCTAGACATCTTGACTGAGAATGAGATTTTTTTCAGAATTTTCTTATGGGTAAAAGTAGATGATGCGTGGATTTTTGGTAAAGCGGCTGAAATTCGCACCAAAAATAACGGGATTTATACTATTTGTACGTGTTTATTTAATATAATTATATTATTTTGTAATTATTAATGAAAATTCTGTAACTTTTCGCATCGCACTTAAGTTTATATTGAAGACTCACATTTACAATTTTCAAGAGTCTTCTTGAAAATTTTCCAGCGAGATATAAATTTCAAACACTTCACAATATTCTAACTTTACGTTGAGTTTTAATTAATCATCTAGTATATAATTTCGAAAGAGACTATGTATGTATGTATGTAAGGTTTGGCGTTTCGTTCGTAGAATCCGTGATGTCATCGAAAAAATCTAATTTTCTATGACGGCGATATCGATATTGATTCCGATTTCAGTTATGATTCCCTGTTCGGATTTCAGTTCCAATTTGAATTCTGATTTCAGTTCCGATTTCAGTTCCGATTTCATCTCCGATTTTAGTTCCGATTTCAGTTCCGATTCTCGATTCCAATTTCAGTTTCGATTCCCGATTTCTGTTTCAGTTTCGAATCCCGATATTACAAATACCGAGCGAAGCTGGGTAAAACCACTAATAATTAATAAATTATAAAATGTCTAATAAGATAACATTATGTACATATATAAAATGATGATTTTATGACCCTTAAATTTTAAAATTCTAATATAAAACACATATTATGATATATGTATGTATGTAGTTTGACGACAACCCTGAAGCAAGCCCTTTATACCTATATTATTACAATTCCAGGGTCACAGTGTTTTTCTTTATTGGGTATCATATTACCCATAAACTAACGGTGTAAAACCCCTCACACAGATTTGACTTCTGTTCTGAACATTCACATGTTCCGCTCATAACATAACAGTTACGCCTATTTATGTCCGAAATGATTAATGGCGTGCTTTTCGCGACGAAACTGAAACGAACCAAAAGTAAGAAAAATATGCAGTTTGTTGTTTTGAAAACGCAATTGGTATTTCTCACATGTTATCACATTCCTAGGCGCGTCTGCATCGACAATTTATGTATAATATGTATCGCATCACACGAGCGTAAGAATTCGAAACTTGCTCATAACTCATCCCGAGTAAAAAAGAGTGAACTACATACAACATACAGATATTCGCATGCAATATTGCAATTGACGAAAATTAACTATTTTCATTTTATTATGAAATATAATATTAAATGGTGATAAAACGATATTATAATATACATAATTAGTGGTTCCAAATTACTTTATCCATATTACTTTTTATACGTACTTATTTTTTACATACATTTTCAATCTACAGCACATTTAGTTCTATTTAATATACCAGATTACGATTCTCTTAAAATTTCAATAATATCTTGACCTTTCTAAATCTTCTTCTAAATTATTTAAAGCGAATATATTAGAATATTTGGAGCCGCTAAATATAATATATGTAAGTTTGAACATCATCTTCTTATTATAAATATGTATGTACATATGCAGGTACTATTGTACATACATATGTACATACATTCCTATAGATACATTTAAAATTTAATGCTTAAACAAATAATGAATATTCCGAGTCAATTCAGAATACTGTCTACAGAATTCAGGGCTCAAATTTAATTTAAATTAAATAATTATTGCCAAAAATAATATGCAAATATTGCAATATTGAATCACAATTGTTGACTACAAGTAAAATGCTTTACATTTCAATTCTGCCAAAATTTCCATTTCGAGCCTTTCTCGAATGGAAATGATGAATGATGAATGGAAGATGAATCTATGAATACATACATACGTACATATGTATATTATGCAATATTATCTGCGATATACATACCTATGTGGCGCTACTTATTGCTAATATTAAAAAAAAACTAAATCAAAATAAGATGATATATTTACGATTCTAATATATTGAATAACCTTTTGCACAACTGCTTCACTCTGTCCAAATGATTAATGAAAATTACGGAATAGTTTTGTTTTCGGCGTGTTCACACGTTAACAAGTTCACAAGGGACATGTCATCGATATTTTCTCGCTTCTTTCGTTAGTTCTTTATTTTATTTTTTACCTATCTCAAAGAAGAAGATCATAGAGAGTCGACCGAAATAAGTCAACGTTCCGTTTTCCGGTACACGGTGCCTGTCCAAAAGTCATGCACAATATACGCTGTACGCGCATGAGATGATCGAAATGTGCGAGGAATTAAGTCATAACACAATGTCGAGCTTTCATCAACAACTTTTGAAAAAAAAAAATAATATATATATATATATATATATATATATATATATATATATATATATATATATATATATATATACACACAAAAAGCTTCCCAATAAAGTCGAAAAATAATATTTAGAAAGTAATTTCAAGTCTGAACAGTATCCTAAATTTCGTGTCGAAGTGCCTTCTAAAATCCGATTTTAATGTGTGTTCTAAAAAGTTTGTTGGTAGGTTCTTAATAACAATTTAATGATTACAAAATTATAAAATGGAAAATACGTCAGAATCAAATATAAAAGAAAAACTACATATGTGGCAAACAGCCTTCCCCGGTACATTAATGGCTTATCCATCGTTTGAGAGCCGCTGACTCGGGAAGAGTTTGGTTGACGTACGTAGATGCGTGAAGCTACGTAAGAATTCGAACTAATAGTAATTCATTCCCCCGTCGTTCCGAATCATTACTCTTTTATGATGTATGGAAAGACGTCGACAGCAACTCTTTTCGTGTGGCACCCGCTACAACGGAGGCGTCGCGGCGCTTAATGGAGCTTTTCCTCGTGCGCTTTCACACAAAAGCGGACCAAGTTAATTGCGCGTATAATTGATCGCACTCTACACTGGATGCCTCTCTGCACTTCACCGGAGATTTATTAAATAATTACAAAATAGTTGGAAAAATTAATCGAAACGTACGAAGCTTGCTATTTCTAACGTTCAACTTTAACATTTCAAAGGAGAATTTTTGACGTTCTATATGTAGCAGACGGTATAGATTTTTCTTAATAGATGTGTCAATATTGTTTCAACGAGGTACTATACATTTCGCTAAAGCGTTAATTTGGCGTCGAGGCGCCTTTCAAACGGTGATTTTTCATTTGGGCGTCGTTTACAGAACCCTCTCCAACGCTGACAGTCACCTGTCATTAACATCTAACTCTCGCTGCAAACGTAAAATATTTACAAATAATTTGTTTTAAGCACTTCAAAACTAGCCTATTTAATTTTTCATATTATGTAGAATGTCTTTCAAATCAAACCATAAAATATATATACATACATAATATTAATAAAGAAGGGAATAAAAGTTAAAACTATACATAGCTATAATAAATAAGCATATCTACATACTTAAGCTGATATGAGTAATTTTCTAATATTTAGGTATGTAATAATAATATATGTAGATGCGGTTTTGACATCCGTAATATTTTTTGTTCATCATCTTCTTCTTCTTCTAATGCCAAATCCGGATTTGAACGTAGGCGACTACCATGAGCAGACATTATTTATAGTCCGTGCGAATTCTACCTATCATGGGCAAGCCAAAATAGTTTCTCAAGTCCGAGACCAATCTATGACCTGATATTTCGGAGCCAAGATAGCCTATTTCTCCCAAGCCACCGTTTGCCTTATATTTTCCCCATTATGATTGTTTGTAAAAGGTGATACTTGGGGCCACGAATAACACCGCCAAAATAATCTTAAGGCGCTTTACCTTGTCAAGAAGCTCTCTCTTTTTTTTTCTAATTACTAACCTCTTCTTTGTTCGGAAACAATTTTGTCGTGTGGCGAAGATGGGGTTCTTATCCGATCGTTTTCAAACTTTGCCATTTTGCTCGGTTTGGTCATCAATTTAAGTGGAAATGACGTCTGCCATTACGATGGTGAATATTATATAAAATTTTATTTTATTCTTCGATATTTTGTCATATTTATATTTATTAAAATGTCTTTGATATGTTTTCGTTTTTGAATGAATATTCAATAATGGTGTGGGTTTTGGGCTCTTAACAATAATCTCATTTTCATTATATGGTATAGAAGCAAATGTCCTTTTTAGTAATTTTTTAATTAAACAACTGCAATTATTACTAACAACGGCAATAAATCCACTTGCATTGTTACTTTGGCTATTTATATTTAGGGCCATAATAAATAATATTTTGGAGGTAATAAATTAAAATAAAAGTAAATTACTTCAGACGTAACGTACGAAATATCAATCAACGAATCAAGCAAAAGTCCATACATAAAAATCGAATCAAATCCATACATACGCAAAAGGAGATTTTGCTTCCAGGGCACAACTGCATCAAGTGTCGCGCGAGCGAGACGACTGTAAAGTCATCTAGCTCATGCGCATACGCAAGAATAAGAGCTCACTTGTGCGCATGCGTACAAGATTTGTAGAGAACTTCAGCATACATGGCGTTGCCAGCTTGATGTGAAACAAGCACCGGTCGCGCAGTCGGCTTCGAATTATAGTTTAAGTCAATTTTGGATCAGACAAAAAATCGTATATACATATTGTAACGTACGCCGCGGATTAAGCGAATAGAATCCCAGAGACTGTGACCGTTCAAAGATTATCTGTAACGGATATCTGTTAACGGATTAACTAAATGCATACCGTGCGACTGGTATAAGTGGGTTTTAAGGATTAGCGACAAGCTAAGTGCATGAAACAATGATTGCACTTCTCATACCGTGGGAATACATATCCGAATACGTGACTGTTCCGACTTTTGTAATGACGTGTGGCAAACAGTCTTATTAACTGATTGTCGATTGGCATTATTGACGAGTTGGCATTAGTGTCGGCCCAAGCGGAAATACGCGACGGTCGACAGAGTCATCGAGTAGACGGCGTACGGATAGCTTGTGTTCCGTACGCTCCGCTGGCCCACCACGTGCAAATTTTACATTTCAATAAACTACATCAAACCATTATCGAAGTCTTTTCCATGATGGTCACTTCGAACCGGACACCAGTAACCTAGGCCACAACACCAAACGGACAAACCAATAGGAAAAAACGTGGTCGAGAAAAAATGGATGTCAATTAAGAAATCGGTATCGTTCCTTTGTTACTATCCATACCTTTCCAATACTAATAACATGTTTGCTTCTATTTCAGCAATATATTGATTGATGTACAGAGGTACATGACCGCGTGATTGACGCAGAAAATATATAAATAAAAACATAACCTACAAAGACGCATGGGACACAGAGGTAATCCAAAATTATCGGAACGATCACATAAACATCGTAAAGGATATTCAAGTAAGTGAATGTATTCAATCTCAGGCAATCTGTTCAAAAGGCAATCATGTGGGTAGGTCAGTTTTTAAAATATGTTTTAAAGTATAACAATTAATTAACGCGATTGTATAAAATAATATCGCGCTACGAAGGAATGTTTCATCGGTCGCATCGAATTTCGTATTAAAAGTGTAAAATCAGATGTAGTGTAAAATTAGCAAAGCACGTGGGGAATTATACTTGTAGCCCCAAAGTGGCTTAAACCAAGTACATACCGGTATATTCATATACCGGCAGATATCTTTGTTTCTTAATGTGTGTAGAAACTTTCTCCCCCCTCCCCCCTCCACAATAAATGTGGAATTATACTTGTAGCCCCAAAGTGGCTTAAACCAAGTACATACCGGTATATTCATATCGGTAGATCTTTGTTTCTTAATGTGTGTAGAAACACCCTCCCCCCCCCCCCCTTCCACGATAAATGTGGAATTACACTTGTAGCCCCAAAGTGGATTAAATCAAGTACATACCGGCATATTCATACATCGGTAGATCTCTTTGTTTCATAATGTGTGATGAAACAGTGGTGATTTAAAATAAATCACAAGACTTGTAGCCCCAAAGTGGTTTAAATCAAGCACCCACCAATTTAGGGTTGTTATTTCTTCCAAAATATGTTGGATAGATTCTGGTGATAATAGTTAAAGTAGAATATTAAGATTCACGGTGAATCATTGAATATTATTACCTTATCTCTACGAATAGTTCAATTGACAGCTATAGTAGAGAATAACTGTATTTATGAGACGAAATAGTGCAACTTTCTGAAACAAATGTCAAGTGCTGAAAACGAGGAAATAGAAGCTTCGACTTCCCAGTCGCATAAAGGTCGAAATCCAACTAGGGACGTAGAACCTATTAGAGACAGGTCAAGCTCTAGAATACATCAGACTCGAAGTCAGACTCAATCGATAAAAACATTAGCGAAAGAAAATAAAGTAGAAGTTACAATGACGTCAATAGAATTAAGGTATTCGGGCGCGTTTAAAAGACTACAGGAGAAAATAGACAGAATCTCCGAAATAAATGAAGGACAGTATCAATTTATTGAAAAAGCATACGACTATCTCCAAAAACTCCATTATGAGTATTTAGACAACATCACAGATATAGAGCAGGCGGATCAAATAGACGAAGAGTTCTACATAATCACAATGACAATTCAAAATCTTAAAGCAGCATTAGAGAGACAATCCATTCAAGATTGTAAACTGAAGGTAGAGCAAGCAACAATTAAATTTGCTAGAGATAAGTTACCGACGTTAACCATTCCCACATTTCAGGGAGATCCATCTGAATGGCAATCGTTTCAACAAGCTTTTAAGAATATAATAGGAAACAAAACGGAATATTCGAATGTCACGAAATTGCAATATTTGCATCAATCCTTAATCGGTCCCGCTTTGGCAGCTGTATCAGGTTTAGATATTAGCTCAGACAATTACGAAATAGCTTGGAGTATTTTAGACAAGCAATATAATTTACCAAGACTTAATCTCAAAACTAGGATTAATTCACTTTGTGACTTAAAATTAATCACAAGAGAATCACATATCGAATTGAGAAATCTATTGAATCAGGTAACAGTGTGTATTAAAAACATTGAATCGTTGGGTTACGCGAGAGAAATTTTAGATCCATGGGTAACATGTTTAGTTCTAAGGAAATTACCTTTTAATCTAGTAAGAGACTGGGAAATATCGCTGGTTAGCAGAGAAATGCCACCATATGAAAGTTTAGAGACATTCTTGCAGAATAGATGTAATGTATTACAATCTACTGCATCTGTAACTACGGTGAAGGAATTCCCTCATAGTCGTCAAAGAATCATGAGAACTCATGTCGCGAACAAAAACCCATCAAGTAAGGTAAACGCATGCGCATTCTGTCGAAATAATCATTTCATAGGCAAATGTGATAAATTCAAAGCAAAATCCAGTATGGAAAGAAATGAATTCGTTAAATCTAATAACATGTGTTTTAAATGTTTAAATTCATCGCATAAGATAACAAATTGCAAGTCTAACTATAATTGCTTAAGGTGCAAACAAAACCATCACACTTTGTTGCATCAGGACGATACATTTAGTTCCAATAATACGGGAAGGAAGTCAATTAATGCTCATTCTACTCATTTCTCTCAAAGGGAGATAATTTTACCGACGGTACAAGTAGACATTATAACGTCCAATGGAACGGTCGTTAAGGGTCGCACATTATTAGATTCCGGCTCACAAGTCAACTATGTTACCACATCTTTCGCTAAGAAGAATAACTTCAAATTAGAGAAAATCTCTCAAAAAATTGTAGGTATCGCTAATCAAGAAAGTAGCATTCGTCACATCACCAAGGTGACCATAAGGTCTTCAACCACTAATTACTCAACCAAAGTGTTGTGTTTGGTATTACCAGAAATTACTGGCGAAATTCCAACTGTGAAACTGGATCAACAGTTAATTTCAATACCAGCGGGAATCAAGTTATCAGATCCCCTTTGGAATAAACCGACGCCAATCGATTTATTGCTCGGCGCCGAGATTTGCGTTCATGCTATGAAAGCAGGAACCATCCAGTTAGGAAAAGGTATGCCTATCTTAAAGGATACCGAATTCGGATGGACAATAGTTGGTCCATATCCCGAAGTAAATAATGCTCCAGGGAAGAGCCACATAGGCTTAAGTCAATTAGACAGTCACATTCAAAACTTTTGGATGATCGACCAGGTTCCTATGGTAAAACATCAATCTCTTGAGGAGAAAAGATGTGAGGAACATTTCCAAGCACACACATCACGAGATAAAAACGGTAGATTTTGTGTAGCTTTACCATATAAAAATTCCCCGGTAGTATTAGGAAGTTCATTACACATTGCGGAGAAAAGACACAAAACTTTGGAAAGACGTTTTTTAGCCAATAATAATTTAAAAATGGAATACAATAAAGTTTTAGAAGAGTACATAAATTTAGGACATATGTCAGAGTGTGAACCTCCGGAGGCACATGAGGTTCATTGTTATTTACCTCATCACGTCGTGGTTAAGGAGTCTAGCCTTACCACTAAATATCGTGTAGTTTTTGATGCGTCCGCAAAGACAACGTCTAATATCTCACTAAATAATATTTTGATGGTGGGACCTAGTGTCCAATCAGATTTGTTAAGTTTACTACTCAACTTTCGACTCCATAAATACGTGATTACTGCGGATATTAAGCAGATGTACCGACAGATTCAAATAGCAGAGAAAAATAAAAATGTACAACGAATCATTTGGCGAACAGATCCCCAGAGTAAATTCAAGCATTACAAGCTTAATACAGTAACATTCGGAACTGCTTCAGCCCCATTTTTAGCTACTAGATGTCTAAATCAGTTAGCAGAGGAGAATAGAAACAAATATCCCATCGCTAGTAAAGTGATCGAACGTGATTTTTATGTTGATGATTTGCTCACGGGAACTAATACTATTGAAGCTGGTAAATTATTAAAGGTTCAACTGGAAACCATATTATTATCAGCCGGTATGCCCTTAAGCAAATGGACATCGAACAACTCCGATATAATCACGGATGTTAAAGCTGACGATTGTTCAGATTTTAACTTCTCTAACGAATCACACAAAACTTTAGGTTTATTTTGGAAACCGCGGGAAGACGTTTTTGTATTTAAGGTTCAAACCGAAGTCGAGACTGAAAATATAACAAAAAGAAACTTTTTATCAGTAATTAGTCAGATCTTCGACCCATTAGGACTATTATCTCCATTGTTAATTAATTATAAGATATTAATGCAATCTGTCTGGCAACAAACCATTGGTTGGGATGAATTCATTCCTCAGACAATCTTCAAAAAATGGAAAGATTGTCAATTATCCAACACAGTCATGAAACTTTATAAAATTCCTAGATTGATAATACTAAATAATGTCATTAATATACAGGCACACGGATTTTGTGACGCATCCGAGAAAGCTTATGGTGCTTGTATTTATGTAAAATGTACTGATCAATTTGGAAATTCCAAATGTCATCTTGTGTGTTCTCGTTCGAGAGTCGCTCCGCTCAGTTTTGTAACTATTCCGCGTTTAGAGCTGTGCTCCGCTATGTTATTATCAAAGTTAATGAAGTCAACAATAGACCAATTAACAATTCATATTAATGAAAAATATTATTGGACGGATTCAACCGTCGCATTGCATTGGATTAGAGGAGAGTCATGTAAATGGACCACCTTCGTTGCCAATCGAGTGGCCGAAATCCAATCAATATCTCAACCCATTGAGTGGTACCATGTCTCCTCTACAGACAATCCAGCAGATTTAATTTCTCGAGGGACTCAACCATCAGAATTAAATCATAATTCGTTATGGTGGGACGGCCCTAGTTGGTTGAAATTAGACGAATCACGATGGCCTCGAAGACCTCCTGAGATCACAATAGATCTTCCAGAGAGAAGGGTAGTCACTAACGCTACCCTTGTGAGGGAAAATAATTGGGTAGATAAACATTCTCATCTTCCAAGACTCCTTCGAGTTTTATCATATGTTCGTCGGCCACTAAGGAATAAACAATTAAACGTTAAAGAAAATAACGAACCGTCCGCTTTAGAATTAAAAGATGCTTTAAATAATTTGATTAGGTTATCGCAAATGGAATCATTTCCATTGGAATATCGTTTGCTGAGCAAGGGACATCCAATTCCCAGTAGCAGTAAATTAGCTAAATTGTCCCCTCTATTCCACGAGAATTTAATTTGTGTTGGAAGTAGACTTCCTCTGGGAACAACTCTATCAACGTCACCCATTATCTTGTCAAATAAGCATAAACTTACACACATGATTGTCCGAGATGCGCACTTGAAATATATTCACTTGGGTACTCAAGCCTTACTGTCGTTATTGCGGCAGACCTATTGGCCATTGGCCGGACATAATACTGTCAAAGGAGTGGTGCGTTCATGTGTCATTTGTTTCAGAAATAAACCACTGTCACACAATAGATTAATGGGATTACTCCCGCTTGAACGTACCACTGCGAATTTTCCTTTCAGTCATGTGGGGATAGACTTCGCAGGACCTTTTCCTGTGAAGAGTGGTTGCAATAAGAATTCTAAGATAATTAAGGGTTACGTTTGTGTCTTTGTGTGTTTTTCCAGTAAGGCAGTTCACTTGGAACTTGTCGGAGACTTAACGAGTTCAAATTTCTTAAATTGTTTAAGAAGATTCGTAGCCAGACGTGGCAGGCCCAATACGATATATTCCGACAATGCTACTAATTTTGTCGGTGCAAGTCGTGAACTCGTTAATTTAGTAAAATTAATTTACGAACGTCCTCATGAGGAGAAGCTACTACGGTATGTAGCCTCCGAAGGGATTCGTTGGAAGTTTAACCCGCCAAGGGCGCCTCACATGGGAGGGCTGTGGGAAGCAGCGGTTAAATCCATGAAGATTCATTTAAACAAGGTGTTAAAGGCCACCACCTTAAATTTCGAATCATTTTGTACGGTATTGACTCAAATAGAAGCTTGCATGAATTCCCGTCCTCTTAGTCCCTTGTCTTCGGATCCACTAGACCTTTTACCCCTCACACCTGGACATTTCTTAATTGGCAGATCCTTACTCGCTCTTCCAATGGAGGTTAAATATAACACTAATGTCCATGCCAATCTGCTTCAGATACAATTGACCACAGCAGCATTTTGGAAACGTTGGTCGGCGGAATATTTACATTCTTTGCAGTTACGACACAAATGGAAGAAGGACTCGAGCAACAATCTGAGTGTGGGTCAAATGGTCCTGTTAAAGGAGGAACACATGCTGCCAACCCGATGGGTCTTGGGTCGAGTCACTAAATTGTATCCCGGACCAGATGGCAGAGTTCGAGTCGTCGACGTCTTTACTGCCAGCGGAGAGTTTCGTCGGTCCAGTCATCTAGTGGCGCCATTGCCGATTCTACCACAAAGACCACTTGACAGGAAGGAAGATCAGCAAGAGGGAGGAGAAACAGCAGCTTCAATTCCGTCAACTTCGGTAGCTTAGTTTAACCCGAAGACACTACCCCCAACTCATATTACTTATTAGATGTAATCATGAGTTTAAATCATTCAATGTTAATAGTAGTACTCCGTAATTCACTTTAATTGTGTTGTGTGTATAATTTAAGCTATTTTCATTTTAACATTCGGCAGTATATATCTCCGAATTTAATCTAATCATTTTGTCTTTATAATATAAGACTTGTCTCATGTCATCACTCGGAAGGATTATATCCGAGTTTAAAATAAACTGTTCAAATTTGACAGTTAAAATTAGATTCATGATTTGTTAATGTTAGTCTCCAAGCCACACTTAATGGAGCATCTTAAATTATTTCATGTCTACTTAATTATAACCTGCCGGGAGTCATCCGCAGGTCTTATGTTTCTTGTTATGAAAACATAAGTTAACTCTTACTGTTTATAGTATTTATGTGAATCATAGAATAAGTAAATATTATAATACTGAACATTTCGATGTTTAACGTAGAGACATCTATAATCATAGTTCGCCTTCATTTCCTGCTTGTAGGAATGAATGAATGACTTTCCAATTTACTTTTAATTTAGCAATGTTTGTGCTACTTGTTGATGAAATCAAGTTAACTTAGGAGCATTACACTCACTAATCAAGTTTAGTTGATCGGTAATAGCTGATCTGTCTTGACAACTGTAACAGTGTCAACATTGTATTGTCTAAGTTAACATCAAGATGAGGAATGCTTAAGTTTTAAACCATATACAGTCCACTCTCTCTTCTTTAAAGTAAACTTATCTTGTAATGCTTATTCACAGCTTCAAAGGAGATTTCAAAAATTTTAATGTAAATAGAAACAACATTCACCAGAGGTATACCTATAAGTTGAAATATTACTGAACCAATAAATTGATTTTATCCTCACACTGGATGAGGCAAAGGTTTCATTATTCACCCTCTATTTAATTATTTTAAGAGCTATGATTTATTGTAAACGACTCGTCAGTAATGCTGTAACTCTGTAGAATAACTGTATTGTTCAACAGTTTTCCTATGTGGGACTATGTTCCGACTTTTGTAATGACGTGTGGCAAACAGTCTTATTAACTGATTGTCGATTGGCATTATTGACGAGTTGGCATTAGTGTCGGCCCAAGCGGAAATACGCGACGGTCGACAGAGTCATCGAGTAGACGGCGTACGGACAGCTTGTGTTCCGTACGCTCCGCTGGCCCACCACGTGCAAATTTTACATTTCAATAAACTACATCAAACCATTATCGAAGTCTTTTCCAGTGACTATACAGTAGGTAAACAGATTAGACGTCCTGAGAGACCGTGAGACCGGTGTAAGTGGTTTTAGGGATTAGCGACAAGCTAAGTGCATGAAAGCTAAACAATGATTGCACTTCTCATACCGTGGGAATACATATCCGAATACGTGACTATACAGTAGGTAAACAGATTAGACGTCCTGAGAGATCTACCCCTTATAAGGCGGTACGTAGGCGATATCATGTCATTCTGGACTTAGCAGTGACACTGCGTGTATCTCCTGAATCATCAATAAATGCTGTGAAACGACTGTTGGCCTTTTACTTGGATCCTCCACCCACCCCTACGCAACAATATCATAATCATGTAATAAAAAATAAATGAAATATAAATAAAACTAAAAAATTCAGAAAACAAACGGTATGAAAATATTTTTGACGCAAATTTTAAGGGATGCACAGCATCCACGGCATCTATGGACGGCACGTCACTGATACATACTACAACTAATTGTATATATGTATATGTAACTAATTGTCACATATATTATATATAGAATAAATATTTATGTAATAAAAATCTAGTTAAAAATATCATATGGATCGATTTCTTATATTGACTTTTCCGGAATTTCCCGGCGCATCGCCCGTAGGCTTAGTTCACCGTTGCACAGTACGACCTACTCACTTTACTATTGATGCACGCCGACAATCAAGAGTCGCCGACACGGCACACGGAGAAAATACCTGACAAATGAAGACAGCGATAGAAAAAATATATATTTATGTATAATATATACGCGCACACACACATACAATCCGATATAATCAACGACGTCTTCGCACGAGACGAAATAATACCGCGACCGTGAAACAATGTACAAACTGGAACAAAAGAAGCTATTCGCGACCTCACCAAACGACCCTACAGCTTTTCCCACAGAATAATATCACTCACTACTGTAATACGACAATAATTAGATAAGTATAGTACATATACATCATAGTACCAAGTACCAAGGCGAATTCTCACGTTGTACAAAGCCGCCGATTTTCAAGCGCCGTCATCTTTATTAACACACAAAGGAAACCAATAATCAACAATGAAAGATACAGTAAAA
Organism: Arctopsyche grandis; assembly: GCF_051622035.1. NCBI lineage: Eukaryota > Metazoa > Arthropoda > Insecta > Trichoptera > Hydropsychidae > Arctopsyche > Arctopsyche grandis. The sequence continues at coordinate 12,666,944 of NC_135355.1, forward strand.
GTATCACGATGTATGTGTTATACATAATTTATCTGTGGACGAATATATTAAGCAAATTTTATGAATCACGGGATCAAATGACAAAAAATAAATTAAATCAAAGATGCTTTGTTTGTTACATCCTAAATTGGAGTTTATTTGTGTTTTTAGCATAAATGTACATATACATATATGTACATATGTATATGTATATGTACATTACATTATGGATCATGAAATACTGGCTGACGGTGGTGATCTTCTTACCTCGGTGCATACAGAATTTAATAAACGCTCGCTTCCCCGTGTTGTGACATGCGCGATGCGCGTACATAACTCATATTTATGTCCCGTCGAATATATTACGACTATAAATATAAACGGAGACGTGCATTACGCACACGTCATTAGTTGTACGAGTATGTTAGTACATACATATGTATGTATGATGTGAACGCGATATGCGAAATGTTTCGATCTAGACAATTTCTAGGGTCAAAATCGTCAAGGTCACCGCGGACGATCCCGACGCAAGGTCCAGAGAGTCCCGGTCCCCGTCTTCCCGAAGAGGAAACGTCATGACGACTTCCTGTGGGCTGATTTATCGGGTAGTGCGAAGCGAGCGTGCAGACATCACCATGTGCCGGCTTAGCCGAATCAACACCATCGCCTCTGACATGTTTATACTCTCGATTATTTATATTCCCGGCTTATTGTGTGACATCTGCACGCTCATTCGCTTGCTGCAACTTTTGTTCTGTGCCAACTCGGTGCAAAAAGTCATCATTGACCATTTTTGTGAGTGCATTTCCACACATACGTACATACATAAGTTCTCTCTGTTTTTGTCACACAGCCTTACTTACGTGTGCGCGAGCAGGATACAAGGGGACTCGGTATGACGTTACTTGTTCCCCTTGTATCCTGCTCGCGCACACGCAAATAAGACTGTGCGACAAAAACAGAGAGAATTTCACGGCACGCCACTGGTACATATGTATGTGTGAATGTAGCCTTAATCGATTTACAACACACATTTACTGAATTTAATTAATATATACAAAGAGACATGCTATAAGCTAAACAAATCTTTATGCAGTCTATAGATGTAAAATGTGTTCTTGATTACTTTGAACAATAAATATTGGCTGTAAATTACCAACTTGTTAAAATAACACATTTCTATCAAATAGACACTCATCAAAATCCTCGTCAACAATCGTCGGGTTTTAATCAGATTCGCAATGGCAAATAGCACTGATGAAGTTCAACAATATGTCAAGCGAGAATATTGCACGTGCATAATTCGAAATGGCGAATGAAATTAAAACGCCCATATGAACGACAACACTAATTAAATGAAATTAAACGCAAACAGAAAATAACATCTGTCACTCTAATACACAAACTCGTATTTTATATTAAAATTCATATTATAAAAAAATTTAAAAGGGGTAAATTGCGACAAACTGGGTGGCACGGCACGCCCAAGGGTAGTTCTATTAAATAATTTCCGCAATTGAAGATGCTTGTGACATTTCTCGCCATGCAGGTACGAATATACAATTACCCGGACCGAACGATGACGAGCGTCTGCAGTTCGATCGACGTTTAATTACCATATCAAAAAGGAATAAGTAGTGTTAAAAGTCAACATCAACGAACATTGCAGTTGATTTTTTAATCAGCTAATTTTTTCCCCATTCAATAGTCGCAAGTATTTTTCAACATTCGTGGTTTGCGTACATTCCAATCGATATTAATACGCTGGCTGGTTTTGCCTAATTCAGCTTAAATCAATTATCGCTACATTGATTTACATTCATACATACGTATTTACATATGTATACATATAACAAAACGGGTGTTTCGACTACCTATCAATGTGTGAAGTGATATCTCTCCATTGTTTAATAACGAGGACAACATTATTCAAACGAGAATTCCAAATTGCAAGTATCAGTCGAATGCTGCGTACGGACCAAACCAACGACGATTTTGGTCCAACGTTTTAACCAGCAGGATAAAACCAGTAGCGTACAAAATATCGAAATAAAAATTTAATTTAAAAATTGAAATTAAATATCAAAATTAAAAATATTATTATTATATTAAAATTAAATTCAAATATCAAAATAAAATTATAATCAATATATTAAATTTAAAATAAAATATTGAAAGTTAAAACAGAACATGCCCAATTTAAATAAATTTTCGAGATTGACCTAAAATTAGATCATCAACAATCACATACAGGTAATCCTCGACTTTTGTTTGTTGAAGATGTTTTGACTTACGAAGATACGCACTAAGATCGAAAAAAAAATCAAAGAATTATTATTTTTACTTCCCCGTAATGCGCAGTTACTGAGAATATATCATGTGTTAGTATGGGTGACCGAGCGATGGTCCCAACCCGGCACGTTGTCGGTTTATCAAACGAAATTTTTTTAGTCTTCAATTGTTTCTCTCGTCGAAATAAATCAATTAATTAAATCATTTCAGAGGTAAATTTTATCGGATAATGTCTTCAATTGTTTCTCTCGTCGAAATAAATCAAATAATTAAATCCATCTCAGAGGTAAAATTTATCGGATAATGTGTGATTATTAATTTTATTTCGACGAAAGAAAAAAAAACCCTTTGACAAATCACCGACATTTTTTTTTGTTAAATATTTCATCGATGGCGAAACACAGTAGTGTATCGTGACGACTTATAAGAAACAATAACAAGGTTTCTTTCGCTCGTAATTATAATATTTCTCTGGTTGTAATGCGTATCGTCGTAATTCAAAACATTGTTGTAATTCAAAACATCAACGATGACCTAATTTTAGCTCAATCTCGCTCGTTAGCTTAATTTTGATATTTAATTTCAATTTTTTAATTTAATTTTTATTTCGATATTTTGTACGCTACTGGTTTTAAAAGTTGGCCCAAAATCGTCGTTGGTTTGGTGCGTACGGACCATAATACATATGCATGTTGGTTGATACATTGTAGAATATAGATTTTAAAATTATATCATTTAAAATTGATGTGGGCACTTACGTGTGTTAAAATAACCTCTAATGTAATTAATTATGTTTCGTGACACACTTACAGGTGATATGAAATACACTTATTAAACCTATTAAGCTTGTTTTAAAGCATCACCATCGTGACTCGATTTTATAATATGTACATACATTTGTACGTGCATATGTATGTATCATAAGTTATAATTAAGGATAGGTGCTCGGTTTCTATTTCCCAAGAAAGAGGGGTTGACTATTGTCAATTTACATATATTGTCCTACAAAGCTAGAGAGCAAAAAAAAGGTTCACAATATAAATTGACAATGATGAACTCAATTTTTTGTCCAAATAGAAACCGACCGCCTATCCCTAGTCATAACTAAAGCCCGGGCCCAGAGGGTGCCGCGTATTGTTCAATTGTTGTAAATGCATTGTTAAAGGTTCGCCAACCTTTTTTTTTGACTCTAGCTTTGTAAAAAGAGCTAAACCGCCCCGATTCCTGGAAAAAGCACGGTGGCAATCCGCAGTCTAGTCATAACTAGTCACCGGACCCAGAAGGTGCCGCGTATTGTTCAAAGGTTGTAAATGCATTGTTAAAGGTTTGCCGAACCTTTTTTACAAAAGATTTACAACAATGGAACAATGGATAGCACTGTGACTATCCTACCTCTAGTCATAACCATAGGCCGGCGCTACCTATGGTGAACTTTTTTTTTGCTCTCTAGATTTGTAGTTTGCCCTGTTTCCTGAAAAATAGCCCCAAAACGCCCTCTTTCCTGGAAAAAGCACGCGATTTCTTCAATCTTATAAATTAAGTATCTTGGAAAACCTATCAGTGTTCAAAGCAATAGCTTCTAAAAGCATGTCCTTTCTAAGTGATTGACAATAGAGCGTGTAGCGGAATCTACGTTCAAGCTATGTCTTGTTCCGGCGACAATGTCACCGAATTTAAACTCAACTTTTTCTAGAGTGAGAAAATTAAAATCTTTAATAGTGAAACTAACGATACAAAAACAGTTAAAAATTATCCCGCCATATGCAATATGTTCGAAATCAATAATTTTACTATTTAACGACTAAATAAAAATATTTTTTTAGATGCTCGTATAATAGAAAAATGTCATAATTTCACACTAGGCGACAGTCGAAGTAGACGGAGACGGTAACGTATGCAAAACTCATGCTGTTTAACGACCGGTGGAATTAATTTAGAGTGCCACGTGCAAGGGGCGAGAGATTGCCGAAAAGTCGTCGAAGAAAATTGATAAAGAGGCAAAATAAAAATTATAATAAAAAAAACGAGCACACACACACACACACACACACACACTAAAAGCATAACAGATGCATGTGTACATACATATGTATGTAGGTATCTCCTGCCCATGTAGAAAAAGAATCTGAAAATACGCTAAGTGAGAGTGTGCCGGGAATGGGTAACACATAAATATGGTAATGTAACCAGGAGACGATTGTCCCGATGATAAGTTTTTGTCGTTCGGCGCCATCTGCCCCGGACGCCCCGGAGAGTTCGACCGGTCCTCTTTTACTCACTACATCTCCTTCCACCAATATTTGTGACTATTTTCTCTATTTAGAAGTACATAAGTACCTGTACATTGAGATCGACAATCGATCGCTCACCGACCGGGCCCCTATCGAAGCGTTCGATCGTACGAAATTCAGCGCTACTAATAAAACTCTGATCGACACTATGTAGATATAATAACATATTAGTGGAGTTGTTCTCTCGGACCTCAACTCTGCGGTCGTCGATATTTTTTCCAACAGCCAAATCAAATCTCTTGGTTGTCCGCCCCTGCTCTAGATAGAAGCGCGTGTAATTTTGTTAAAATTGATAAAAGATAAAAGGAACGATCCCGTTTGACTACTGCCGCGAAGAGTCAAATCAAAGATTCTAATTAGGTGTGATTTATGAGTGTCGTGCGCATGCGCATATCCCCCGTTCTATTCTTAGACAAAAATTAGCATACTTTGTCTATCCGTCACTACGTATTTTGTCGGATTCAGAGTGCCGAGTGGACTCTATTCAATATTCATGAAGACTGTGTAGATGGGAGTCCCAATGCCGTGTTCACATCTGTCATTTCACCATACGTACCTATGTATGTATGTATGTACACTCACTTGGAGACATTCTTTCTTTTTTTTTTTGTTTATTTCTTTTTTTTCCGATGGTTCTAGTCTATGTTTTGGATTAGAACAAGCGTCGCACAATGTCCACGAAAAATACGTTCACAAATCATCCCGAACTCTGAGGGTGATCTAACGAGGACCACTCTTGGCTACGACGGGGGGTTCCCACTATATATTTTTTTCTAACACACACTACAATATTTTACGTCAAAGTTAATTTTGTAAAACACATAAATAAATTACACGGCAACACTGATTTTTGATCGACGACGCTTACACAATTGTCACGAAAATATACATACATATTTGCACACGTACAATATTTTATACAGTGTGAAGTAATACTACATAAAAATTCAATAAGTTTTTATTATAGATCGTTTATTTAATAACGATCCATAATATAACATAAGGTCGGAAAGAATTGATTATTACACCTCTTGTTAGGGAGCAAGACTATATTCTTTCAATGACTAATCGACTGTTAAACCATGGGATGCTTCGATAAACAAACCATTAAGATACTGTTTTACCACCGATTCTTGATTAAAACATTATCAGGTAATATATATACATATGTATGTATGTACATATATAAGAAAGCTCGTTGTATACACACATAATGTGAGAAAAATACAAAAGATTCCAAAACTAATCATTACATATATTTAAATTATCCAACAGCGAAATGATTCGATTCAATGTGACACGATTCGAATGATCATTCCAGGGCATGACATCGCCTATTAAGACATTTGAGCAGAACCCGATACCTCGAGATCCGACTGCACCCAGCGTCACATCCCCGATAATTACACAAATGCGGGTGAAAACTACGTGTGTTTATTTACATTCATACATGGTTAGAGATGAGTCCTGGGCCGACTGGTTGAGCGCCACTGACCCGGCCGTGTCGTCCATGAATAATCGCCCGGGCTGACATCTTTATGTGCGCTTTTTATGCGCTTTTTTGTCGAACCGGCGCACTGTTTTACGCGCCCATAAATTTCCGACTATTTTGAAGTTAATAAAACGCGCCGACGATAATTGATTATTACACGTGCTTTTTGATTTTGTTTTTCGTCTTTTGAAAGCGATATTTGCGCCGAAAGCAAAACGGTAACACATCCGGTTCCGCTCGCAATGTCACTGATCCATTCGCGGATTAAAAGCATTCTCGTATCGTTTCTGGACTACGTTGGTGAACTAAATTGGTATGTGTAAACGTAAGGTGTGTATATATGTACATATATAACTTAAAATTATATTTTCAAACAACACCTTGATTATTTGACATGTTTATAATTGAGTGTGTCCAGTTAGCGAGTTGTGTACAGGAAACGCCCGCTTATAGGGGATGCGTGGGTAAATTTTGTAGATATGTACATATTACATACATATGTATGTATGTATGTAGAGTAGATAGGAGCGAAAAATGCGAATTTTAGATTTTCACCAATGGACCTAGTAGAAAATTTTCGTCGTATCAAGGGAACGATAAAAAATAAGAATCATTGATTTTAAACATTTTCCTGTGCCTGCAACCAATCAATTTATCTATTAAAGTTTCGAAACGTAGATTTTTTTCATATAAATACATACGTATGTACATCTATTTCTTTATGCATTATTTTCATAATATATTTTTATTAAAATAACGCTTCCTCCATTTGAATACCCATTACGAGCGTGGCGAGCTTTATACATACATATATTATATATGTACATATATATATAGGGACTTTTGGCGAAACGGCGATTTTGAATTCTCGTTATTCAGTCAAAACATCATATTTGACCCAAATAATCTTCAGTATGTGAATATTAAGCGTTTGTCTTTTTTAAATCGCAAAAAAAACTATTTTCGAAAAAGATACATATATGAAAATAATCTACTTTTTCGGCATTCTTGTCGAGATAAATCGATTGTGCCTCCAGCACAGGACATTGTTTCCTGTGCCTCCAGCACAGGACATTGTTTAAAATCAATCAATTATTAAATTTAGCGTCCATCGATGAAAATCCAAAATTCGAATTTTTCGCTCCGGCCTAATGTAGCATCAGAAGTACAAACAACCCGATGAATGTCCCTTTTATGTTTAATTTATTGCTCACTCTCGTTTTGGTGACGAGAAACGTAATATCTGCTTCAATTATCGAATGGTCGGAAATATAATTGCGAAATTACCCCTATGTCGGAACGTCGTGCTATTGCTATCTGACGATAGTAGGTACATAAGTATGGTATACATTCATACACATATTATAGATAAAATTATTATATGAGTCGCTGTGGGACATCATTTAATTCTTTAATTTAAATTCGCCAACCTAGCGCGGGCAATTTGCATAATTTATGTGAAATTATTATATTTATTATTATACGGGACTTCGGCATAAGTATCCAATTATTTAAAGAATTGTAAATAGGTTTTTGAGCTCTTTTTCTTATTATGCTGTATATTAACATTAGAAGAATATAATACTATGATTACTAACAAAATTAAATTAAAATTGTAAAAAAAAATTCTCAGTATGTAGCTATTATAATAGATGTAAGATGTATTGGGAACATAATTTAGTAATAATAAAAAGCATTTAAAACTCAAAATCAAATCCACTTATTTTCGTACTAAATATTTCATTGAAAAAATATATAGAAAACTTTTGTTAACTGAAAAACAAAATTTTTGATCATAAAGTTTCGTTTTTTTTTTTAAACTTCTTAAGAGTTTGTTTTTTCCAAATACGAAAATAGTCTCTGTAGTATACATACATATGTACATATATGTACATAGTTTTCGACCGGCTATTCTAGGATACGTATGTATAAGAAAATACATATTTTGGGACCCAGTTTAATTACGAACATACATAGTCGTTCATTGCCTATTTACATAGGTCGATGATTTTTAAACCATTTATTTCATGATATTTTTATTTTTACTTTTAGAATCAATACGAACCAAGACTAGAGCCCTTGCCTTGAACTTTGCTCTAGCGCCAGGATTAAATCCGTGTTTATGGCCTACATTCAAACTCTTTACTTCGTGAACGTTTCACCACGCACGCGAAACTTTAACCAAGGTCGGCCCCACATGCTCGTGCTACATCTCCATGATGGTAAATGTATTATTCCGCAAAAAGCGATCTCGCGCAAGTCACTAAAATCTCGACCAAGGAGCGTCACAGTAACTCGAGTTCTCGTTAGTACAATATTTCAAATGGTAGCTTTAAATTAATGGAGTTTTTGGGTGCCAGATGTTCCGTGATTGAGATTTTAGTGACTTGCGCGAGATCGCTTTTTGTGGAATAATCACCGAACCCTCCACGATATTGTCAATTACATGAATTTGATCTATCAACAAAATTGCCGAGCAGGAATTTCATCAATCTGATTTTACCACAGGTGACGCCATACTGAGTCTGCTTGTATCCTGCCCGCGCACACGTATGTAAGTGAAATAATTATTAAATAGGTTTTTGAGTTTTCTTTCCTATTTTGATGTTCATTAACATCAAAATAAGATATATAACACAAAAAATAAAATTTAAAATAGAAAATGATCAGTGGATGGCCACTGGTACATATATACAAATGTACATATGTGTGTGTGACTTTCAGTTATATACGGGTCTGGATCACTGCATCGAAAGTCGAAAGCCGAAAGATCGAAAAGAATGTATGCATGGTAAACGGTACTATATACGAGTATGTATGGTAATACTACCCGCTCTTCATATTTATGAATGGTAAATGGACTATTTCACATATTGTCATAAAAGTCGCAAAAAATCTTGGTTTTTCGACATTCAACCAAGTCACTTTCGTTGCAGTGACGGCCACCGGTTATATACATACATACATATGTCAATGTGTTACGGAAATAATACGATAGTAAGATCTAGGATCTTACTATCATACTAATGATATATTGGATATGTAGCTACATATGTACATATGTAGGTACGTAGCCAATATATGTACCTACATATGTACCCACTACCCTTGAAAAATTTGTATTCATAGTAATAGTTTCAACAATTTTGAATAAAAAAACTCTTTCTGCATCTCATCGATAAACCAAAACATCTGCACACGATTGCGCTACCGATAGCGATCGCTGTCAAACAAGCCGATAAAGGTGACACACACAAACACACTATCTCACTTTCAAACCACACACACACACATACACTTGTACGCAAACACATACATATGTATGTGTGTCTGTATGTACATACATACGAGATTTTAGTAAAAGGAGCCGACCCGTGAGAAGGAAATTTGCAAATTGCAATGTGGCCAGGTAGCCGAGTGGACAAGGCGACGGCGCGCAGGTAGCAAGATCGAATTCGAGGCAGTACACGAGCCGCAGATGGAGGAACCGTGTCCCACGTCCCGGACAGATTTACGGCTGCAATTATTGTACTATAAACGCGTCACTATATTCGCTCGCGGCTTCTCGTATTACTCGATCGGCCAAAATCATATTGTGAGTATTATTTATTTTCAAGTTTCAGAGCCATCACGAATCCAAGAGGGTAACAGAAGCACCAAGCACCCCACCCCACCCTACTTCAGATTCAGAATATGTATTTTCCATTCCAATTTGATGTACAATATTTAACCTTATTATAATTTAATTACTTCTTAATGAATTTCAAAATTTTAAATGTTATTTTAAAAGAATTACGACTACAGCACATAACATAGTACATATGTATGTTTATTAACAGCAAAATAAACCAGTAGAGTGAAATTAATGAATTTAGTTGCAGATTTAAAATAAAATAAAAATATATAAAAAATAAATTACTTCAATTATTTAGTGGATAGTAAGGTTGTTCTTTTGAACTTTTTGAATGAGTTTACCAAATAGTATTTTATTTGATAATGTCGCTTTAAAATTTATACATATATACATAGGTACATGCATATATTTTAAGTGTGAAGCTTCAAAAAAACAATAAATACATTTATTATGGTGGAAAACTTGAAATTTCTCCTAATTTTCGTCCATTTTCCTAAAAGTGTCATCAATTAAAATCGAATCAAACCAATAAAACAAAACAACACAAAAAGCCATAGATATATTCCGTCGGAAAATGTATTTTAGTTCGTTATACATATGTATATGTACATGTGTACAAATGTAGTTACTTTATTCGGAAAAATAATTCTAACAAATAGAGTACATAGTAGGGTTTCTGTATTCCCGAACTTTTTCAATTCCCGGGACATGGGACGAAGCCCAGGATCTTTCCCGGGATTCCCGGGATCCCGGGACACATGTCAAAAAAACATTTTTTTTTAATTTAATATATTTTTAAATAGCATTCATCGTCAAACACAATTGTTTCATCTTCATCCGAATCCAAAAGAGTTTCTTCTAGTGTGGAATCGTCAATACAAGAAGGATATACTCGCTTCATAATAGTTTCACCGTAGGATATATGTACATTCGCTTTAATTAAAGAATGTTTTGTTGTGTATAAAATTAGAATTATTAAAAATATGTGCTAAAAAATCAGGTTTCTTCTTTCTTCGATTTTAATTTTCAATTCTCAGAATATTCATCGGTAAGGTCAAGTCCTTCAGTATTGAGATTTTCCAAAAATATAATTACAAGAAACGATTTTGGCCAAACGCACAGAACCATTATGCTCATAAAATTTCCACGTTCGAGAAATGTGCTATACTTACTGCTAAACAACAAATGCGAATTTGATTTATTATTTCCCTTCGTGCAGTCGTGAAAATGTATATTTTCAAGATATTTTTAAATCCAATTCACGGAATTCGATATAAGAATTCCGGGACACGGGACAACAAAAATTTCATGAATTCTCGGGAATGTCTGTCCCGGGTTGACCCGGGTCAGAAACCCTAGTACATAGGTAAGAAATGTAAAAGAAAAACATTATTTCCGATTTTAGATTAATTTCTAGTTTTAACGAAATAGACAAAAGGCAGGGTTTCACAGAGCCCAATAGTTCCACAGCAAAGCTTTGATCTTTGTCGCACGTATGTATGTACAATATACATACATATGTAAACACTTTGAGTGGCCGGTGAGCCAGTTGTGAGGCCGATATGCCATATTTGGTAGCGACCGCTCTGCGACGCGGCTGCATTTTTAGCTTGGTGCATTTTTCTATGCAATTCCCGAGAATCGTCGTCTATTAAGTAAGATATTACGATGCTTGGGCTCACAATATGCTTTGAAATTTTCCACTAGTGAAAGATTTTCCGGTTTTCGAACTCGACCCTAAGCCAATATGCGTAACGCCACGCCGGTCGTACCAATTAACTAAATCCGATACTTAAAATATTAATTGGAACTCCCAAGTAAATAATAACCAATAAGAGCGTGGAACACATTCATATAATTAATTTCTAATAAGTATTTTATTTTATCAAAAAAAAATTGTGCCATAGTGGTTTTACAGTTTCCCAACACACACCACGATAGCTAGAAATACCTTCATACATATTATAAGAGAAAAAAATAAAACAATATTTTTTACATACATACAAACATATGTAGATCAGGTTACCAATAAAAAAAATCCTTTTTCTTTCAATTTACTATTAAGCTGAACAAAGAAGATTTTTGAAGTTGCAATGGCACGTCACAATGAAATTGTATTTTGTTTGAAACTAACATACAATACAAATTCATATGAGTTTGGTCCATTTTACGAAACTATATACTATAACATTAAATTGTATAAATAATAAATAAATATTTAGAAAATACTTCAAATAATTATACCCAGAGATTATTTTCGCACGATGTTTTTCAATATTTATTAATATTATTAATTCAATATTTTTTGAATTGTAAAATTGTAGATACGTACCTATGTTTACAAACATAAATTTGAAATTCTGTTACTTATTAAATTTAATGTAAAGATAAGAATTATTAAACGAGTTAACGAAACAAAATAAATATTTCATATCTATGAAACCGTTTTTTACTTAATAATATTTATCACTTTTATCATCGATTGACACACGTGAAAGCACAAAAATCAAAATATTGAATTACATTCGAATGATACAGCTATATCTGCATCGTTTATTTTGGTGCATATACCGAATTTGACATTTTTACGACGTTTAAAATAATGAAATTCAGCACCAGATCGTTATCGCTCCACAAGAAATCACAATATTTCAATATACATACATATGTGTAGGCAAAAACAAAACTGCCGAACATTTATCGCATGTATAATATATGTATATGTTTTATTATAAGACAATCATATCGATCAATTCCACTGCTTATTTTAATACAAAAATACCGTATCGAATGCTAAGTGGGTATCAATTTTCCGATGACACGTTGGCAGCCGCATATGATTTGTCCGGGGCGAATTTCTGCGCAGCGGGAGGACTACACATCTCAAGATGGGGGGAAAGTGGATGTTGGGGCTTCGCTGGACCCCCTGATGGGACTCCGGTCCCCATCATCAATATAGACATATCCTCCGCATGTCCTCCCCTAATTTTATTGATAATCATAAAGACCGCCGCTGACTTATGACGGCCGATATCGAGAGGACACGCTCCAAACTGACAACGTTGACCGCTACAAAATGAACAATACGAACGCGTTGTCGTGAAGATCGTACGATACGATTTAGTGGAAAAAGCTACGCATATACGAATGTACAAATACATAGATGTATAATAAGAAAGGATGATGTTATTCTATACACTGTGTGAATAAAATATCATAAAGCTCACCGGCTTGACGACGGTTGTGTCATCAGTGTTTGTTTTCATCTCGATGTTCTACGGAAGCTGTTGTTGTGGCGATGTTCTTGACGATGCTGACGGTCAGAAGATTTTTCAGTGTGAAAAAATCGATTATTTATTTTATTTTTATTTTTTACATATATACCAGGAAGGCCTTACAGGTAAACCCCAATGCGCCTTCCTGGCCAATTACAATTACAATACAATGCAAAAATTTTATAGTCGTTGAATTACGAGACACTGAAAAACTCGCAAATTAACGAGACATCTATGAATTTTACATAAATTTTATTGTACATTAATCATACTTCAAATAGTGGTGACATAGTAGGTAGAAAGGATTTATACCCAATTTTTAAACGGGAACTGTTTCACCAATGAAATCAGAGAAAATTGGCAAACTCTGATAGGAAACGATCGACCTGGTGTCACAATATCCAAGTCTGACCAGCAGCACTACAGATGTACTCAGAAAAATTATTTTCCAATCGAGGTCAGCTCATGGGATCGAACCCGGCACCTCTCGGTGTTATGCAGAAGCTTAACAACTGAATATTTAGTATAAATTGGTATTCAACTGTTTTGTTTTTTATTATTTTCAATTTAAAAAATAAAACACCTTTCACATGCATATGTACGTATGTGAAACAATTGAATTTTTAATGGAATTTTTTAATTACATAAATATGCTAGTTAAAATAATGATAATGGAAAAAACTTACGAATTCAATTCTGCTTATTATTTTGTTAGTTTCGGTCTATGGAATATTATAAAACAATTTAAAACGCAATCTAATAAATAATTTCGAAAGAGACTTTGTATGTGTGTTTGTTTGGTTCGTAGATTCCGTGACATTCAATTTAATTGAAAACAAATGAATTTTCAATAATATAAAACTATTCAAATAAATTTAATCAATTGTTTACTATTAAATTAGCCATGTGTAAGCGATTTATATTAAAAATACCGAGCGAAGCCGGCTAAAACCACTAGTAATATATAAAACAAGAAATAAGTTAAATATTTGTTTTAATTTTATTTGAAAACAATGGTAAAGCTTAGTAATATCTAATCTACATATTAACAAACTTAATTTTTAGCAATAAAATAAATGCTAATTATCATACAATAATAAAACAGACATGTAAAGACCTCGGGGAAAGATAGTGCCAACCCTCACTTTGTTCAAATTAAATTTAGTTCGTCAGGAAAAGAAGCTTTGAATTTAGAATTTTTTTTTAAATCAATTAATTCTATAAAACTACATATGTAAGTTCTTTTAAATCATTATTTCAAATAAATCATTGTGTCAAATATCTCATTATAGAGACGCAAATACTTGTCTGTATCATCTTCTCCACGTTCTATGAACTTTATCTCATCATCATCATCATTTACAGCCACTCGCCATCCACTGCTGGATGAAGGCCTCTCCAACACGCTTCCACCCGTCTCTGTTTTGCGCAACACTCATCCATCTCACCCCGCACATTTTCCTAATTTCGTTCACCCATCTTCCTTGCGGTCTTCCTTTTACCCTTTTGCATTCTCTCGGGTACCATTCAAGCAATTCTTTTGTCCACCTTTCGTCCATCCTCCTAGCTACGTGACCCGCCCATTGCCATTTCAATCTCTTCACTCTATCCACTATGTCCACTACTCTTGTCATACTTCTCACCCACGTGTTCCGCTTTCTGTCTTTTCTCGTTATGCCAAGCATACAGCGCTCCATACTTCTTTGAGTGCATTGGATTTTATGTAGCATCTTGGTGTTCAGTGTCCAAGTTTCACATCCATACGTCATCACTGGCAAAACGCATTGATCAAAGATCTTTTTCTTCAGGCAGAGTGGCATTTTTGATTTAAAAACAGCATTCATCCGTCCAAATGCACTCCATCCTAATTTCATACGTCTCTTTATCTCTTAATTATTTACATTTATCTTTACATTAATTTATCTTTATAATTATTTACTACTTCTACTGGTTTATCATCTAATGGGATGCTATCAGGCATGCAATACCTATTGAACATTAGTTTGGTCTTATCTACGTTAATTTTTAATCCTACTTTTCTACTTTCCCTGTCCAGCTGTGTTAGTCTGTTAAGTAGGTCAGCTGAATCACGAGCTATTAAAACTATATCGTCTGCGAACCGAAGGTGACTCAAGAAGCGACCGTTGATGCTTACTCCGGCTTTGTCCCATTCCAAGTTCCTGAAAACTCCCTCAAGCACCGCATTGAATAACTTGGGCGAGATTGTATCTCCTTGTCTTACTCCTTTTCTTATGCTAAATCTATCTGTACCTGAAAAAATTTTAACCGAAGCTGTGGCATTCTTATATATTGCAGCTAACAGCCCCACATAGGGTTCCGGTACTCCCTGTGTTTGTAGAGCGTTAAGTACTGCATTGTGGCTCACTGTATCGAAGGCTTTCTCATAATCGACGAAACCTAGGCATAATGGCCGTTGATATTCGTTGGCGCGTTCGATTAGTTCGCCAACTACTTGGAGGTGGTCCATTGTACTGAAATTTGCCCTAAATCCTGCCTGTTCTATAGG
The DNA here is from genome assembly GCF_051622035.1 of Arctopsyche grandis. NCBI lineage: Eukaryota > Metazoa > Arthropoda > Insecta > Trichoptera > Hydropsychidae > Arctopsyche > Arctopsyche grandis. The sequence goes on from NC_135355.1 coordinate 12,682,437, forward strand.
TTGGTTCTCGTCGAGGATATTCTTCAGCCTTTCTGTAATAACCTTCGTGAAGAGCTTGTAGACCGCTGAAAGTAAACTAATGGGTCGGTAGTTCTTGATATCGCTTTTATCACCTTTTTTGTGTATTAAGATGATAGTTGCGTTATTCCATCCTTCTGGTATAGCTTGGTTCTGGATGCATTTGCTGAAAAGCCTAGCTAAGATATTATTTAGGGGGGAGCCGCCACATTTTAGTAAGTCAATGGGAATATTATCTTCCCCTGGGGTTTTACCGTTCTTTGCAGTTTTTAGCGCGGCCTCTACTTCGCTAGGCAATACTGCAGGAACCCTTTGGCCGTTTGTCGATTCCAGAGCGGGGGATTGGCCGTTGTCGTTCTCGTATAGTTTTGCATAGAACGTGTAAACTCTGTCTATGATTTCTTCTCTATTCCTAATTATTACTCCGCTCTCTGATCTGATTGCGATCAATTGGTTTTTGCCTAAGAAAAGATCCTGTTTGCACTTTTTCAGGCTACGGTTATTCTTAATGGTACTTTCTATTAACTTGCTGTTAAAATCCCTGACATCCCTGACTATTCTCTTTTTAATTTCCTTATTTACTAGATTGTATTCTTGCTTGCCTATCTAAACTCCTTTTATGCTTAATTAGGTTTTTTGTTTCCGCTGAAATTTTGCTTAATTTAACTTTATCTATGCAGTATTTAATATCAAAAGATTTTGACTGAAGAATATTAAATAAAGTATCTGTCAGCGCAAATATATCGTTGAAAATTTCCAATTGAAAAGAAAAGTCGAAACATTCCAACACTTTTACAAAGCCATTGGCAGCCATAAAGTTATTTTAATCCCAATTTTGGATTATCAATAATATTATTTAAAAATCCGACGAGTTCGAGCTTATTTTCATAAATTGTGGTAACAATTCTGGAATTGTAATTCCATCTGATATTAGAAACAGATGGAAACCGTGTTTTAACTTCGGATTCAATCAATGCGTTCATGCGCTTAGTGGAATGTCCAAAAAATTAAGGAAAACCATTCAATGTTTTGAAATATATTTTACATTCTTTTATAAAATTTACAGACTGAGATAGTACGAGATTTAGTCGATGCGCGTAGCAATGAATGAAAATTGCATTGGGAGACTTCATTTTCACAAGAGACTGCAAACCATTTAAGTGACCAGAAAATGTTTCGGCCCCATCATATCCCAGATTGACTTAGTATAGATGATGAAATAAAGTAATAATACTCATAACATTAATAAGATAAAAAGACAAAAAAAGTAAACACTATAAAGCAGGATTTCCCAAACTATGTTCCGCGGAATACCAGAGTTCCGCTGGACTTGAATAGGTATTCTACGACAATTTGGAATGGTTTTATATACTGCAATACATTTAAAGATCTTTTACTTCGTTACACATATGATAAAAGTATTGAAGAAGAATACTCATGTGGGCATATTTAAATGGACAAACTACAGGAGAAGATATATTCAACTGTATCAATGATTACATTACAAATCAAGAGATTGGTTGGGAAAAGTGTACAAGGAAAAAGTATTACAAATTTGAATACAAGAGATAAAATTGCAGCTTTTGATAAATAAAATCCAATTTTGGATTTCATCAGTTGAATCTAATAATTTTGATTGTTTTCCTGCCCTACATGAATGTTTGAATGAATAAAATTTTAAAGTAGATGAAGAAGTTTCCAAAGAATTTTTAGAATACCTACATACCTAACTTGAAAACAACTCTTTTGCAATATTTTCTGAAACCTCATTTATTATTATTTTATTATTTATATATTTATTTATTTATTTTTATTATTATTATTTTTTTTACTTTATTTTTTATTATTATTATATACTATTGTATTTATTATCTATATATTATTATATGGACAATGGGGATTGCACTATTCTCCCTTTCTTCTGGAATAAAAAAGTTATTATTATTAAACCAGTAGGCTAAACCGCAAGTGACTGAAAATCTACTTTATTTAATTAGTGACTCTGATTTGAAACAAAAATACTAAGATCATCCTTGAAATTATTTCTGGGCGAGTTTGCCAGAAGAGTACCCCAAATTTTTCAAAACAAGCTATTATTGTTTTACTCTCGTTTTCTACAACCTATTAATGCGAAGCAGGATTTTCTTATTATGCTGCAATGAAGTCAAAGTGCAAAAACAGACTCGACGTCACACCAGATATTAGAATGCAACTTACCAATATTGTGCTTGATATCAAAAAGATGCAATTCAAGGACGCAAAATAATGTGATTTGATAACATATTATTTAAGTATTCCGTTAAAATTACACAGTTTGCGAAGTGTTCCATTGTAGAAACCCTGCTATAAAGGATATGACATAATAGAGAATAACAAAAGAATATAGATTACAGATAAAAAAAAATACCTGGAACAGTAACATATTAAATAAAAGAAAGCAAAGTCATATAAAAAAGAATTACAGAAATACATCTAGCTTGTTTTTAAAAATATTAATGTTTTTAGAAATTACTACATTATTGGGAAGACTATTACAAACTGAATCCACTCTGTTTTAAAAGAAGGAATCTCTGATCAATTTATTCGATTTTTCTTTTTGGAATCTAAGGAAGTGACCTCTGAGATGAGTGTTGAACGTTGAACCTAATACGTTTGGACATATTGCAATTATAATGATTATTTAATATTTTATAATATATTGACTAATAAAGACTAATATGTTGGTGTATATTTTCATATTGCATAAGAAAATATATTTTCATTTTTTTAAACATAGTACGAACCTTTGTTTTCTTATTATTATATTAAAAACTTGCAGGTGTTTCTCGGGCTAATGGAAGTTTGATAACAAGTGTCTCTTACCGCTTTCCAAATCTATATATGGGTTAAGTACGAGTTAGATTACGATGAGATAGTTTCCTAAATTTGTTGATTTAATTTAGAAAATTGTGAATTTCCCCAGCAGAAAAAAAATAAGATATATATTTTTCTTTTAATATCTACATATATTTATGTATGTACATACATATATAATATTTATGTACATATGTAATATTTATGGATGTCTAATGTATCATGTATGTGTACATATGGGTAATACATAAGCTTACACATAGATAATTTTCTATTTAAGAAAAAAATCACTTTTGCAGTTTCATTTGTTTTTTGAAGATTTTTTAAACAATTTCTGTCATGGGCAGATTCAAAACAGGCGTGTCTTAAGTTCAGCACAAGGTACCTACGACATTTATCGATCAACGATTATTATAAAAATATTTTTTGTTTGATTTCTTTTTATGAATTCGATGCATCGAAGCCGCGGAATGCGATTGCATCTTCTATGTCGGCCATAGGTGGTGACACACAAAAAGACAAACGTCTTTTTGAAAGGACGGCACCCCGCAGCCACCATAATTAATTGCCAACCCTGCACCATGGGAATATAACCGACCACAATGCCAAATCTCGCACCCACACTCGAAAATATATCTTATATCGTCGTGACCCAAGAGCGCTTATCGTGCAGGTGAATTTTGGCGGTCAATGCGTTTTTATAGATGCTTCAAGTGTGGATAGCTTTGGACCTTTTCGAGTGATATTTTTCAATGGATTTTTGTTCATTTTTTTAGATGTTTTGTAGTGCTTTGATTTTGAATGATCGGATTGATATTTGTGATGAAATATACATATGTATGTATGTATGTTATAAAATACGAGAATTTTTGGCCCAAAAAAAGTAGCTTCACTGTATGTACATTATATTTGTAAGTAAGTAGATATATACATATGTGACATATATACTTTCAAATTACGGTAAATGCAGGTTTACTTCCTTTAGGGGGCTGGGAATTTGTTCAAAGCCCTTTTATTTTATGAATATGATCCTTTGCTTTGTCAGTTTAGCCGTGACTTTCGGCTCATTCACACCGTCCCCGTGCTGTTTGCTAAAATTATCCTAAACTGACCGTGGCGCAAAAAGTCAAAGTTTCGGCTTTGGCTTACAAACACGTCAGCTCCCGATCTATCGCTAGTCAAGTTGGATGTATCAAGACATCAGTGCTCAAATATATCAAGATGAAATCAAATCCTACACCTCCAGAACGAAGAAAAGGTCAAGAAAGAACGAAAAAGACGATAATTGCTGAAGATCGACTTTTGAAGTGTTTCTGTCTTCAGATCGTTTCAAAAGTGTGGTGGATATCAGATCAGAGTTTATAGCGACTGGTGGTTTTGAAATAAATGTAGAAACAACGTGACATCGCCTTCGTGATTGGTGTTTCTTTGCAAGAAGACCAGCAAAAAAACCCATTGCTCACCAAAAAAATGCGTCTGGTGATCTTCTCGGATGAGAGTAAATTCAATTTATTCGGGTCCGATGAAATGCAGTATGTGAGACGCAGAACTGGGGAACGTCTAAGTGACGAATGCTTTTTGCCAACGGTGAAGCATCCTGCAGGATAGATGGTCTGGGGATGTTTCTCTTACTTTTAGATGGGCCAGTTAGCTTTTATTGACGGAACGATAATATAAGTTTACAAAAATATATTAACAATGACCCAGTTCCCATCTATTAAAATGCATTGCACGTATGAAACACAGAGCATTTTCCAAGATGATTCGTGTCATCGCACTAAATCCGTATGTTTATAATTTTTTAAATACATTTTACCTAGGTAACATTTTAAATGCAAAAATATTGTAAAAATTAAGTGTTATTATGTTATTTTTCCCGCTAAATAACTAACGGGGAACTTGAGTGCCAGATGTTCTGTGATCAAGATTTTAGTGACTTGCGCGAGATCGCTTTTTTCGGAATAATCCGTTTACCGAATTTAAATACATCAGAACTTTTGTCACAAAAAGTTTTTAATTTCCTTAAATTCAAATTCCCCACATTTTCATAATATTACCAGCGCTCGAAATGGACGGGAGCGCCACTCCCTTTCGTGAAATTCAAAAGCGTAGTGCTCCCTCTCGTAAAAAATCCAAAATTTCCATGTTTTGAAAAAAATTGAATTTCAATCATTATTGCCAAAAATAAAATGCCAATATTGCAATATTGAATCACAATTTATTGCTGAAAACAAGTAAAAAGCATTTCATTTCAATTCCGCCAAATCTGTAGCCGTTACTTGAAAATAACGGATTCCAAATTATGATTCCATGTATGTGTTATCAGCGAGCAAAAAGTTTCAGTTTTGAGACCGACAATCGGCATTTCTATGAAGACTGTCACCGAATGTAGTTACATACTTAGGAACCAATATTTAAAAAAAAAATAGTTCAGTCTTGCAAGTCCTTCTGATAAGAAAAATTGAATTTAGCGAACATAAATCAGTAATGATTAATTTGAGAAGCCCTGACGCATCACAAAGAAAGTCGTCAATCTATTGTGAATACATAATATACATATAAATGTAGGATCCTGGATGCAGGGGGTTCCAAATGGCATACATGGAGCAGCTTCGGCAGTTTTTATTCATGCGTCTTATACTTCGGGCAAGTAACCCCATATACGCTTCGCACCATGCCCGCAAGGTTTAATGTCTGTATGTATGTATGTAAGGTTTGGGTGGTAGAATCAAGAAAAAACCTGTATACATATATTGTTTGCTATCAATGTTTCCTCTTGGAAAATATTGGAGCAACTGGAAAATACTTGGAGCATTTAGCGCAATCTACTGAAAATTAATAAATTAATTTTTCTATTGCTATTTTATATGTAGTATATGTAGTCAAATCGATAGTTTTTACTTATAATACAACCGATGAAATTTTCATCGGGGCTATCACTAGTATTAAATATAGATAATAATGTTCTAATTTTAAAAATATGTAAACTCTTATTTTATAAATTACGCATATAAATTATATAATATTTTTAAATAAAAAGTCATTTATCACCCTCCCCCTATTAAATAAATATTTAGCCCTCCCTTAAATATAGTATGTGTAATTTCTTATTTTTGCTTAAGAAATACTTAATAAAATTATCGAGCGCTCCTATTAGTGAAAATTTCCATTTCAAGCCCTGAATATTACCTACATAGGTATGGAAGAATATTTTGAAACAAATAAATACGTCAAGCTGGCGTCAGAGCATTCGCGAATCATACTGTATATAAAGGTACAGAATGCGAACAATGTATTTTATTAGGTTAGCAGGTATCCTTGGTGCTCTCCCTGCGAGTCCTATTCCATCATGCCACATGAAAGGACATACATACATAAATATATACATTTATATACGTAGAGGGTTCTTTGATCCTTTGTAAAAATAAAAAAAACCGAATTTTGAATAATTTCTACAAATTTGCATCAACAAGGAAGTCAGAAACCTTAATACATACATATGTACATATGTACCGTACATATACATACATATATATGATATCATTATTACTCAATATGAAAATTAATTTACATACTTTCATTCGCATTACAATTTACTCTCGATTATCCGGGTGTGGATTATCCGGTTTGCGGATTATCCGAGCTTGAAATTAGTAAATTTTTTCTTTTAATTTAATAATTTTTGAATAAGAATACGTAATAATGATTAAATTTGGAGCATTTGTGGAAATTAAAACCAATAACACTAGTTTGATCGCGGAGAAAGATTATTCCTAACGGGAAATGCATTTGTCGTATTATGAAGAGTTGAAGACAAGTGATAAATCGAAAATATGGAGATTAATGGAAAATTTTAAATGATGAAAGTTTTGGATCGGGAAAATATCGAGTAGTGATTTAATCGCGATTTAAATGATCCGGGATTGCAATGCAGAGTGATGCAGATATCGTTTCTATTGTCACTCAAACACTTCTTCACAAACACTCACTCAAACAATAGAAATGGTATTAAAAATTGATAGTTTGGACTATCCATGTTTTTCAATTACCCGGTCCCGTACTCCCTAGCATTAGCCCGTATAATCGAGAGTACACTTTATTTGTGAAAAAGTTATTCCCTTTTATGCAACTGATTAAAAGCTTGCTTTTATATATATATATATATATATATATATATATATATATATATATATATATATATATATATATATATATATATATATATATTTATTTATTATTTATTTTATACCACAATGAAACTTTATATGAGTGTTAATTTGAAAGCAATTCAAACAATAGATGTTGTATACATAATACATTATGTAATGTAACTCGTACAAATATTACACTTGTCAATCTAAATAGCACAAAGCGTCAAGTGTGCAAGTGGACATGTAAAAAAAATCAAATAAACAATTGAAAGAGAATAAAAGAGGGGTCACAAAAGACACACGTCAGTGCAAGTGATATGCGCAAAAAGTGCAATAAACGCGCACACGCACACAATGCACCGACGGATAATGAAATCTAATAATGTAAAATTAATTGATTGGACACAGATGCCTAAATCCCCCTCTCCCCAAGTTTGGTCTGTTGTGGAACCTAATAAAGCGCATATTATAAGGTCGCTTTCCATTCTACCGAGAAAGTACACCCCACTTTCTAGATGCATCCAGAGCGTCACGAGTGCATTTGATGTATATAATATACATATATAATATTGCAATTTAAAAATTCTTCGTCTTCATATAAGAATATATTATACCTGAAAATCAACTCATATTAAAATATCTCACAATGGCCCAACTATACATATTTATGTGTGTAGTAATCCGTCAATATTGTCAAATTTGTCAATAAAACTTTTAAAATACTTATCGGTCTTTGAAATACAATTTATTTTAAAACCGTAAATTTTATATTCATGATTATTACATAGATATTTGAAAACATTATTTGGAACGTTATATTAGAAAGTGGCGGAAGTCCAGTCCAGTTTTCAGTTCCAAATATACTATTTCTGTTTGACTTAATTCACCAATTGCTATCACTTATTTTAATTTGATATGTCCAGAATCTTGGAGAGGCAGAATAATCGTATTACAGGCCACCAGTATTTATGTAATTAACGCAAAACATTATATGTATGTATTTAATGTTTTGCAAAACATTTCTCGAAATGAAGAAAAGTGGACTTTGCCACTTTGAAATATAAAGGTTTATTTGTTGATATTTTTATATAATGTTGTTTGTATGTATCAATCTATTGCACTTTTAATATTCGAGGTATCTGTAGACATCGTACATTTCAACGAAGAACGAACTTTATGTGTAAAGAATTTTTTTTGTAGATTTAAAAATACACACTCTCAAATCAAATACGTATACAAAAATGGTAAATTCATTAATAAAGGGTTGTCAGTTAAACTAATATTTATTACATTGAGAATTGAATTTTCAACGAAGTGGAAAATAAAAATGGCGGCTATCACTGATTAATGCCGCCATTTTATGTTGTCCAATATTGCGACATTTTAACATAAAATTAATTACCAATATTATACGCAATAATATATAATATGAATACAATTTGAAATACAGCCCTGGTGCGAAATAGAACATAAGGGTGCTCACGGATGCATCACTAATCCGCTATAAGGGGTTGAGAAGCCAATATTAAAAACAGGTTGTTTTATTACATTCGCAAATATTGAGGGTGGTTTGAAGGGTGATTAATTTTCACGGCAGGGGATTATGATGATGATGATGCCGAAAGATTCCCACTCGATGCACCATTAAAGCTCACGAATACGATTTATTTCATAAATACATTTTTTATGCACATACAAATATATGTATTTTTATTGCGATTGCAAACGTGTAAAGCTTGCGAGAATTCATATCGACTTGGTTGTTTACGTTTTTATTTATGAGATCGAGAATTGGCCACGAATCGAACGTTGTCAATCAATCAACACTTCGATCACAATCGATTCGTCTTATAAATAACACTTACATTGAATTCGCAACCAATATGATGTCCCAAGAAATTAGTGAATGATGGATAATTGTTTAGCACGGCTTGTGCCACGAATTGAACTTAAATAATTAAAAAAAATACCATGACAAGACCTTGATAATTTATTTGATTTCATCACAAAAGTTTTATTATACGCTAGGCAATATAGCGGTTCAGTGTCGCGTATGAATATTAGGGGTGGGTTTTATTTCTGGGTCACCCTATGAGAGGAAATTGTGCACGTGTTCCCGTTTCAGATGACACGTGCACTAGTCTCTTTTATTGAACTTTTTATTACGAGCAATGATGAGACGGTTTATGTCAACCGAAAGTGAAGTACCGTGATAGTTTAAATTCTAAAAACATATTCGGAATGCAATTTCCGATACTGAACAGTGATTATTTCGAAATTAATACTTTGGAACGTGCCCACAGTAGTGCAGTTCCGGATAATAAATGAATACATCCAATGTACACCCCTTCGCCATAATTTATAACTCGTCCGAAAATCCAATAAACATTATTTATGACCGCAATAGATTATTCGGCTATTAATTTTGCAAATTTCCTTTTATTTGGGTCACGGTTCTATACCCATCGCGCGCTAATATTACACATAGTAATTTTTCATTTCAAATACATCGGTAGTATAATTGTGTTCATATACGTTCGTACTGAAATAAAATTGACATTTTCAACCTCGTTGAATTGATTAAAGTTTCTATTGTATAAATTAAGCTGTTTTTGAATTTTGGAAGATCTGGCTGGATTCTTAGTCTGGATCAATAGTCAGGTGAGTCCTGATAGGTTACACACCTGCCTAATCCTGTCTCAAAGCTATGCTGCTCGTCTAAGTATTCCGGTGAGAGCTCTCGCCGAATTTAATTAAAGCGCAGTAAATCTTTGCTGGGTCCAACACTAAATCAATCCGGCGTCGCGCTACTGGACAGCCACCGAGCTTAAAGCTCTCATCGCTGGACAGTGGTCAACAACTATTGGTACAAGTAATAAATACATAGTATGTATGTACTTCGTCTATCACCATCAATAAATTTTATCAAAATATTCAATGTATACCTACTGTAGATGAGCAAAATGTACGAGTAAATATACATACATAATATATCGAATTATCATATCTTGCCAATAGAGTATTGTCATGTTTAGTTTAAGTATTTTATACAAATGCTTCCGTTTTTACCAAATTTTACCATATGTATTATATTTATAAGTAGTGGACGATTCTAAGAATTAAATGACAATAAGAGACATCTATGTACAGTACATTTGAATCATAATTTTTATTTGATACCTACGATTCTTATCTACTACATAGTTAATGTCAACTACATAGTTGACATTAGCATAGATATATACAAAAATAAATAAATATATTATATAAAGGTGTTGTTAATTAAAATAAGCTAACAGATGAAATTAGAAAAATAAATAATATTGACAGCTTACTGGTAGCCTTAAAACAACATCTCCATATTAAATTAAATTATCACATGTATGTATGTATGTATGTATGTGTATGTATATGTATGTATGTGTGTATGTATATGTATGTATGTGTATATTTATATACATATATCATCGTCATCATCATCATCTACAGCCATTCGCCATCAACTGATGGATAAAGTCCTCTCCAACACGCTTCCACTCCTCCCTGTTTTGCGCAGCTCTCATTCACACATTTTCCTAATTTAGTCCACCCATCTTCCCTTCGGTCTTCCTTTTACTCTTTTGCATTCTATCAGGTACCATTCTAATACCTACTTCTTTTGTCCACCCTTCGCCCATTCTTCTAGCCACGTGGCCCGCCCATTGCCATTTCAATCTCTTTACTCTATCCAGTATGTCCACTACCCTTGTCATACTTCTCACTCAAGTGTTCTGCTTCCTTTCTTTCCTCGTTATGCCGAGCACATAACGTTCCATGCTTCTTTGAGTGCATTGAACTTTATGTAGCATCTTGGCGTTCAATGTCCAAATTTCACATCCGTACTTCATCACTGGCAAAACGCATTGATCGAAGATATTGTTCTTCAGGAAGAGTACCATTTTTGATTTAAAAACAATATTCATTCGTCTAAATGCACTCCATCCTAATTTCATACGTCTCTTTATTTCTTCTTCTACTGGACATGTATATTATTTGACCGAAATATAAATTACTACTTCTACTTATTTTATCATCTAATGAAATGTTTTGAGGCATACAATAACTATTGTACATTAGTTTGGTCTTATCTACGTTAATTTTTAGTCCTACTTTCCTTATATATGTATTTATATATGCATGTGTATGTGTGTATATGGATAGGTATGTGTATAATTGTTCTATTGGTTTCTTTTATTTTTTTATTATATTATTGTTGTTGTAAATTAGCTATTGAGCTATTTCTTAAAATAAAATATACAGACGTTTGCATTCAGAATTCAGTAAGAGAAAATTGATAACAGCCAATATATAGGTATAAAAATAGAATATACATACAATGAAACATTGTATGTATAACCAAAATAGTTATACATACACTGAAAAAAGTACATACAGTTTTATCAAATGAAATAAGACCACAAATATAATATTTTGTTATTTACCAAACATCATGAGAACGAAAGGCGGAAAGACGGTGATTTTTTTAAATTTTTCATGAACTTTTAATATATTGGACAATTTTTTCTGGATCCGGCACTAATCAAAATATTAACGAAATATAATAATTTCCATTTACTATTACAATTATTTTCATATGCATATTTTTCCATCTACGTTTTGCCGCCCCTTTGTATGTGCTACCTTTCAGCGTCGCAACTATGGCCACGGGACGTCTCTATGTCTGCCTTTCACACTTTTTACAAACCTCCTTTATTCTATATAAATCCCAATATTTTGCATTTGTAAAATTCATAATATTGATATTATTTTATTCATCCGCACCCCATGAGAATAGGTATGAATCCCCCACATAAAAGTATTGAAATTAAATAAAAGACTGGGAATGCGCTCCAATAGTACCTACTTATGTACATATCTATTTTACATTATATTGATGTTGGGGATGCAAAAAATTTCTTACATACATATTTGGGATATTTTTATTAAGAAAGAATACGTTTTTTTTATAATTTTATGTTTATATTAAAATGTTCATTTCCAATACGTTCAATGACTTATATAAATGTACGAAATAATATTTATTTATACAATGAAATGCACGCGTCATTCAATAGTGTGAAGTTTGTCTAAACACAGACCGGAAATTTTCCATTAAGTTTGACTTGCAAATGTTGATATTGGGCGAAAATGTTTACCATGACTGTCTTTCGATCTTCCTTGCGTAGAATTCAAAATCCAAAGTGCGAAAATATTGCACATAAACTTCTGGTTAGATTAGCGCTTAGAGCTTCCGCCAAAAGCAGACGAAGCTTTCGCTTTACAAACTTACGTTTGTATATTCGTTCGTATGTCGAAAGAAATGCTCGGTGACTACAGTAACGATGTGTTTTCATGTGCACTTTGTTAGAACTGTTTATTTGTTGCGAATGTAAAGTTTGAGATTTATCATTATGTTAATAAGTTAGCCCGTTTGTTTATGATATGTATATATATATATATATATATATATATATATATATATATATATATATATATATATATATATATATATATATATGTGTGTGTGTCTCAACGCTAGCCAAACATAATTAATGAATCGATAAAAAGCCTAAACTTTGTATAAATTCATTCGTCGAGACTTTGCCGCGGTATCGACCCTGTGACCTCAAAATATCCTCTTATAGCAATGTTTTGAATCTTTTTTTTTGTTTTCATATTTAAAAATTAAGTAGTAATTAAGCAATTAACTTTTTAATTAAAATTAATTATATTTTAACGATATTCGAAAAATGAAATTAATTTTAGCTAAACTTTTGTATCGGGTTCGGATTACTTTTTCAGCTCCGTATCCGGAATTCTATTTCATTTCCGATTCTCAATTCCTTTTTCAGTTCCGATTCTCAATTCCTGTTTCCTACTGATTTTTCCTACTATTCCGGTATTTACCGGTAAATGCAAAAGTTTTTTTTTCCGTGGATATACATATGTGAACTCTATGTGGTTACTTTTCATAAAAACGTTAACTTGATTGAATCATAAATAATTAAAAATAAATATTAGGCGAATAATGTCGTATATTATACATTAAGTAAATTCTCAATAATACATAAATTTTATTGTTTTATTTTAAACCAATCAGATTTATTTAAAGTTAATTTAAACCAATCATATTTATTGAAATAATAAAAAAAAGTTTGAAACATATTTATTGAAATAATAAAAAAAACGTTTGAAACATATTTATTGAAATAATAAAAAAAAGTTTGAAATAAAAATAATAATAAAGTTTTTTGACTCAAGTACTTAGAATTTAAACAATTTTTACAAGCTTTTTATTAGCTTCACTCTGTTATTACAAACGAAATCCAGCCCATATGAATTATATTTTAACGCAACCTCATAATTTTTATACAATATAGTGGTGCTACCCGGCTTCGCTCGGTAATTAGAAATCTTCGTTTGTCTTTCTATTTAATTTATTTGAATCGAAAAAAAATTATATTATTTAATGACCGGCCAATCGCAAACATCTTTGACTAATTCAGCCAATCAGAAATAACTTTGACAACAGCCAACCAGAAGCGAATTACAGATGCCGTTTCGGTTATATGTATATAAGATAAAAGATAAAATAATAATAAATAAAATAATATAAGATAAAATAATAATAAATAACAAAATGTTACACTATAGAAAATCCACAATTGCATTTTGCTCAGAGATCGCATTTGTATTTATATGTATTTCCATTACTTAAACTCTTTTTACTTTATCTATATAGGTTTTTCCTTATTTTTAGTTTTGATTAAAATAATTTTACATTGATTTGATTTATATACCTATAAAAAATAACCAAACATTTTAATTGAATAAAAGTAAATTTTTGAGCATTATAAGTTAAGGTAGCCAGCCACAACTTATGTAAAATAAATATATTATATGATCATAAAATAAAATCACTCTAATTTAAGTTGAATTGTGTTTAGAGTTAATACAGAAGAAACCTTATTTCACTCCTCAGCCTACATATGTAATAACATTAAATACATTTAAAATTTTTCAACATTTCAACAAAGTGAAAAGCAACGCCTTATAAATTGTCTTATCCAGCTATTATTAAAAAACATTATAACAACTTCCATTTGGCACGTTATTAATGAAGAAGACAGATGCATTGCAGCCATTGAGATGTTGAGACTTTATACCCGCGAATATTTACACATTCGATTTAACTGAGCAAGTACATATGTATGTATGTATGTATGTAGCACCGTCATGTCATGTCCAATATTGACGAAAGACTTTTGTTTCGCATCGATCGGCTATATTTAGTTCGGCAATCGATTGACAGCAATCCAAATGCCATGACGAAGTGCATCAGGCGTCCGCGGCATCTCAACTAGATGGCATCCTTCTGAAGACACGTCGAAGCATGTAAATACAAAAAGCTCACTATAAATGTCATACATTGTTGGCACACTTGCAGGCACCACCACGCAAAGCTTTTGCAAACGCTTCTATTATTGTTCTCTCACACAAACACCTTTATGTAAGACGACAATTCGCGCCACTTTTTTTTTCTTCGTTATTTTACAGACGAGACGAATTCTTTGCGAGCATTTTTAAAACGGCCTCCCGTCTTGTGTTCTGGAAGCGCGAATATCTTATTGAATGATGAGCGAATTTGTAGCAGTTGAATTTAAATTGTTCTGCCTTGAATGGTGATGTGTATCAATGACCACGTGTGTCAAACAATCCACGTGGTGACTTCAGCATCTTCAACCGCATCGCTCGAATGGCCAAGGATGATCAGCATTGCTCACGAGCTTACGATAATTGCTGAAGTCGCTAGCCAAACGATATATCGGACATGATCAACATGCGATATTTGTATATTCCAAGTTTTTGTTATTTTATTTTATTTATAGAATTCATTATTATTATTCTGTTTTATTTAAAATTCCCATGATGCCATTACGGGCTTCCCCCAAGCGGTAACTGTGGTATTATGCTTGTACATACATACGTATATAAATTTATTTATCTAATATATAATTTTGAAAGAGACTTTGTATGTATGTACATATGTATGCAAGTTTTCGTTCGTAGAATCCGTAACGTTATTGAAAAAATGTAATTTTCTATGAAGACGATATCGATATCGATTCCTTTTTCAGTTCCAGTTCTCTTATACACATATAAAAACTATTCGTTCCTGATTGGCTGTCGTTGATTATTATATTTTTTTGATTCAAATAAATTTAATAAAAAAACAAATGAATGTTTACTATTAGGTTAGTCATGTTTAATCGGATTATATTATAAATACCGAGCGAAGCCGGGTGAAACCACTAGTAGTAAATAATAACTACACCTGAAGTCAAACAGTGTCCCAATTTGAACTCCTGTATAGAATCAAAGATCAAATCAAACTTAATGCACCAATTTCAATAGGATACAGTTTATTAAATGACTTTATGAACGCAACGAATTGGAGATGCACTGATTTGTGGATTACAACCAACCAAATTTGGGTTTGTAGTAGGATTCTGCATATTTGGACAGTGGAGAGATTATTATTTAGAGGAATTTTATGCAATAAGTTGGTGCCAGGGAAATTCAATTCGAATAAACTGAAAATGGTTTTACGATATCAAATTGAAATCAAAGGATTTAATACTTAATTCTCAAATAGCCATTTCAATGTATTCTTAAATCATGAAGTTGTTAGATAAATCTCAATAGCCTTAATTATACAAAGATAGACGGCTTTTCCATGAAATACCTCATTTAAATGTATTATAATTTGTTTTAAGAAAAACATGTTAATGTTAAACATATTAAAACTAGTTAATTATATGCAAAATTAATAAATTAAAATTTAAAAATAAGTATCGTCACAAACTGTTCTTCGATCAATTATACATATATATATAATTTTTTTATTCTTTTGAAAGGTATACAACACATATGGTCTATGTTTATTGAAAAATTTAGTGTACCTACGAGAAATTTAAACTATGTTAAAATAAATTGCATACGCCTGCATTCGCTGCAATGAGAGGAGAGCTTTGTTCATCCAATATTTGAATCGAAATTATTCGGGATGAGCGCACACATCCAGGCAAGGGGGAGTTTACAATTAACTGATTGCCAATAAAATTTGACAGGTATGCCAAAAATTTAATCAGCATTTCATGTAGATTAAACGTGAAGTATGCACATGAAATAAATATGTAATCGAATATCAACTAAACAAAACTTTTAGCACGGTCATTTGTTCGCAGTCATTCTCAAACACAAATATTCAATTGCCAATAAATATATATGTAGATAGTAGATACATATGTACAATATAAAATGGTTTGTAAATTCTATCATAAATCAAATTTACAAACCATTTTATATTATACATACATACATACAGTTATATAAATAATTAGGGTAATGGAATACTATGAGTAATCATAATAGCAGATTTAGATTTAAATCACAACCAAATTATTCTTGTAAGTTTGGACCATTGTGACATTACTGGAATCCCTAATGAACCACAACGGTCGAAAATATAACAGACATGAGGAGAAAAGAAATATACAGACAAAAATAGATTTATAAATGATCATAAAAAACAATAGCACTAATAATAGCAGATAAAGTAAAAATATCAAATGAACAGAATCAGTGTCGTAGCAACGCATTGGCAACGGGGCGGTTGCCAAGAGCGCCGGATGCAAAGGGGCCCTTCGTCATTTTTTTTAGTTTTTCCAAATTATCAAAAACTATTTAAGATCGAACAGCGGTCACCATCGGACATAATATAATATTTCAATATTTCAATACGCTTCCCAACCGTCCGAAATTATATACGAACCTGGCAGTATATGTCGGAGTATTTCATCAGGTAAAAGTCGAGTTAATTCAGGGCACGGCAATACTATTGGCATCGCAAAGAGTAGCCAATCACAGGAAGGAGCGGATCGACCGGACCTCCCTTCCGACCTAGCGGTCTCCGCCCTGTCGAGAATTCCGACTTTTACCAAAAAATTCACCTGCAGCAAGAAAATATACCTGTATATTGTCTAATATATGTATGTACATACATACATACATTTTTTTATTTCCACAAAACATTTCTAAAAATAAAAATATTTTTGTTGTTACGACATTGGCAATATGGGGTATTTATAATATTAAAAAGTTTTGTTTTTTAGTTATGGTAATTTTATTTTGATTATTTAATTTTTATATTGTAATAAATATATTTTTTTATTTATTTACAAAAAAATGCTACGGTTCTGAACAGAATACATAGTATGGAATATCTTGCATCTACAGTCAGCACCGATATATGTATATAGCCAGCAGTATGGCTTAATGGTAGCGTGTATGTTTAGCACCAAGTGATCAGTGGGTTCGATCCGCCATACTTCTGGCTAGATTTGGGGGTATTTGTGACTCCAAATCGATCGTTTCTTACCAGAGTTCGCCAATTTTATCTGATCATTGTTGAAACGGTTCCTTAAAATTGGCAAAAAATCATATTTCCTGTTGTCACAAATATTCTGTATTTATTGTGTGTATAATTTGTAAAAATCTAATCTTACAAAATCTAAATCCATAGATGTCTCAATGGATTAATTATGTAATTAATTAATTTATTAATTGTTATTTCAGCTTCTGGAAATACAGTGATTTATGTGATAATAAAATGTTGCATTGTTTGTAATTAATTGTCCATTAGGGTCTTCCTTTCAAGCCTTCCTGGTATATATCTATGAAAAATAAATAAAATAAGAACCAGTCACAAATGAAAAACATCCCTGCGAGGCCCAAATGGAAGAGAGACGATCAAAATTCCACTCATACATATGGTACATTAAGCGGGCTCTACACTCGCGCCGTAAACGGCCGCGAACACCGTGCGTTGGAGTCGAAATGTGAGTGTGTAAAATATATTAAATGTGAAATGTGAGTGTGTAAAGTATATGTAAATTACGGGTCTACTTCACGGGACCGAAAGTGAAATGGTCAAAAAAGCAAATATCGGAAGGCAAAGATCGAAAATCGAAAGATAAAAAAAGGGTGCATGGTAAGCGGTACTATGTATATAATATACTAGCTGTATTACCCGGCTTCGCTCAGTGTTTATAATATAAACCGCTTAAACATGACTAAGCTAATTTAATTAAAAAAAAAAAAAAAATTAAAAAAAAATTTAAAAATTAAAAAAAAAAATAAAAAAAAAATAAAAAAAAAATCAAAAAAAAAATTAAAAAAAAAATAAAAAAAAAATTAAAAAAAATTAAAAAATTTTTTTTTAAAAAATCAAAAAAAAAAATCAAAATTTTTTTTTGCCTTCTAGGGCTTCGCCCTCGGCGCCCCCCTGAGCCTTTGCCTTCTAGGGCTTCGCCCCTCCACGCCCCATGAGCAATTGCCGTTTAGGGCTTCGCCCCCCTTAGTTAATGCCTTTTAGGGCTTCGCCCCTCCGCACCCCCATGATTAAATGCCGTCTAGGGCTTCGCCCCCCTTAGTAAATGCCTTTTAGGGCTTCGCCCCCCGCGCCCCCAAGATTAATTGCCGTTTAGGGCTTCGCCCCCCTTAGTTAATGCCTTTTAGGGCTTCGCCCCTCCGCGCCCCCATGATTAAATGCCGTCTAAGGCTTCGCTCCCATGATCAGTTGCCTTTTAGGGCTTCGCCCCCCACGCCCCCAAGATTAATTGCCGTTTAGGGCTTCGCCCCCCTTAGTTAATGCCTTTTAGGGCTTCGCCCCTCCGCGCCCCCATGATTAAATGCCGTCTAAGGCTTCGCCCCCATGATCAGTTGCCTTTTAGGGCTTCGCCCCTCCGCGCCCCCATGATTAATTGCCGTCTAGGGCTTCGCCCCCCTTAGTTAATGCCTATTAGGGCTTGCGCCCCATGAGGCTGGGCCCCCGGGCCCCCTTCGGGGCCCCACGGGGCTGCGCCCCTTGTGGCGCCCCCTTTTGAGCCCCATGGGGCTGCGCCCCATGAGGCTGGGCCCCCCGGGCCCCCTTCGGGGCCCCACGGGGCTGCGCCCCTTGTGGCGCCCCCTTTTGAGCCCCATGGGGCTGCGCCCCATGAGGCTGGGCCCCCTGGGCCCCCTTCGGGGCCCCACGGGGCTGCGCCCCTTGTGGCGCCCCCTTTTGAGCCTAATGGGGCTGCGCCCCATGAGGCTGGGGCCCCACGGGGCTGCGCCCCTTGTGGCGCCCCCTTTTGAGCCCCATGGGGCTGCGCCCCATGAGGCTGGGCCCCCCGCGCCCCCTTCGGGGCCCCACGGGGCTGCGCCCCTTGTGGCGCCCCCTTTTGAGCCCCATGGGGCTGCGCCCCATGAGGCTCGGCCCCCCGGGCCCCCTTCGGGGCCCCACGGGGCTGTGCCCCTGTTGGCGCCCCCTTTTGAGCCCCATGGGGCTGCGCCCCATGAGGCTGGGGCCCCACGGGGCTGTGCCCCTTGTGGCGCCCCCTTTTGAGCCCCATGGGGCTGCGCCCCATGAGGCTGGGCCTCCCGGGCCCCCTTCGGGGCCCCACGGGGCTGCGCCCCTTGTGGCGCCCCCTTTTGAGCCCCATGGGGCTGCGCCCCATGAGGCTGGGGCCCCACGGGGCTGCGCCCCCCGGGCCCCCTTCGGGGCTGCGCCCCTTGTGGCGCCCCTGGCGGGGCCCCATGAAGCTACTCGCCTTGCGCCCCCGCGGGGGTGAATCCATTGAAACGAAAAAAACAAATCGGCGCCCATGGATCGAAAAAAAAAAATCGAATCACGTGTTCGATGACGTCACCGATCTACGGACGACGAAGACGACGACGACCAAGGATATTTACATATTTACATACATACAAAGTCTCTTTCCAAATTATAGATTAGATTATGTATCAGTGGCATGCGGTGAAATTATCTCTCTTTTTGTCATAAAGCCTTGTTTAATGTGCGCGCGCAGGATTCGGGAGGAAAAGCCTGTTCCTCTTGTTCCTGTTGTATCCTGCTCGCGAAAATTAAGTGAGGATATACGACGGGGGGAGAGAGAGTTTTACCGCACGCCACTGATATATATATATACTAGCCGTTTTTTTATATGTATGCATGGGAAACGAATATTTTCGACTTTTTCACGGTCACCCGTAAATTGCAGGGGGGGGGGGGCGAGTTCACGCCGTTGTTCGCGCGCGAGTGTAGAGCCCGCTTCACAGGTTAAATAATCTCCGATAACCTACGCTCACTGAGGTAGAAAATATCACATTCAAGCACAGCTGCAACGATTGCATTAAAAAGTCGGATAGGAGTAGAGAATGGGAGCCACCCAATAAAAGACTGTGCGGGCAGGAGGTAAAAACATCAAATAATGGAACTTTTTATTGATATCGGCATTAAAATCTTCTAATCTATAATTTGGAAAGAGACTTTGTATGTAAATATCCTTGGTCGTCGTCGTTTTCGTCGTTTTCGTCGTCGTCGTCCGTAGATCGGTGACGTCATCGAACACGTGATTCGATTTTTTTTTTTTTTTCGATCCATGGGCGCCGATTTGTTTTTTTCGTTTCAATGGATTCACCCCCGCGGGGGCGCAAAGCGAGTAGTTTCATGGGGCCCCGCCAGGGGCGCCACAAGGGGCGCAGCCCCGTGGGGCTCAAAAGGGGGCGCCACAAGGGGCGCAGCCCCGTGGGGCCCCGAAGGGGGCCCGGGGGGCCCAGCCTCATGGGGCGCAGCCCCATGGGGCTCAAAAGGGGCGCAGCCCCGTGGGGCCCCGAAGGGGGCCCGGGGGGTCCAGCCTCATGGGGCGCAGCCCCATGGGGCTCAAAAGGGGGTGCCACAAGGGGCGCAGCCCCGTGAAGCCCCGAAGGGGGCGCGGGGGGCCCAGCCTCATGGGGCGCAGCCCCATGGGGCTCAAAAGGGGGCGCCACAAGGGGCGCAGCCCCGTGGGGCCCCGAAGGGGGCCCGGGGGCCCAGCCTCATGGGGCGCAGCCCCATGGGGCTCAAAAGGGGGCGCCACAAGGGGCGCAGCCCCGTGGGGCCCCGAAGGGGGCCCGGGGGGCCCAGCCTCATGGGGCGCAAGCCCTAATAGGCATTAACTAAGGGGGGCGAAGCCCTAGACGGCAATTAATCATGGGGGCGCGGAGGGGCGAAGCCCTAAAAGGCAACTGATCATGGGGGCGAAGCCTTAGACGGCATTTAATCATGGGGGCGCGGAGGGGCGAAGCCCTAAAAGGCATTAACTAAGGGGGGCGAAGCCCTAAACGGCAATTAATCTTGGGGGCGCGGGGGGCGAAGCCCTAAAAGGCAACTGATCATGGGGGCGAAGCCTTAGACGGCATTTAATCATGGGGGCGCGGAGGGGCGAAGCCCTAAAAGGCATTAACTAAGGGGGGCGAAGCCCTAAACGGCAATTAATCTTGGGGGCGCGGGGGGCGAAGCCCTAAAAGGCAACTGATCATGGGGGCGAAGCCTTAGACGGCATTTAATCATGGGGGCGCGGAGGGGCGAAGCCCTAAAAGGCATTAACTAAGGGGGGCGAAGCCCTAAACGGCAATTAATCTTGGGGGCGTGGGGGGCGAAGCCCTAAAAGGCAACTGATCATGGGGGCGAAGCCTTAGACGGCATTTAATCATGGGGGCGCGGAGGGGCGAAGCCCTAAAAGGCATTAACTAAGGGGGGCGAAGCCCTAAACGGCAATTAATCTTGGGGGCGCGGGGGGCGAAGCCCTAAAAGGCAACTGATCATGGGGGCGAAGCCTTAGACGGCATTTAATCATGGGGGCGCGGAGGGGCGAAGCCCTAAAAGGCATTAACTGAGGGGGGCGAAGCCCTAAACGGCAATTAATCTTGGGGGCGCGGGGGGCGAAGCCCTAAAAGGCAACTGATCATGGGGGCGAAGCCTTAGACGGCATTTAATCATGGGGGCGCGGAGGGGCGAAGCCCTAAAAGGCATTAACTAAGGGGGGCGAAGCCCTAAACGGCAATTAATCTTGGGGGCGCGGGGGGCGAAGCCCTAAAAGGCAACTGATCATGGGAGCGAAGCCCTAGACGGCATTTAATCATGGGGGCGCGGAGGGGCGAAGCCCTAAAAGGCATTAACTAAGGGGGGCGAAGCCCTAAACGGCAATTGCTCATGGGGCGTGGAGGGGCGAAGCCCTAGAAGGCAAAGGCTCAGGGGGGCGCCGAGGGCGAAGCCCTAGAAGGCAAAAAAAAATTTTGATTTTTTTTTTTGATTTTTTAAAAAATTTTTTTTTAATTTTTTTTTAATTTTTTTTTTATTTTTTTTTTAATTTTTTTTTTTGATTTTTTTTTTATTTTTTTTTTATTTTTTTTTTTAATTTTTAAATTTTTTTTTAATTTTTTTTTTTTTTAAATTAAATTAGCTTAGTCATGTTTAAGCGGTTTATATTATAAACACTGAGCGAAGCCGGGTAATACAGCTAGTGATGAATAAAATAAAAATATATTCAAAATGGGGCCATTCCATGACATTTTTCTTCGATTCTACATACATATATGATATTGATTCGACTGTACAAACAAACTAAAATCTGAAATTTAAACATTGGTTTAACCTTCCTTTTTATTTTTATCGGGTTTTTCATCGATTTTCCGTGTCGTTGGTCGTGGAATTCGTGGACGCGTGTTCGCGTTAAGTACTGGTCGAAATTGAAGGCGTCCGAGGGCATCGTTTCCTTCAGTGGCAGCTGTTACCAGTAAAACAGTAAAACAGTGGGCAACTCAATACGACAAAATACGGCCGTTTCACGAAATTATCCCAAGAATGCACTCGAAACTTAACGGCGCCATTAAACCGCGATCGCCCCCTGCATTTGTCGTTACGTGCGAACGCATTCTCTGTATCCGACTGTATCTGAATGTACTTTCTAACCCTTTCAAGATGCGCTGCATTAAACCGACCCACCCCCACCATTTGCTACTGTCCCTACGTCGAAAACTGTTTTATTTTTATTACGGCTTCCATTACGTCTTTGATGAACTTTAATGATTGTCCAAATGTAAAATTTCATTCGGCACTCTAAAAAGTGAACTCCGTAACATATTGTGGACATTGACCAGGGGTATCACCCAACATATGTACATATCTACTACATATAAAATATAATGTACATATGTGTAAACAACCACACGGTAAATATTTTTTAATTGTATTAAAGGTACGTACCTTAAATACAATTAAACGTAAGTTTTAAACTGAACTATCTGACATATTTAACGGACGATTAAACATTGTCAATTGTATTTTCTTATAAAAATTTATTTGAAAGATATTCATTTTTAAATAATTTAATAGTAACTAATTGCACATTTATGTTTATAAAATATTGCATATTATTTATTTTATTTATTTTATTAATTGAAAAATCAACAGACAGGATGTACATAGATATGTATAAAAAAACAAATAGTAAATAAATAATATATGTAACATCCGAGTCCAATAATAGATTTTTACAAAAATGAAAAAGATAAATATAAGGAAAACAAATTAAAAAGTAAAGAATAAAGGCATGACAAAATATGTAGAACATTGCATAATTAAACTATAGTATTAAAATATTGGGAAAAGGTTATAAAATAGAATATAAGAAGAAATTGAAATTTACAAATATAAAACAAATGAAAAAGGTAAATACAAAATAAACAAATGAAAAGGAAAAGAATAAAAGCTATAATATGATTAAATAGCACATTACATAACTAAACTAAAGTATAAAAATATTGGAAATATTGGAAAAATATAAATATAATAAATATAAATTATTGCAGATACATGTTATTATGTACATTGCACGCGAGTATATCTATCTGTCAGTACGATATGACAAAATCTACGGTACAAACTGACAAAACCCGAAAAATTATATACCTAATGATTGACGTGATATAACCTACTGATAACCTGCCCTACAAACGATTGCAAAACAAGCGGGCGCATGCTCATTTCATACTTTTGTCTTGGCTTTTGCCATTTTAAACTTGCCAGAAAGATCCCACTCAATTTTAAGAATTGCCAATCATCAATGTACATCGAAATGTCATCTGCGCAACCCCATGAATATCTCGTCTTTCGTACATGCTGAAATTCAAACAATTAAAATTCAATCGAAATGAGCATGCAGCCGGGTGGTTTGCAATCATTTGTAGCAAACCCCATACATACACTTGTATATATTCGGATATACTCTTCACATTCGTACGTCGTCGTATGACATTACGGACTGGCGGGTATGGGGGAGGTATGAGGGGGGATTCGTTGACTCCGCCTATCTTTTCCATCTTTCAACTTTCCGTCAAGTCACTTTCTTGCTTTTACACTTTACACTTTTCTGATTTTCTGAGATTCTGGACATATCAAATTAAAACCAGCGGCGTAGTTAGCATATTATGCTTTCGAGCAGAGTGGTCATGGGTTCGAGTCCCACTAGAGTCCCGCTGCTGGCCAGACCTTGGTTTGTGACTCCAAGTCGATTGTTTCTTATCAGAGTTTGCCAAATTTTCTTATTTTCATCGAAACGGTTCCTGTAAAATTGGGATCTCCTTCCTATCTCTCTTCCTAATCGCAAGTTATTCAGCGTCTTGAGGATCGCCAATTTGATTATAAAATTCTGCAAATATTTCTCCATAGATGTCACTGTGGATTCGTATTCACTGTATGAATTCCCAATGTATAAAAAAATGCTTATGTATATTATCTGTATTGTATCTGTATAAGTGAACTCGTCGCTTTTGAGCGATCTGTAAAGCCGAGTGTTCATGTTCTATGAAATAAAAACTATGTGATAACTATGTAGACTGCGGATAGACACCGTGCTTTTTCCACGAATCGGGGCGGTTTAGCTCTATTTTCAAAGCTAGAGTCCAAAAAAAAAAACGTTCGGCGAACCTTTAAAAATGCATTTACAACAATTGAACAATACGCGGCGCCCTCTGGGTCCGGGCTTTAGTGATAACCATTTGTGAATTAAGTCAAACAGAAATGATGTTTTTGAAACTGAAAATTGGGCTACTGCCACTTTCAAATATAACGGATCATTTAATATGTAATAAATACTACCTATTACATATAAATTGTTATGATTTAAAAAATCTTCGCTATCAAATTAATGCAAAGCCTCATTTGTAATGCCTATTTTATAATATAAGCTGTACTGTATTGATTGCATGCTGTTACTTTTTACATTACACAATTCAAATTTTAATACGAGCATGTGAACGATTTGTCATCGTCATTTCAAACCGAGCATAAATAAATACATACAATATCATCCACCTCATGTTGCGAAATTCAAAAATCGCATTGAACTTTTACTTCCGACAATTTTTTGACACTTAACCGCTTTCCCTCGCCTCGAATCCGTTGTTTTATTTTGTATTTGTTTTTTCAACATTATTTACAGAGTAGCTTTCGCACAGAGCGAGTCAAAATATTCATTCGTAGCGAATTCAAGGTGTGCGCGTCGACTACGAGACACGATGAATAATTCACATGTCGCTGATACGGACATTTAGGCATGTGCTCGTTGTCAATATGCCATCGTCGTCGATGGGAAATATTCTTTTTACTGCTCAAAAATATGCGGAAACGATCGCACAACTTGCCATTGTTCTTCGACCCGAAAGTCCCGACGTTTCGACCGTAAAACCGTCTCGACCTCACAAATCATATGCAAAGCAATATACATAAGTACATACATATGTATGTATATATGTACATACTTCGACACTTGCCAAAGTGTGGCCAAAAATGCTGTCAGGAACTCCCAGCCGAAACATTTGGAAATAGATCACACTTCTTGTTCTGTCTATGGAACTTTGGAAAGTCAGTGATTTGAAGTTTGGATCATTTATCAATATAACGACTTTATTTATACATAAAATTCGAATAAAAGTAGGGTAGATTGCATTTGGGCGAATGGATATGTATCTCTTTGCTTGAAGAAGATCAATGTGTTTTGCCAGTAAATAAACCGTACCTTAAATGGGTATTAAATGTCAGAATTTTACGCAAAGTCCAATGCACTCAAAGAAGTATTGAACATTGTATGTACATATGTTTGACATAACGAGAAGAGACAGGGAATAGAACACACGAGTGAGAAGTGTGACAAAGGTAACTGAAATAGTAAAATGAGTGAAGAGATTGATATGGCAATGAGCAGTTCACAAAGCTGAAAGAATGGACAAAATAAGTAAAGTAAAGGGGTGCAAGAAAGACCACAAGTGAGAAGGGTGAACGAAAAAGTGTGGAGTTAGATGGATAAATGACCTAGAGTAGAAACTTAACCTTTTCCTTCTCCTTTCGAACTTCATCCAGCAGTGAATGGTGTATGGTTATTAATGATGAAGATGAGATAGTTATTGATGGCACATACATACATATGTACATATATAGATGCAATGATAAAAATATTCGATTATAAGTACATGATGTTCTATAAACATGACTTACATCGTTACAACATTTTTACAACGTAGGATTCAATTCGTGACAGTAGACTCGTTTACCGCTTTAAATCATGTTTATTTCTTGATATGCCAAAACGAACTGTCATTTCATCGTTAAATCATTTATATAATGAATGTACTCTTCTGGGTTTGAAAACTAAATTCCACATGTACATATTTATGTAGTTTTAACTACCCTTTTTACTTTATCTACATATGTACGTAGTAACAATAGATGAAATTTTGTGATCATGCGAAAATTCGAACTCGGAATCGATCACTGATAACGTTTTTATGATCTATAAAAATGCGTTTATAGATAATGAAAACGTTAAAATTATATTTGTATTATTTATGTACTAACTTAGTTAATAAGGTTTTGGTCAGAATTCGTAAATCGGAAGTAGTATTTTTTTTTTAAACAATATTTCACTATATTATTTTGACCTTTTAAATTATTTTTGTTTTCTCGATATTGCTTGACATTTAATGTGTATGATTATTATAGTGATTTTAAGTAATAAAAAAATTTCGAACAAAACCCGACAACCGAAAGTAGAACTTTTGTCTTGTGTAAGTTTCCCTACATTTGCGCTCAATTTATATCGAAAATGCTCTTATTGCCCGAATGTGTGAACGTGTATGTATGTTTAATTATCGAATTTAATTTTGTAACCTTCTTATACATAGATAAAGTCGTGGGGTGGTCACATCTGAATTTTTTATCACTTTTCATTTCTTGAACATTAATATCTATACGCTCCCTGGTCTATTTAGTTAAACGACAATTCGCAAAGTGTACGACCGTTACCAAACCGCTATTTACTTTTATGTTCTTTTAGATGGGTCGTGTAAAGGGAAATTCTTCGCATTTTTCACGGCGGCTTCATGACGGAAGACTACACGATATTGCGCATTTTTTACAAATGAAATGGTAGGGGTTTAGGAAAATATAAATAGTAAATAGTCGACATTATTATATGAAATATCTACCCGCAGCGTTCGCTCGCGGCCGGTTATGCAAATGAAAAGTGCATTTTTCGCGAACAAACGTCTCGATAGCGAAACGCACTTCCGGAGTGACATATTTGTGAAGTGTATTTGCGTATGAAAAATAAAATAATGTACATTAAAAGAGCGTCACAAAGAGCTTGGGAATGACAACTAGCAATATTAATAAAAGTTGATCGAAACGGAATCGGAGTCGATCAATTGAGAGACACTCTTGTAATGGCGTTTCCTAATCGATCGAAACTCAATAGGACAGCGGCGATAATTTGAATCGCAGATCGCGCTATGCCGGCTCGTGAACGGCCCAATAAAACACGATAAGTGCAAAAGGTATACTTAAATATTGATAGATAAGACGAGGAAAGGTACACATACATATGTATATGTAGAAATCAGGTGGCACAAGCTGCCTTTGGGTCTACTAATAAGGCGAACGCGTCTAGATAAGGGGAAGGAAGGTTGGGGAAATGGGTCGTTAGGGGGTTCCCATTACCTGTCAATGCCACCCAGGAAGGGCACGTTGTCGTCGGATTCCTCTGGTTTTAATTTACCAGATTAGAGAGTGGCGGCCGGTGGTCATGTGTTGCCGTTTATTGGTTCCACGGTGGTGGAATGTAAATGATCCACAAGTGTCCGACCAGAAAATAAATTAAGATATTCAGGTCGTACGTTTAACGCCCGACACAATTAAAACGTAAAATAAAAATAGAAAACGGGAACCGTTTCATTCCAACAGGTGAATCAATCATGAGTGTGGATTATTGAAAGAACCCACAGTTAGGAATACTTTTAGCAGTGTGTACAAAATATAAAAAAAAATTAAAATATTAGAAAAGTACGTACATGTACAAAAAAAAATCGGATGTGACCAACCCATGACTTTATGTGTTTGAGGAATGTAAGAAGGTCACAAAACAAAATTCGATAAATAAACATACATACTCGTTCACACACACACACACACCGGTTATGGGAGCGTTTTCGATACAAATTGAGCGCAAATGTAGGAAAACTTACACTAGACAAAAGTTCTACTTCCGGTTGTCGGATTTTGTTCGAAATTTTTTATTACTTAAAATCACTATAATAATTATACAAATTAAATATCAAGAAAATAAAAATAATTTAAAAGGTCAAAATAATATAATGAAATATTGTTTAAAAAAAAATACTACTTCCGATTTAGGAATTCTGACCAAAACCTTGTCAGCTCTATGTTAGTACATAAAGAATACAAATATTAATTTTCAGCTTGATACGTTCAGGGGTGTGGAAAGAATCGTGGTCACAACATTTTTGACCTTTCTAACAGGAAAAAATCCCACTTCCGGTTTATTAAATTTAGTGATTTTTTTTTATTTTCATCACATTGATATTATAAAAGAATTATACTTGAAATCCGGTTCAGGTAAAAATATTGGAATATATAATTTATAATTTACATTATAGGTACACGTAAAAAAAATTCAATCCGATTCGGTTAGCGGTTTGGGAGATAGTTGAATTAATAAACTTAAAAAAAGAGGACATCTATAAGGGGAGGTATCATTTCCGGTAAACTTATACGGTCGCACAGTGCTTTGTTTTCAAAAATCATGTGACACAGTTACTATCACGAAATAAAACTATCAGTTTTTATCAAAATAGAAAAGTAACAACATATTTGACAACGCCAATTAAAAATTTTCACATTTAAAATTAAAGATGAACAAGTGTAAAAACAAAAGAAAATAGGTGTACGTAAAAATTAAAATAGATACATAAAAATTAAAAAAAAAACCAAAATTATAAAAGAAAAAGTAATACAGATTTAGATAAAATAAGATTAGATAGTTAAAAAAAAAGTAAATGTTTCATTTCAAACTAATTTTGCAAAGTGCTCGGTTTGCTTTGCATACATATATACTGATCTGGATTTTTTAATATTGAACGTACTTCATTAAAATGTGCTGGTTTTTTATTGGTAGTGGACGTACAGAGGATATAAGCGGGTCAGAGGATGTTAATAAAATATTGATTAAATCAGCATTGGTATATTTTGGAGACATTTTTCTTGTGTTATGCTCTCTGAATCTTCCGATTTCTTTGTGCCTGGCTTCTTGCACATCTTCACTCAATTGTCCGATGGGTAGCAATAAAGATCGCATCATTGATGCACCATGTATTTATTCTTTATTTTACCATACATTTATTCTTTATTTTTATGAATTGCTACATCTGTTGTCAGTTGATTTTTCAATAAATAAATAAATATATTAATATGTTATGAACTCTTGGTGGCATCTAGTACCAACCATATACATATGTAGTTGTACACACAATGAAGCAGTTTATACCGCATAAGTATTAAACGCATCCTCGTCAATATCATAGCCACAAGACATAACATATAATATATTTGAAATTTTTTTAATTCAATTTCAGAAGATATGGTGGATTTTCAAAAAATCTGCGTGTCGTGTACCATCATTACTATTTCCGAAACCTTATTTCGGCATATCCACCAATAGTCCCATTTTCATACGAAATTGATCAATAATATTTTTACACTATCTATGTACGTAGTAACAATAGATGAATTTTTGTGATCATGCGAAAATGCGAACTCGAGATTTTGACTGATTCGAACTCAGAATCGATTACTGATCACGTTTTCACGATCTAGAAAAAATGTGTATGTATTTATGTCTGTGTATTTTGGGGATTTTTTGAACACCGTTTGTCCTATCGAGCTGAAACTTAGTATCGGTTATTGAAATTCTAATCGACACGACGTACATTTTTTCAAATTTTTAAGTCGACTGGAAATAGTACCTCCCCTTATAGGTGTCCTCTTTTTTTTAAGTTTTTGAATTCAATCATCTCCAAAGCCGCTAACTGAATCGGACTGAATTTTTTTTACATATAATAGAAATAATAATCTTTATAACTTTATATTTTTATCTGAACCGGAAGTAGTACTTTTACTCTAGAGAATCGAGGTTTTTTAAGTTTTTCTCGGAAAACTTTTGGTTTATTGAACTGAAATTTCATATCTAGAAGCTTAAGCGTAATAGCAAGTTATGTATAAAATTTGGTAAGCATCCCTCAATCGGAAGTGGCAGTTTACTCTTTTTCGATTTTTCTTCCACTATTTTTTTCGACCCCTTAAACATGTGTGTTCTTCTCGAAAAAATTCAAGTATAATTTTTGTATCAATGTGATGAAAATAAAAAAAATCACTAAATTTAATAAACCGGAGGTGGGATTTCTTCGTCTTAGGAAGGTCAATAATGTTGTCGCCTGGATTCTGTCCACACCCCTGAACGTATTAAGCTGAAAATTTATATTTGTATTCTTTATGTACTAACTTAGAGCTGCTAACGTTTTGGCCAGAATTAGTAAGCCGGAAGTAGAACTTTTGTCTTGTGCAAGTTTCCATACATTTGCGCTCGATTTGTATCGCTGTCATAGTTATTAGTATTTCATAATCTGTCTGTACGGTTCAATATCGAATTTTGTGTTGTAACTTTCTTATATTCCTCAAATACATAGATAAAGTCATGGGTTGGTTACACACGAATTTTTTTTAAGCTTTTTTCTTTAGATTTTTGTTGTTGTATCTGATCAGTATTGAAACGGTTCCTTAAAATTGGCAAAAAATCATCTTTCCTGTTGTCACAAATCTTTCTTGTGTTTATTGTGTGTATAATTTTTAAAAATTATGTACAAAATCTAAATCCATAGATGTCTAAATGGATTAATTATGTAATTAATTAATTTATTAATTGTTATTTCAGCTTCTGGAAATACAGTGATTTATGTAATAATAAAAAATCCTGCATTGTTTGTAATTAATTGTCCAGGAAGGCGGGAAAATGGGGTCTTCCTGTCGAGCCTTTCTGGTATATATCTATGTGAAATAAAATAAAATAAAATATTACAGAGTGGCAGATTTACAGTGAACTGGGGGTAAATCATTAGATAAAATTTTTATTATTAATATTTTGTATTTTTTTATTTCTGAATAGTTGAATTCTTGAATAATTTCTTTAAATTAATTGTTAAAAATAACAATCCTCAAATCTCTGCCAAAAACAATGTGTCAACAAAAAAAAGCCAAAGTGGAAAAGGGTAAATATGCATACATATGTATGTAGGTACATTAGGTATTAGTGAATCACTTTTTTCGCAAACGTTCGTTCATTAGTAATTCAATATTCACACATGTGCACATAAACATACATAGTTAAGTAAAAAAGTAAAAAAAAAAAACAGTATAAGGGCAAAGTTACTGAATTTTTTTAACGACTCCGACTCCAGTCAATAAAGAATGGCTCCAACTCCAACTCCACAGCCCTGGGTTTTATTATAAAATCAGGTACATAAATTTAATACACATATACATACTATAATTCCACGTTTCGGCAATTTATTTTGTGATAATTAATTTCTAATGCATACCTAT
This sequence comes from Arctopsyche grandis, assembly GCF_051622035.1. NCBI lineage: Eukaryota > Metazoa > Arthropoda > Insecta > Trichoptera > Hydropsychidae > Arctopsyche > Arctopsyche grandis. Next base: position 12,714,369 of record NC_135355.1, read on the forward strand.
GTATATTAATTAAACATTTTGCTTATTAGTTTCCTTGAATTTAAAAACAAACAAAAAAACATTTTCTAGACACTTGAAACGTAATTTAAAAACCAATAGCTATATTTTGTGGTTTATGTAGGTGGAAAACTCAATTTTTCTTTTAACATTTGATTTCCGAATTTTATGACATTTTTTAAATCGCTCATTAATAAATTAGTGATAAATTTAATGGAAAAAACTTGTTTCCCACCAAATAATTTAATATTTTATATTAGTGTATTAAGTATGTATTTATAGATCTATGTATTTTGTTTTTAAATTGTATCACTTTTGAAAAATATAATCACAAATTTATTTTATATAAAAAGTTAAATAAGGCACTTTATATATAATAAATACATATGTACATATTTCTTGATTGAAAAAATAAAATGAGTATCAACTATAGTTTTTGAATGTAACTATGTATACACATGTAGAAATTTAATTTTTTTATGGGCAGTAAAAAAGGTTTCACTTTATATCACTTTAGGCTACAATAGTGACAACTGATTAAATAGATGATTTTTTTCAATATTTGCACAATGCTATAATATATGTATAATGCCAAAGGTGAAGAATTTGAACTTCAAACGAATCATATAAAAGAGAATTTGCTGGCAGAACCAACTTGTTTAGTAGTGTATTGGCAAAACCAATTTTCAATATCGCCGAGTAGTCCAGATGCTCCAATTCTAAAAAGCTTCGAATTGAGCCAATCGTCGCCGAGCTCTTCCTTAATCAAAATCAACCAATTAACAGCGTCTTGCGATGTTCTTATACCACCAGCAGGTTTCAAACCAATCTAAAATTAACAACCAATGAATAAATGTATTTATGTTACATTTACAATTTTTATAAAAATAACGACTTACTTTAGTTCCTGTTTCATCGTGAAATTGACGAATAGCTCGACACATGACTAATCCAACTGCCAATGTTGCATTTACACCTTCTTTTCCAGTAGAAGTTTTTATGAAATCACAACCAGCTTGCATTGCAGTCAAAGAAGCCTTATACACCTAAAATAATTTAATTGTCAAAAAAACAACACAATTTAAGACACTTAAATCAAATGAAAATATTTCATTACATACATTTGTCATAGTTCCCAATTCACCGATTCCTAAAATGACTTTCAAATGAACACCAGCACATGCCTCACGCATTTGTACCAATTCTTGATAAAGCAGGTCCCATTGTCCTGATAAAACCAAGCTTCGATCGATGACTACGTCAATTTCCGTCGCTCCATTTTCAATAGCGAACTTTATTTCTGACAATCGTGTTTCCAGTGCATACAAACCGGTCGGGAAGCCCGTCGCCACTAAAGATATACAAAATCTAATCACAGAACCATCATCACATTAAATAAAAAGTAAAGACTCGCAATGAACCTGCTGCTATTTGTACTCGATCAGAGGCATTCAGAGATGTTATAACTTGAGCTGCCGTAGCTACTTTAGTTGGATACACACATACTGCTGCGGTGGTTAAATGATTTTTTGTAATCTTATCATAATAGTTCACTGGAAATGGGTTGACAGCCTTAAATGGAAAGAATTCGAGTTATTGTAAGAGTTTGTATTTAATATATTATTGCTATTAATAATGCAGTACAATACCTTGTAACATAAACGTTTTACATTACTTTCTGTATCATCTCCAGCTAATGTTGTAAGATCAATTACAGATACTGCTTTCAAAAGCCAATTTGCTCTATTTGTTTCAGAGTTGATTGATTTTGATTCGAATATTTCTTTAATTCTAGTGTTGACAGACTGCAAATTTATGCTGACTTTTTCAATTGAATTTTTATCTGTAAAAAATATAAGGATACCATAAAAATATGCAAACAGTAATTAATTCAATGGCACCTGCAAATTCATAATTTTTTGCAACATGAAATAAAATTATGAAATTTACTAATATATGTAGTGTATTATTGTTTACTATCTTAAATGTTGTCAATTTGGCTTTGCATTGAATAAAAAAGATTGACGAAGTTGCAGATGTTTAAAAATTACTGAAAAATTAAAATTAAAATGTATTACAAAAATTCTTATAAAACATATATGTATGTATTACCAAACGGACGAATCTTGTTACTCAAATCGGTCCCCATCTGTACTATTCAATACGTAATGTCTATACGAAAACTGTTGTAGAGATCTACAAATTAAAACATACTTTAAATTATGCTACAAACAAGTTGACATTTGACTATTATGTAATAAACATGTAGTATGACAACAAAATTTTAAAGTTATCAATAAGATCAAAAGTCAAAGGTTACTTAGAATAAAGTTCAGTAATAGTTTAATTTAAAATAACAATTATGTATGAAACATTTTTTTACAAATTTATATATAACTTAAAATATTTTAAAATAGGCTTAATTATCAAACAAAATAGGCTTTAAAAAAAAGCAAACCACTCACCAGAAATTGATAACAAGACTGACATGAACAAGGTTGACATAACATGTTTGGCCTTTTTATCAGTACAAAAATTATACAAATAGATAAAGTACAATTTCATATATGAGAATAGTAAAAATGAAGATAAAATCCCACAAAAGTATCTGTTATTGTTTGACGTAAAATCCAACATGGATGCAATTTTAATTATTACGTACCTATATTATGTAATTCTCTCCAATTACCATCAGAAATACTCCGAACACATTGGTGGAGGAGCGTAACGAATTCCTAAATACAAATTCTTGCAAGTACCTTGTAAATAATCCGCGACTTGCGTCGAATTGACATTTCAACTTTCGTTTTCTTAATTAATTATTTATCTTCTCAACGTTTTGCGCATGCAATTCTCTATCATTTGGATCCACAAACCGGTGGCTTCTACGGTATAAACTCGTACAAAAAAAAATACAAGTACGCGTGTATGAGTGAGATTCATGAAAAGGGCCGACGAAACCGTTTACCTCCACTCCTAATCTGAGGGCTTGTAACACTGTCATTTTAAGGAAACATTTTGACGATGAGTTTATTTTTTTCTAGTTCATCTTTCAGGTCTTCATCAACTTGAGAGTTTGTGCCATAGAGCGGACCCATCACAAACGTATATTGACATGACGTATAATGACGACCATGTTGGATTTTACGTCAAATAATAGCAGTCTCTATTGTAGGATTTTACCAAAATGAAAATATTTTAAGTGATCCATTTAATTAATAAAATATTTTTTTGAAAATAATAATTTAGTTTTAAGAGACCATGGTCGCACTTTTGGTATTTACGGTATCTGTCAAACGTTTGACAAACGTGGTTAGTTGAGGTTATAAGATTGGTGGGCTTAGATCGATCATCAATTTCCTAATTTATCGTAGCTTATTACAAACATAAGAAAATAAGTACTTTACGTTTACGAAATGACCAATAATGGATTCTGCGCCATCAAACCAGAATATATCATCAGTAAACGAGACACACCGGTTTCTCAGAAAATCTGTGAAAACCTCAGTGAGGACCAACCAATAGACGAAACAGTGCCTCTGCAGAAAGTATCTGAACCACCGTTTAAAAAACAAAAGGTTGAAAATGCAGAAAAAGAACAAACTAGTCACAAAGATAAGAAAAACGACCGTAAGAAAATGCGCGGTCAGAATAAAAGCAGGCCAAAACCAGTTCGCGAAGCGGCTGATTCGCGCCCTTGTTCAAATATAATCAACGTACATCAAGGTGAAACACCAAAGCCATGCACTTTTAAACAATGTAGCTTTATTCACGACCCAGTTGAATATTTGAAGAAAAAACCGACAGATATTTCTGTGAATGGAGAAGATTGTTATGTTTTCAGCATACGTGGAGAATGTCCCTGGGGTATATCTTGCCGGTATGGATCACTACATTTATCCCCAGAAGGTCACAATTTAGTAAATAGTGAAAAGTTTGCGAAATGGAGCAACGGCACAACTAATATGATCGAATTTGAAACACTTTTAAAATTGCAAAGAAAAAAATATGATTTCTCTAGTACGGAAGATCTTGTAAATAGTGTGAATAAGCAAACAAAGGAGAAAAATAAGAAAGTAAGCAATGAAAACTGCAATGGCGATCCAGCCAAAGTTGAAAATAAAGAAAAACATGAACTGAATTCTGGAACAGTGACCGATGAGGATTTAGTTAAGACAAGAAGTTCAGAAAAGAAGAAGATTGAATGGAGAGATAAACTATATCTAGGACCACTAACCACTCTCGGTAATCTACCATTTAGACGCATTTGTAAAGAATTTGGAGCTGATATAACTTGCGGCGAAATGGCAATGAGTGACGTCCTATTAAAAGGTGCAAAACAGGAATGGGCACTGGTGAAACGTCATACTAGCGAAGATATATTTGGTGTACAAATTTGCGGATCCAACCCTTATACAATATCTAAATCTGCGCAAGTCATACAAAAAGACATGACTGTCGATTTTGTCGACTTAAATCTAGGTTGTCCGATCGACCTCGTGTATAAGAAAGGAGGTGGCTGCGGAATGCTATTAAGAACAAACGTGTTAGAAACATCGGTGATGTGTGCATCTCGAGTACTCGACGTACCATTCACCGTCAAAACTCGCACAGGAGTACACCAGGAAACTAAAATTGCCCATCATTTAGCACCAAAGTTCTTTAAGTGGGGCGCTTCCATGTTGACCGTTCATGGACGATCTCGAGAACAACGGTATACCCGTTTCTCTGATTGGAAATACATAGATGAGTGCGCCAAAGCTGCCAGTCCCAATCCAGTATTTGGCAACGGTGATATATTATCTTATGAGGATTATGTTCTGTCCCGAGAAAAAGCTCCCAATATTAGCGGGGTGATGATTTGCCGCGGTGGTTTAATAAAACCTTGGCTGTTCACTGAGATCAAAGAGAAACGTCTTTGGGATATACGCAGTTCCGAAAGATTCGATATACTTAAAAGGTATGTCAATTACGGATTGGAACACTGGGGGTCTGATTCGCGAGGCGTTGAAAATACTAGAAGGTTCTTGTTGGAATGGTGTTCTTTCTTACATCGGTACATTCCCGTCGGTCTATTGGAAAAACCTCCGCAGAAGATTAACGAACGACCGCCATATTATGTAGGCAGAGACGATTTAGAAACTCTGATGGCATCATCAAATTGTGCCGATTGGGTTAAAATCAGCGAAATGCTTCTCGGGCCTGTACCTGATGGTTTTCAATTCTTACCAAAACACAAAGCCAATAGTTTCCAATAGTAAAATAATTAAGACGTTAATATTTAATATGTTATTTATGTATTTACATATGAAAGTAGTTGGAGATGTTAAAGCTATGCTTCGATCAAAATAAAAATTTCCCTCAAATAAAGCCCAAAATTATAGAATTAAAAGTGTGTGAATGTTTTGATAGCATTTATTTTTTTTTAATATAAAATAAACAAACAATATAATAATAATTGGAAAAATAAAAATTTATAAATACATATTTGTGTTTGATTCAACATTTACATACATAATCCATTTTGAGACAGAATTTACATTGCTTAACATCAAATAAAGTATTTATTTTAAAATATCATAATTTTTGTGCACCATTTCAACATACAATTTATTGTCTTTATATGCAATGAAAATAAATTACAATTAAAATATTTTATTGATATTTAGAAATATATTATATTATTTAGTAATAACATTTATTAATACTATAATAACAGTGATGTTCAGGTACACTTTGAGTGTAATTTCGATAAGAGGTGTGAATCTATTAAATTTAAAAATACAGTAAATTATAAAATATATGCAAGATTGATTAGCGCAAATGTATGTAAACATATACATATGTTTCTATTTAATTAATAAATATACATACAAAATAATTGAACAAGTCGTTATATCTATTTAATAAAAACGATGCAACGCCAAGATAAATTAGAATATAAATACATATATCATTTTCAAACTAAATCGTCTATTTTTATCACAAATAATTATAAAAATTTAGTAAAAATTCGCATCATTCATATTGCAATTTTTTTAAGGCTTTTTGCGCTATACATATGTATATATGTATATTAATATCACAAATAGGATGCACACCAATCGATAAGATAATATATAATCCAAATAAAATATTCTTTAATATAATGAGCAATTTTTTTTTCAATTTAGAATCCACTTAAAGCGTATAATCAAATACTGACCGTGCCGTAGTTAATAAAAAAAACTAACGAACTTGCTAAAAGTACGAAGTGAGCATAGTATGCAAAGTAAGTAATATAATGCACAAGCAAAATGAATATATAAAATTGTATATTTGGCCAATAATTTCTTGTGCTATTGAGCTGTCATGCAATAAGATGGCATTTAATGTAAAAAAAAATCAGTCTCTAAGCGATAAAATATATCAATGATTTTTCATCTACATACATTCATAATTGATTTGTACAATATATGTACTTTAAAGTGAACAAATTTGCACTAGAGTGAGCAAAGCACCCACATGATATACCTATATATGTACATATGTAATATGGTGATCAGATAAATGCACTCAAGAGAGCCGCACTCTCAGGACATCCAAACTTTCAAAGATAATCAAGAAGAATTCCACAAAAAAGCGTCTAGGGGTATTTCTTCTTGAGCGCCTTTGAAAATTAGGAGTTCTCGAAACTGCGTCACTATTCAGTGCAATCTTCCGGGAACCATTTAATATAATAGGCGTATTTCGAACAACAGTACATATATTGTCCACAAATCGTTTCAGATTTTGTGCGTGATTCGTTATATGATTACTTCCTACACATTTAATAAGGTATGTAAGTATATGTACATGTATGTATAATAATATTTATATGCTCGACTCTACTACATGTCTGATCTAATTTTATTTTAAAATTTACATAGACTTGTAATATTTTATAATATATAAAGCATTTTTGCAGGGAATATCTTCTCTTAAACGAGTATTAAAAATTCTATACAAGATTGAGAATAAAAATATATGTCAAACAAAACAAACATAGTATGTATATAAAAACTTCATTATTAAAATGTTATTATGAGAATAATTTCCTTGGAGTATCATATATGTACACACATAATATGTAAATATGCAGTACAAATATCGTGCATTTCTATCATACATTGTTTTTGAAATAAAACTTTATTTATATGTAAAATTTATAGAATCTATGTATCTTAGTTAAAAAATGATGTTTGTTTTAAAACTAATTTTAATTTTTATCTTGGTCGTAATTAAACTTCTTTAATATGCTAGGACCAGGGTCGGCAAGTGAATATGTTTCCGGTTCGAAAACAGGGGGGTATTCTAAATTAGGATAATCGGGAGTACTTATATTGCTAATATTTGACACATCACAACTTGATGGCGTAAGAACGGATTCGCTTGGAGAAACGGAAAATAAATAAGATTCGTTTGCAGCGATATCATCATTCTGAGGAGCTGTATGGGACATCTGCGGAAAGAAAAAATAATAGAAACTTAAAAACCACTATAAACAAAACATGAAAACAGCACAAAAGAAATAAAATAACAAACGGAAAATCTGAGGAAAAAACGAAACGATTTGAGAAAAAAAAGGGAAGTCAAAAATAACCTTGGAGTAACTAAAGTCTTTCGCCCATTCGTCAGCTGTGGATGTGTTTTGATTTTTACGAAAAATAGCTCGATGTAGACGTGGTGATCCCAGGAGAGTTTTTTCTTTTGGTGAAGAATGCGTAGGTGAGGCTGTGGCGCTTTTCGATGTTGTGGGACTACTATGTTGAAACATATGGCGCAGACGAGACATACCGGAAACCGAAGGTGTATCCCTTGTAAAAAACATCCATTACGTTAATTTCACCCTTCTGACACACAACATTTGTAAAATTCTACTACATATGTAATATAAATATATAAGTTAAATTAAAAACAACCATCTATTAAATAAAAATCAATACGTGTGTGTTTCTTACCTAGAATCTAAGGAAAGCTCAAACTTAGGCGAAGTCTTTAACGCTTTGTCGGGGGATACCGGTAAAGACATTGGCGTGTATTGAATAGCACTCTTCAACTGCTTATGTTCGCCAGTTTTCACGGTGTCTGTAGTTAAAACCTTATTTTGAAGCTTGTCTGACTTGACAATAGTGGCTTCACTACTTTTCATATAAGCTGATGGTTCACTGTGCTTTGTATAAAATTTATCCAATTTGAAAGATGATACATTATCAGTGCCTTTGCTCGAATATACTTTATCGTTCCTGCGCAGCGAATCAAGCCAAAACTTTTCAGTACTTTCACCTTGTTTGAATACAGGTTTACTGTCTACATTAGATAATTTTCTGTCAATTATAGATGAACCAGAACTTTGTTGCGCAATGGGATACTTAGGTTTCGTCATAATTTTAGGAGGAGGATTGGGTTTTAATTTATCCTCGGAGTTTCTTCTTGGTAAAGATTTAGGGTCGACAGGGGAATTGATAAATAATGATTTCGCAGATACAGTATCTCTCGATGTATCATCATAAATTGTTTCATAACCTAAATCTTTCAAATAATCATTAGTTTCATATTTCGTGCTCTTTGTCGTGTTTAATAATATTTCTTCTTTGTGAGGAGATGGTTCATCTGCATAAAGTAATTCATAACCAAATTCTTTAGCTTTATCAGGAGACATGTTACTCTTAAGGATAGACTCTTGAGTTTCTTTAACTTTTTCAAGCTCCGTTTTAACATCACTGGAAAACGTTTGTTGAGATTTAAATTCTTTCGAGGACAATTTTTCAGTTTCATTTTTATCGACAATGTCATCATATTTTATCGTCTCATAACCATCATTTTTTTTCCTTAAAGACGATTTGAAAGATCTCCTTTTATCGATTTTAACAGATTCTATTAAAGATTTTATAATGGAAGATGTATTTTGAGCATCATTGGAATTATATTCTTTAGATTCGCTCACACTGAAGCCTTTTTTTCCATCTGGAGTTTTTGGTAAACTTCTGTTTTGTATTTGATCAACTTTTGACGTAGAAATAACTTTTTCATTAAATGATGGAATCCTTCCATAGATAACATCTGGTACAATTTTATCAAGTTCTTTTTGTAAGTCGTTTTCTTTCGTGGACTTGACTTTTTGGTTCTTCTCCTCATTTCTAGCATCTCTTTCCACACCCATCAAAACTCTGTTTGAATATACTTGTTGTCGTTCTTCTTCTTGTTTGCTTAGCATAAACTGCTCAAGAGTCACCATGCCTGCAAACTCATGCCTTTGTATTATACTTTCCGAAAATGGAGATTTATTTTTGAATTTGCCTATGAATTGACTTCGGTCAAATTCCAGTAAATTTGGATTAGAAGCATGAATATAATCTATAGGATTTGATTTTTTCGTCTGCTTAAATGATAAATCACCAAAATTTTCATCAGATGGTGAACATTGTACAACCTCTATAGGTTCTATCTTTTTTATCACAGCTATATTTTGATGAGAAATAGTTTCAGCCATATCTTCGTGTATAGGCTGTGAATTTTTATTGGCATTGCGGGAATTGGATATATCATCTGAAGGTGCGGCAATTGTAATAGTTGTTGAAGGTATTTTTCTATAACTTCGATATTGTTCAGTAGGAACTGGAACATCGCCACTTTTCAACTTTGGCTTTTCTTCTTTATGTTTATGTTTAGATGAGAAAAATCGCAAATATTTCCTATCGAGACTTGTTGATGAATGACTCACATTTTCATGAGAATCTGACTTGTGCATTCTATTGGTGAACTTTTTGAGAGAGCCAAATTTGTGAGACTTTTCATTTTTTTCATTTTTGTCAGATTTAGACTTCCCATTTGGAGATGTAGGTGAATTCAGCGAATAAGTGGCAAAATCTTCATCAGAATAATCTGTTTCAGAAAAGTGTTTAGATTCATCTGTTTTTTTGTCTTTTTTACTAGCTCTCTCCCAAGAATCGTTATTAGTTAAAGTAGCTCTTTTGATACACTCCACCCACATGGTCATCGATTCAGCTGCTTCACAAGCAAAGTAAAACGCAGTTCCAGTATGATACACTTTAAAGGCATTTTTCTTGGATTTCACTTCCTGCGCTTCAGATACGGTGAAACCACTCAAAAATATGAGGCAATCGGCTTTGGAAGCCTAAAAAACATAAATAGCAGGAACATAAATAATATATGTATTTGTACAACATAAAAACACAAAAATATAAATAATATATTTGTATTCATTCTAAAGTAAAAAAAAATATTATACTTAGTAGATAATCATATTATTAATTTTAAATAATCAGAACGCACTTCTTTATTTTTAAACCCATAGAACGTATTTTCAATTAAAATGAACCATCTTAATTTCCAATTAACATTAGTGCTATTTTTTGTACGACATCTTTGGTATAAAAATCCTTGCATATCACCAGCACCCAAATCCTTCACAGAGACTTTCCGCCGTTCTATAAAATAAAACCATTTAAATACACTTAACCTCGAATTGAAAGAAAAAATTACAATAAAAACGTAATATTCAACTTACTAGCTAAAATAGAATTTTTCTTTTTCAGACTTTTAGATTTTCCAGTTGACAAAATACCTCGCACCATACTATTAGCGGGGGATAATTTCGATGCATCCAAGTTGCTTGTTTTCATATTCAAAAAAGATGAATCTATTTTATTGATGCTAGAATGAGAAAGGGAAACAGTAGACTTTTGTTCTGGTTCAAGTTTTTGTAAACTTCTTGAAGACATCAATGGAGTTTTGGGCGAAGCTAATTCAGATGTAGATAAGTTGCTTGATAAATGTTTATTTTCAGGCAAAAGTGGGCTGAATGGCATGTTACTATCAACCGTATAAATTGGATTATATATGAGAAAGTCTTTCCTTAACCCTAAGGCTGGTGGCGTGATATCAATATTTGGAATGACTTGAATATCTTCCTTTTGAATATGTCTAGGTTTGGTTCCAATATGACCAGGTTTTTGAGTACTGGGCCTAGGTGGTGGTTCAGGAGTAATATCTAGCTTAGGTAAAGGTTTCAAATGGAGTGTTTTATTTGTTGAAATCAAATGCTGTTCTTTAATCGCTTCCACCAATTCGTTCTGTATAGTCTGTATTTGTTCAGATTTGTCAGGATCCAACTTTTTCACATATGATTCTCCAAACTCCTTTGCAAATATGTTTTGATTAGAATTAGTACACAATTTAGTATCAGCATTAGTAGTAAGCGCTTCTTTCTTCTTCTTATGTTCCAATAAAGCTATGTTAATTGCTTCGAAAACTTGTCCACTCTCATTTGCAGGAGTGTTTTCATGAATATCGTACAATCTTGAGTCATTCAAACTTGTAAGCGGAACATTTGTCTGTGAACTATTGGAAGTCGGACTTGATACATAAAAAGTAGAAAGACCCGTGGGATTTTCAAAAATTTTCGTTTTATCTTTAACTTGCTGTTGGATCATAGCACCACCTATTTGTTCACTGGATTTTTTGAATTCTAATATTTGCTCAACTTTTTGATGACTGTGTACGACAATAGATGGACTGTCTACAGATGTTGGTGATTCCGGTATAATCTCTTTCACCAATGGATAATTACCATTTTCAGATTCACCAAAGTCATACGCAGGCGTAGAATGACTTTTATCTAATCTTCCTCTTTCCCTAGTTTGCTCTTTTAATTCTTTCGAAGATAAAAATTCATTTTCATTAGTAATGATCTGATCATGAAATTTCACTGCTTTCGTACTAGATTTTGAATCTGAACTTTCACTTGCCAAATTTCCATTCAATTTGCCAATTTTTGAATGGTTGAGCCCAACGCCGAGACAAGTTTTAGGTCTTGGTGATGTTTCTAATCCTGTACTGCAAGATACAGATTTGTCTCTTAGACACAAATTATCAGATATATCATCACTACTCCTGGGTGGTGGTAGTTCTGCATAGGGAATATATTTTAACGCAGAATTCGTAAATTTCCACCAATTCTGCAAGGTATAGAATAATAAAATGTATCATAAAAGGTTTTCAAAATATTAACATTCATATATTAATAAAAATACACACTTGTCCAGGAATGAAATTAGCTCTTTTAGAAAGTGGACTTCCACCACTAATAGTATTTCTTCTTTGTACAACAGAGCGAGGTTTAGGAAGATACATTCTAAAATTCGCAAAATTTAGATTTAAGTTTCATCACAAATGTATAAAAATCACACAAATGTACATAACTATAAAAATTAAACCTGTTTTGTGATGAGACATGATCAAAAGTTGTTGGAGTACCAGGTGGTGATAAGGTTTCACTTTCATCAGATGAAATATTACCATCAGAGCTTGTGGAAGGCGGAATTGAAATTGTTGTTCTAAAAATTAATATAAAATATTATTTAACATTGTAAAATGTATAGGAAATACATATATAAAATATACATACTTTGGTGGTGGCATTTCAAACCGAGACATTTTGAGTAGCTCTGGCCTAGGTGAAGGAAGACTGCCCCACTTGTTATATGATGTCGATCTTTTCCTACTTGGTAACCTATAAGGTTTCATGTATATCTGTCCATAAGTGTGTGTATGTCTTGGACGTTTTTTCAAAGTAAGAAGTACATCAACCGGGGACTCTTGGCAAAGCAATAATACTTCACTTGGTTGCCATCCTACTACAGTTTGATAATTTACCTGAAACAGAATAAACAAAGCAATGAAGAATTTAAAAAACAAAACACAATATGATCAAAATTAGTTATAAAAATGCCTTACTTGTACAATTTCATCGCCGTTTTCTATTTTACCACTAGAATGAGCTGGTGATCCATATTTTATGTCGATTACCTGATGTATGCCATTACAACTGGGTAAAATATCAAAACCAAGCTCATTATCCCTTTTTTTCAAAGTGACTAAATTTAAAGTGGCTGGTTGGAGTACCATCGGATCAGAAATTTCCTGATATGAGGAATAGAAGATAAAGTTTGACGTTTAAACATACATATAAAAAAAATTCAGCTTGATAAGTTCACGTAATTTCGTGTGGTCATAACATTTTTGACTTTTCTAAAAGGAAAAACTCCCACTTCTGGTTTATTAAATTTAGTGATTTTTTTTTATTTTCGTCACATTGATACAAGGATTATACTTGAATTTTCTCGCGAAGAGCACACATGTTTAAGGGGTCGAAAAAAATAGTGGAAGAAAAAACGAACAAGAGTAAACTGCCACTTCCGGTTAACGGGTCCTCACCAAATTTTATATACATATAACTTGGAATTAAATTTAAACTTCTAGATATGAAATCTCAGTTCAATGCGCCGAAAGGTTTCAAAGAAAAATATAAAAAACCTTGATCCTCTAGAGTAAAAGTACTACTTCCGATTGAGGTAAAAATATTTAAAAAATATAAAGGGATAAAATTAATAATTTCTATTATATGTAAAAAAAATTCAGTCTGATTCGTGGTTTGGGAGATAATTGAATTCAAAAACTAAAAAAAAGAGGACCCCTATAAGGGGAGGTACCATTTTTGGTCAATTTAAAAAAAAATTTACATTGTATCAATAAAAATTACAGTAACCGATACTAAGGTTAAGTCCAATAGGACGAACAGTGTTCAAAAAATCCCCAAAATACACTGACACACACATCTTTTCCAGATCATGAAAACGTGATCAGTGATCGATTCTGAGTTCGAATCAGTCAAAACTCGAGTTCGAATTTTCGTATGATCACAAAACAAAACTATTGTTACTACGTACATACATATGTATATAAAATATATAAAGTAAAAATAGTATGCGTAAACTTAATGAAAAACAACAAACCTGTATAATTTTATCAGATAAGGTAGCAAGCTGTCGACATGAAGTCTCAATTGTTTCAATAGGGCTTTCTGCAAACCGATCACGTTGAGAACATGTAGCCATTTCTAAAGACAATCGAAGAAGTTCAGCTTTTTTATCCATATATTCCAATTGGCCGGAGAATGGTGACCTATTGTAAGAAAAATAAAGTAAAAAGGTAATAATAAAAAATTGCTATAAATAACATATATAATTCAGAATATAAATAGATTAAAGTTACCTATCTAACCAAAGGGCCAGCGGTTTAACCATTCCTATAACATATGTTACATCGCTTAAAGTTTGTGTTTCTACTTTTGATCTGTCTTGGTGATGGAGAAGTTCTTTGTAAAGTGATGTAGCGGCACATGAGAGTTTTAAAGCAAGGTGTTGTAGATTTTCTCGATCCAACTCATAATGCTGATTTTACAAAAAAAAAAAACAAGAGTACACATATTTAAATGTACATTGGGCGGTTTAGGAAACAAAAATCTAAGGAAAAAAGATTAAAAAAAATTCGGATGTAACCAATCCTTGACTTTATCTATGTATTTGAAGAATGTAAGAAGTGCCAAAAACATAATTCGATAATGACGCCACATACATATATATATATATACACACATACCGGCAATGAGAACATTTTTGATACAAGTTTGAGCGCTAATGTAGGGAAACTCACACAAGACAAAAGTTCTACTTCCGGTAGTCGGATTTTGTTAAAAAAAAAAAATTATTACTTAATATTGCTATAAAAATTATAACTACATAAGCGCCAATGGAATATATGAATGCGTCTATACAGAATGTACCAAAGAATACTCTTTGTACTGCTGTTTATGTGCAGTTGCCGGTCTGTGCTACCCCAATATAAATATACCTTTACTTATAAAAAAAAAGATTATAAAAAAGAGGACACCTATAAGAGGTATCACTTATGGTCATCCCAAAAATCTTAAAAAAAGCTCATGGTGTTCAAATTATCTCCAAAATAAAGGCAAACATATGTATGTACATAAGTTCAATTCAATCAAAATCTGCGGGATTAATTTCCTCACAATCATAATATTTCATCCATTGATACTTTGAATGTGTACATTGCACATGTATATACACATGTATTATAATATAAATATAAAATAGACAAAAAACAATTTCTAACATAATTGAATTTAAATAATAAAAAAAAATGGTAATTAAGACTTACAAAATTTCTCAACTGAGCAACAGCCTCAAGAATAAGTTCTTGGTGACCAATTGAATAAATACTGAGATTTTCTAAATCGTCTGCCCTAAAACTCAGTAACTGTTCTCCTTGGACTTCATTGGACACGAATATCGGTGCATAGAGAGCCACACTTCCTCCCACACCTAATGATAACAAAAAAACATATGCATACATATTTACAGTCACATCTATGTACGTATGTACTTAATACTGGGATATTTGTGTGCATATCATTTTCCTCATATTAACTAATAAATTTGTGCCACTATCAAATTACAATCGAGTATATTTTTCATATGTTGTTAACAAACTATGTATACTTATCTTTTTATGAATAAATAACGTGAATATTAAAATTAATTAATTTTTGCGAAAAATAATCATTTTGAAAAATGGCCAACAACTGATTTAAATGAAAACTTAAAGATTAATTTCAATTGATTGAGTTATTTAAGTTTACTTCTTGAATAAGCTTTACTGTAATGGTAAAAGCAATCAAAACTGATGTACGATGAAAATTTCAATAGTAAAATATATGCTAATATATAATTTCATGAGAGACTTTGTATGTAAGTATGTAAGTTTTGGGTGGTAGAATCCGTGATGTTAAATTTAATTAAAAAATTTATGAATATTCAATAAATTTAAATAAAATAAAACTATTCAAATAAAATTTTTACTATTAGATTAGCCATGTTTAAGTGGTTTATATTGCAAATACCGAGCGAAACCGGGTAAAACTACTAGTTACCTATATTTAACAAAATTTTTATTTTAAAAAAGACAGCTTTAAAGAAATTAAATATTCAACGATGAATTAATATTGAATTTTAAAAGATTTTCATTGTTCATGAGGTACATTCACAATACATCATCAATAAGTCAATTTTAACACTATAGCGGCCGCGCGGTAAAACTGTTGAAAGTCACCAGGGGCCGGAACAATTTTTTAAAAAATAATTAAAAAAACTTTACATATATTCGCATGTATATGCATGCATATAAA
Source organism: Arctopsyche grandis (assembly GCF_051622035.1). Classification (NCBI taxonomy): domain Eukaryota; kingdom Metazoa; phylum Arthropoda; class Insecta; order Trichoptera; family Hydropsychidae; genus Arctopsyche; species Arctopsyche grandis. The sequence goes on from NC_135355.1 coordinate 12,730,453, forward strand.
TGAAATAAAATAAAAAAAAGGAAAATATCGATGGTTCTGTATCTATAGGAACACTTAACGAATTTTGTTTACGCAAATTACGAAATTATTGCGTTGCAAGGACACTCATTCCCATTTTTCCCGTTTCCGGGAACGGAATTTTTTTTCACAGTAATCTTTCCGGACACGTATAAAACAAATCCTGTAAGTTTCATTGTAATCGGTTGAGTAGTTTAGGAGCCCATACGTGACAAACAGACACGACAGATAGACATTCAATTTTATATATAATATATAGATTAAAATAAAAAGAAAATGAATCTAATTTAAAATAAAAAATGAAACATAATTGTATCATCGACCAGAAACGATTGACGAAGACGTAATACAAAAATATATCAGCGGACTGAAGCAGTTCGCGCAGTCGTGAATCATATATGCATCAGCGGCCAGTAAGCGTTGGCACCAAGATGATGCAAATATGAGTCAGCAGCCACCATTGTGTTAACATTACATATTGTTATTTATTTCTTGATGCTAGTATTTATAATGTTTCTCTTATTTCAGTGTTAATGTTTAAGGCATAATAGGAGAATAAGTGCAAAAATCAATTTACAACTTTTTCCAAATATTCATAATAAATTTTGTATGTTGTTTCATCAGAGTCTACGCAACTAGTGTTTGGTAAACTGTTTATACACGACAGGTAGACGTCTAATAGTAATCAACAAGAGTTTTCACTAATTTGTTGGTTTGATTATCGATTATTCTGTCTAATTTATTTTTGACATCTACAACTAAAGTAATGATATTCTGGGAGTGAAGTATTTTTAGGATGGTATATATGATTTATTTTAGACTAAAATTAGACTATTTAGGCAAAAATGAAATTGTTGCAAGCCCACGAGTAAATGTAACTGGTGTCGTGGAAATGTGGTATATATGGGAGATTATGACGAAACATACCTTTGAGCCAATCGGCCGTCTGCTCGGGAGACCATTGAGCCACATTCACGTACGCCATTGCAAATACACATCAGCCATCAGTCATCGGTCATCATTCGATACAACACTGATAGGACGAAGGTCTTTGTCGTTTGCTCGTAATCTAGAACATTGACATTGACATTGACATTAGCAACGACATCACAAACATTGACAACGACGATCACCATCCGTCGAACTCTACCGATTCGTTAGCGGCTAGCGGCTACTTTGCTAAATTGCTAAACAGACAGCAGACAGAAGACACTCCCGATACACAGCGGCCGTAACATCGTAAAACACGCCCTACACACTCCAAGTCGCAAATGTCAACGATCATCGATTATGTCAATGTAAATAGATACCTAAACGTCCCGTTTTAAGGTCTGATCATACCTAGTCGGCACGAACCGACTTCAGCAGGTATCCGGCCGTACGAAAAGTAGTCTTTGCAGTGGCGGCTCGTCCTAATGGGCTGCCGGGCTGCAGACCCTCCTATAAAATTCTAAGATATATGTTTAATAATACATTTAATATTTTATTTATTAATGATATTTTTTTTATTAGTTGGATGGACGAACTATTGGGGCCTTCGACAGAGTAAATATTACTTACAATATCACCCATATCCAAAAGGGTGATATTGTAAGTAATGTTGACCGTTTCGAAGACCCCACTAACTTGTATGGTGACAGATGAATTAAAATGTTGCTGTACTGGCTGTAAAGTGTTACAGCGCCGCCCTGAACGCTGCGCAGCCCTGAACGCTGCGCAGCCCTGAACGCTGCGCAGCCCGGAGTTTCGGAACGAGAAAGAGAAAGAGCTATTTGCAACTGCAGATAGCTCTTTCTCTTTCACTCACTCTGCCGTTTTGGGCTGGACAGTCGGCAGCCTTCGCCTGTTAAACGACATTCATCTGTCAGTTTGTTTAAGATTTCGCGCGCTTGATCTTACATTTGATTAGTTGAATCGCACGATCACAGCTTTATTCGTTTTCGTTACTCTTAATTGGTTGTGTACGAGCCCTCATCAAATCTTCGGTGAGTCGTTTTCATTTTGATAACAGCAAACTTTTTTCAAATCTGTTTAACTTTTTCTCGTAATTTTTATTTAAATATATTAAGATTTTTTTTCTTTTAAAAATGGAAGAACAAAAGAATTTATATCACAGCCTGCAACTAATAGATCTTTTAGTTACTCGCGAAAATTTAATCCAGACATTTATAAAAAATACAATTGGTTAACGAGATGTACAGAAAAAAAACGCGTTATTTTGTTATCCGTGTCTTTTGTTTGGAGGCGAGTCGCCAGGCGAAGCATCTTGGACGAAAACAGGAGTTATTGACTTAAAACATTTAAACGATAAATTTAAAAACACGAGGGAAGTGTCGAACACTTAAAAAATGTGTGTAATCTCACGATTTTGGGAAGCTTGTCGGCGGGAAATAGACAAGCATAACGAAAACGTCAAAAAAAATCGGGATGTTTTATTTAAAATTATTGATTACGTTAAATTTTGCGGTAAATTTGAAATTCCAATGAGGGGACACGATGAAACAGATAATTCAAAAAATCCAGGAGTTTTTCGGGGGCTTCTAGAATATTCACAAAATTTCGACAATTCTTTAAAAAAACATTTTCAAACTTCTTCGGTTTTTAAAGGGACATCAAAAACTATTCAAAATGAACTTTGAGATTGTATTTTGAACGTGTGTAGGGAACAAATAAGTGCTGAAATTAAAAAAGCAACTTATCTAGCTGTTATGGCAGATGAAACAACCGATGTATCGATGCATTGTCAACAGGTTAATGTTTTTCGTTACGAATTAGGGGGTTAAGTTTTTGAAAGGTTTTGGGGTTTTTTTTAATCCGCATCGCGAAACCAGCAAGAACGAATTTTTTTTAGCAATCTTACTGGAGTACCAGCGTATTTTTCGAAATCTTCATCGCGTTTGGACGCACCCCTTTAATGGGTGGTGAATTTTGCTAGTTTTTTTTTCAATAATACTTAAATCCACATGTAAGTGGTCGTACGCCAAAAATTGTGCTTATTTTGTCCTGTTATGACATGATAGAATAATTATGGTGACATTTTTTAGACATCTTTTCAGTGCAGCCCCGCCACTAAAAATTATTACGAGCCGCCACTGATTCTTTGGTACATTTTGTATGGGTATGTTCATTTCAACCGTCACGTTTACACCACGGCAGGCTTACAGCAGTACCCGACATTTCCTGTTCATACCTTACGGCAACATCCGTCAACGTATCGTATCCGTCTTTTTGGCCATCGTGGACATATACACGCGAATTACGTGCCATGAGTCTGCCGCTTTGCTGTTTTGGACCAATTATCGATAGTGACAGTTGACAGCTGTTCAATCTTTCGACATGGTTTTGGCGCAAATATTTAAAAAAAATTTTTTTACGGATATATTAAAATTTTTTTGTCCCTTGTGGCGGCTCGCTTATACGACATGGTCGAGTTTGGTTGCCTTCCTGCGAGTGGGGACCAACCCGGCTGGGTTCGGAGAGCCACTACTCACTCTGTCTTCAGCTGTCATATAATAAACACGTGCATAAACATGCCAGTCGTCTCATTCGTTCATCCTCCATACTGGTGACCCCCGACATCGAGCCACGCAGCCTCGATCAATTTCAACATGCCGCTCATCCCTGCCTCACCGAGCCAGGCGGGAAAAGCTACCCGCCGCAACCCCATCGCCATCAACACAGCACGCCGCGGCCCGCGGGTGACAATAAACGAGCAGACACGGCTACCTACCTACCTACCTACCTGGAGTCCAGCCACAACGTCGATGACAGGTGCAAAAAATGGGGGAGCGAATGAGACGACGATCTTGACAGCTGGATGTGGAGTCATGCGCGATCCAGTACACATAGAACGGTCATCCAGCACCACAAGACATACACCACCTCAGCACCATCATCATCATCATCATCATCAAGGCCCCGTCCGTCCCCACGAGCGTCGTCACGCCGAGACGGGCGGTAGCGCTACAACACCTCCACGAGCCACAACGACTCACAGTCCAGCTCGGAGTATCATCAACCACATCGATGCCCCTGCCGCCCCCGCCGCCCCACCAACCGACATCAGCCTCGGAAGAGCGGCGCCGCCGCAGCATCGCATCGGCGCGACCATCGGACCAGCCACCGTCCTGCTCGCGACGTCACCGCCCTCGAATGTACCGACCATTCAGGGCGGTACACCTACACAGCGGATGACCCACGTCAACAATTTTTTTCTCCCCACTCAATAATTTTTTTTCTCTTTGTGTAACAATAATTTTTTTCTTTTGTAAAATTTGTTTCTTTGTAATTTTGGTATCGCTGATGCTGGGGGGGGAGTGATGTGGCGGCTCGCTTATACGACATGGTCGAGTTTGGTTGCCTTCCTGCGAGTGGGGACCAACCCGGCTGGGTTCGGAGAGCCGCTACTCACTCTGTCTTCAGCTGTCATATAATAAACACGTGCATAAACATGCCAGTCGTCTCATTCGTTCATCCTCCATACCATCATCCACAAGCTCCTTATATAGTGTCCAAAACTCTCGTTCGTTTTTTCTATTTTTTAACATGAGATGCACATAAAAACGCCTGCGTGCTTTTTTATCGCCTTATTGAGCTTCTTCTTTCAACAACAACGCGATTATACATAATTTTTCGTTCGATAAACGCCGAAACATTTTTGCTGACTTGTATTCTGACGCGTAGCTACGAATGCACGTGTATGCATTCATTGTAAGTACTCGATAATACGACGTAAACAATATTGCGCCGTATCGTCATGGCCTGTAATGTATAAGTAAGCAGATTTTGCCTTGCACTCGGCCAAAGTGCTGTAAGCGTGACGTGACCGCGACGTGTAGGTAGATATGAATTATTATTAAATCTGTTATTATTAAATGCTATTTTTTATGTCTATGTATGGATGTATTTCTGTTTATGTTCAAATGTATTTTTTATGTATAATTGATGAGTATATTATTTTCGTAATGTATTAATTTATGTTTAATTGTTATTTTGTTTTTTTTTTTGTGTTATATTTTTTGACCATTGTGGCGCTTTAGGAATTCCTGTTATGCCACAATGGTCTGTTTAGAATAAATAAATAAATAAATGAATAGAAATGTAATAAAATGACATATTTGAAACGGGGTCGTGCAGTGCTGAAGCCGTGAAGTGCTGCTAAGTACGAACAGACCTTTATTTCGCACATTGAAATCGAGCACACAACAATCGTAGCCACGAAAATTGCGAATATGGAATTTCTGGCGCTCTAGTTTTCGTTAATATGATAGTTTGCGTAGGAACTCTCGATGGGTGGAATTTTCGGGTGCCACATGTTCCATGATTAAGATTTTAATGACGTGTGTGAGATCCTTTGTGCAGAATAATCGCCAAGCCGATCTATACATGACACAAAAAGTAATTTCGAGGGTAGCTCCATTTTGTATTATTTGGGCCAAAGTTTGGTATGACGTTTGTCAGTAAATGACAGTTCATGTGACTCATTTGTCTGACGATTTTGAGATTCGGTGGTTTTCTTTCTTGATTGCTTAGTGTCCGAGGGTTCCTTTAGGAACTGCGATTTCATCCTTCATTACTAAGTGAAATTTAAAACAGCCAAAACGGGGAACGAAATGTCTTCCTCCGCAATGGAGAGTATCCTTGACAATTAACATTTACTATATTTTTGTAACCTTTTGTATTTCCTTTTTCCCCACTCATGTTTAAACTATTTTGCACTAATATTATTATATTTTACTGAATTTTAAAAATTACTCATCAAATACTATCAATTTCTTTCCACATAGCTGACACGCCCTACGCAAGCAGTGGAACTTAATAATTTACTCATCTTGTTAAACATAATCATTCATACATATTTTTATTGCTTCGTATTTTCCTTAAGAATTCGTATCAGAGCACTTGTTTAATCTAAAATTTGCAGCAAAGGAACTTGAAAGAAATGCAAAAAAATGTGATAAAGAAGAAAAATTAGAAAAAGCCAAAACGAAAAAAGCTATTCAAAAAGGAAACATTGAAGTAGCACGAATTCATGCTGAAAATGCGATTAGGCAAAAAAATCAAGGAATAAATTATCTGAGAATGTCGGCCAGAGTTGATGCTGTATCCAGCAGAGTTCAAACAGCACTTACAACCAGAAAGGTATTAATTATTTTATTTGTTTCAATTTTTAAAAAATATTGTTTATTTTATAGTTTTTTAAATATGAGACTTAAAACATTATTCAGGTTACACAATCAATGGCAGGAGTCGTAAAAGCCATGGATGCAGCAATGAAGTCCATGAATTTGGAAAAAATATCAGGCTTAATGGATAAATTTGAAAATCAATTTGAAGACTTGGATGTTCAATCGTCATGCATGGAAAATGCTATGTCACAAACTGTTACCACCAGTGTTCCTCAAGGAGATGTTGAATCACTATTGCAACAAGTTGCCGATGAAGCCGGGTAAAACAGATTTTTATTTTTAATACTGTTATTATATTTTGGGTACATACTTACTGGTGATTTCTATGTTAGATTGGAATTAAATATGGAGCTTCCTCAAGAATTACAAGGTAGTACTATCGGTTCCAGTACATCAGTGTCACAAGAACAAGATGAACTTACACAGAGATTGGCACGCCTTCGACAAACTGAATAATCGCCATCAGTTTTATTATATATAAGTCTATTTAAATTTTATACACCCATTTTTAAAGCGTATATTAGCACAGTGCTTGATCAATGAAAAGCAATCTTCTATTTCTTTGTGCACCTTGTGCCTAATTTGGTTGCAGCTTGATACGCGGTCTTATTATTCTAATTGCAAATATGTGCTGGCTACGTGCTTTTCAAATGTTTTAATTTTGATTAATTGTATTCATTGAACGATGGCTGTATTAAATGTTACTAAATTATATTATATTTTGAAATACATACGTATGTGAAAACATAAACAAAAATCTTAAATTTATTCTGGTTTGAATAAAATACAAAAATTGTTTTTTATACTTTTTTATTATAAAACAATACACATGTACATAATAATAATTATGTAAAATAAAAATACAAATAGGCATAATTCGATTCTTTTATTACAAATTAAAATAAATTGTAATTAAGATACATAGCTTTTACATACATATACAAATAAAAAACAAAATTTAGCATCAATAAAGTTACATCAGACAATCTTTTTTGTTGAGTTTCATTTTCATCCCACATAACGTAGTATAGCAATGATAATGAAGTAATAAACATAAAAAACAATAATGCATTGATAATTGACTTGATTGTTACGTGTATTTATTTTTTTTAAATTCACAAAGGAATACCTATGTGCATTATATCATAGAAATAACTTAATTTTTAAGCATATACCTTTGTATAAACAAACATGTTACATATGTATGTGTAAATATTTTTAATTTTGGATATATTTTATTTATATCAATAATCATAGTATAATAGTATCACAATCCCTTCATGGCTTTACTAACCCTCCTTGAGATCAGTGAAAGTACATACATATAATCGTTAATTAGATCAAATGGGCTATTTAAATATCAATTTTACATTGTTTTTCCAACTTATTACAAATATTTCAATTTCTCTTAATTTTAAATTCATTTTTGATAAAAATCCTGTCTGATATGTTTTAAGTAAAAATATTATATCTATTAAATTCCCGTATATCTTTTGAATATGTATGTATGTATATATGTATGTATGTATATTACATAGATGGAATTCATCAAAAAATAAATTAAAAAATGTATATTATAAATAATTATATGTTATAAAAATATGTTTTTACCCTTGTGGAACGCTTAGTGCGAATTGAATCAGAATACTTCTGGTTTGTACTGTGCTTCAAATATTATTTCATGAATTCAGCATGTAATAAAAAAAATTTAAAATATTATTTGTGAACATATTTTAATAGTTTCCGTTCTCACATAATAGAATTAAGACATTTATCTTTTACACAACTTTTTTCATACAATTAAATATAATTTGGAATTTCACAGGCCAAATTTAAAGTTTCTCCCAATGTTTAAATACAACATCAATGAGTATACATATATGTACATATCAGTGGCGTGCCGTGACTATTAAAAAAGGGGTCCAGGTATGGACAAAAATAAAATATAAGTATTTAAATAAATATTTTTCATTTTTCAATTATAATATTCTGTCTTGAAGTTATGAGTATATTTTTTTCATTTTTGTTCTAACAGAAATATTCTAAGCAGCTTATATTTTTTAATAACATCTTGTTCGTTTTCCAAACTTAATCTTCTGAATGATTTGTCGAACAATCGATCGAGAATACAACATTCCAAGGCCTCGGTATTTATTTCTACGCGCTTTGCACTGATTTGCTGTGAGAGAATTGTTTCACGAGTCCACATAAGTATACCCAAGTATGCCCAGGTATACAAGACCACACCCTTGCCATATTTGTACTCAAAATCTTCTGTATAAATATGTGTTTTTACATCATTATATATATATTTGTTTTAGCAAAAAAAATATATATATAATGATGTATGATAGTTCAATGACGACACGCCACTGTATATTATCAATACTTTTATATATTAATTTGAAACATTTATGATAAAATATTTTTAGTATTATAGGTATATAATAATTTAAGTGTATCACGGTCGTAGCTTGGGGAGGGCTGTGGGGACGCCAGCCCACCCCCCCAAATTGAAAATTTATACAGATTTAGAAAAAAAAATTAAATTTACAACTTTTATTTGAATTCAACGCCTGGGGTGCAATTTTTTATAATAAATAGACACTTAAAAATATGAAAACAAAAAAATTGAAACTTTTTGCACAAAAACGTATAAAAAAATAGCATGATTAAATATCTTAATATTTGGTCCAAGAAAGTCATAAAAATAACGAAAAGTCGATTATTCCATTTAATATTATATATTACATATTTATTTTAAATATGCCGAAGAATATGTACCTAATATTTATATGGTAAACGGGTTACATCTCAAATGTGAATCGCTACCAGGATAACCGCCGCTAGGAATATCGCGCGCGTGGTATCCTGTCGCACGAAAATTCGTTGCACAGGAAAATCGCCTAACAGAAAACTGCCAAAATATTGCTCACAATATGCTTTCTTTTTTACGAGATTTTTATTATTATTAAATCTAAAATGACGTTGCGGACTCGTATGTCCGTATTAACATGCGAACTTTATATGTATAGTCGATAATAATAAAAATCACTTAAAAAAAGCATTTGCTGAGCAATATTTGGGCAGTTTACTGTGCGGTAATTTTCTTGTGCGACGAATTTTCGTGCGACAGGAGATCCGCGCGAGCGATTTTTGTAGCGGCGGTTCTTCTAGTAACGATTCACATTTGGGATGTAATCACCGAACCTATTTATATACCTACACTAACCCTAATTTTCCACAAATTCTAGTAACGAAAAAATGCTTATAAAATGTTTCATTTTTTTCTATTGAAAAAACGCTTGAGGGAGAGGGGAAGTTACGCCTGTGTCTCAACCCCAATCCTAAAAAATATCCTGGCTACGGCCGTGATGTAAATCAATAAATTTCCTAATGCGATACTTATAAGTAGAATTTCACGAAATAGCTCCGATTCAAACTTATGAATGTATAGGCTCCAGATAGGTATTAGCTCCAGATATATATATATATATATATATATATATATATATATATATATATATATATATATATATATATATATATATATATATATATATATATATATATATATATATATGTGTATATGTATGTATATACATATACACATATAACTAACTCCTTTCGTGATTTGGGGTTTTAAGATTTGAAGGACTCACATTTGATAGCATAGGACGCGAACAAACGTTGTGAATCTTCACCCCTTCTCATATATTTTTTTTATATTTGTGATAAAATTTTCTTTCATAAGCCTCGATGACTTGGTATGCATTCAACCCAAAAACCTGAATGTTATTAGAAGTAAAGAGAGTTGGAATAGCTTTGCATGGAGCTATCGCTGGCCTGATTTCATATATATTCTGGATCAGAGTATCTCGGTGAATGATCCCGGTCGCATTCATGGTGACAATGGTGTAATGGGCACACGATCCCATTGGGACTACACGTTACCAGTTGCTGTCGTCGATTTGCGCTTATAGCTCCCACATATTGAAGACGTCTGGAGACGCGAGCTCCCGAACTTGTTAATTGTGTTCCCGTATTTCTTTTCAGACTGTGCATCTATAAATATAAAAAAAAACATTAAGGATTGAATAAATATTACATTAAGGATAGAAAATAATAATCACTATAAATAATATTAAAATCAATATAATAAATTCTAAACTCAATAATAAACTTGATAAATGTTTTCGATTCAAAGAAATTAATAAATTAGATAAAATAAATAAAATCAATATCATTATTCTAGTTATAAACATTAGTTTTTAATAAATAAACATTTAAGCAATCACAGCGCATAATAAATAAATACATTTTACTGGTGTATTCATATGTATGTATCTGATCGAATAAAAAACAAGAAATATGATGATTGAGATTAAGAAATATGAAATTGTCTATTACACGCATTCGGCACTTCTCTTGCCGAATGCGTGTAATAGACAATTTCACGGATTCGGTGTAACATACATATATACAAATATAATACGTATCACCATATATCATCATCATTTACAGCCATTCGCCATCCACTGCTGGATGAAGGCCTCTCCAAAACGCTTCCACTCGCCTTTTCCTAATTTCATTCACCCATCTTCCTTGCGGTCTTTTTTTTACCCTTTTACATTCTCTCGGGTACCATTCAAGCACTTCTTTTGTTCACCTTTCGTCCATCCTTCTAGCCACGTGACCCGCCCATTGCCATTTAAATCTCTTCACTCTATCCACCATGTCCACTACTCTTGTCATACTTCTCACCCACGTGCAGTGGTGTCACCCAATTTTGGAACAACGGCTTTCCAAAATTTTTTTCTTTCCAAGCGGTTTTGGCCTAATCGTTAGGCTTTTTCAGTAGGAGGTGATGGAGTGGAGGATTTATAATCTTGTTCTCGATTTCATTGAATCTTATGAAAAAAAAATAATAGGCGAAATGTAAAGAAAATTTTATATTGTTCTTGAAGTGGTAGAAAAAAAAATCATTATTTTAAAAAACGGCTCACAAGAGCACTTACGAAAATATAAAAGATTTGCGAAAAAAAGCTGGGTTTTTATTTTTTATTGTATTTCGCCCGTTGTCCAGACGATCGTCTTTAAATTTATTTATATATTAAATAGCAAATTGCTAATGAATTATTTCGCACTTTCACAATTAACAATTTCAAACTTAAACTAACAACTATAATATAACATAGTTAACAACATTAACAAAACTATAATTAGTAAACCTAAAATAATATAATATAATTCAACATAGTATTCAACATAGAGGTATGCATTAACATCCTTCAAGAAAGCACCATTGTTACTAGCACCTCTAAGGGCCGGGCCGCACCGTGCAACTTTGTCGGCCGACTAGTTGCGCGACACGAAAAAATGTATGGAAATGTGTGCGACAAACAAGTTGACGGGTGTGGCATGTCCCATCTACCTGCATGCATTGGTCTGGTCGCCCTCAACCAAGTCGCTCGCAAGACCCACGGTGCGGCCCGGCTCTAAGGGCCGGGCCGCACCGCTCAACTTGCGAACAACTTTGTTTACGAGTTTTGTCGCTGGAAAGTCTGCGAGTGCGGCTTTCTTTCAACCCGTCACACTAAAACTGGTCACGAGAAAACTGGTCACACCCTAAAATCGGTCACGAGAAAACTGGTTGACCGATTTTAGGGTGTGACCAGTTTTCTCGTGACCAGTTTTAGTGTGACGGGTGATCACGTGTGACCGATCAAGAGCGACCGGTTGTCCTGTGACCGGTTCACATTTGACTAGTAATCACCCAACCAGTAATATATCGGTGCACCATACTCCCCACCGACGCGGGCGCGTGCTGACCATTATACGCGCTAAACTTACTACTAGAGGTAGGATAGTCACAGTGCTATCCATTGTTCGGCAAACCTTTAACAATGCATTTACAACCTTTGAACAATACACGGCCCCCTCAGGCTCCGGTGACTACTTACTACATACTACACCAGGGGCTCCCAAACTTTTTGTACCCTAGAGCGCATTCTAAAATATCGGTAGGGCGGCGGGCACCTCCTATTTTTACAAACCTCCTTTACGTTTTTCTAAGGATATTTATAATTGGAAAAGGGTAATAAATAATAAACAAAAATAATTTCAAAATAATAAAATTATTGTTCAAATTACATACATATGTACACACAAATAAACGTACATACAAAATTTAATACAAAGTAAACAAAAAACACACACATACAAAGAAAACATTTTATAAAAAAATATAATATCAATCTGTCGGTGTGATCTTTGGCATTGCATATCATTGGCCAGTGCCTCATAATTAGGAGAGTATGCCGATAATCCTGTTAGCAAACAATCATAAAGATGTTCATCGGTGAGTCGATATCTACATATATCTTGATTTTATTAAATTCATGTTTGAAAAGAATGATTCGCATAAATATGTCGAACCAAAAAATGATTTAATTTTATATGCCGCTTTTTTCAAAAATGGGAACTTTTCTCTGTCCATTGAATTCCAGAAGACCGCGGGCGCCATGGCGCCATGGCGCCCGCGGTCCGATTTGTGTGCGCCCGCCACTATTCGACCGCGACAGAATTTTTTTCCCAAACACTAATATTTTTTGTTTATTTTTTATTTATTTGTTAGAGTTTTAAAATTGTACCTAGTAGCTAGGTTTATCATATTCGTTCGTATGTTTGCGATATCGTATGTATATGTGGTTCCTTAGCTTTATATATGTACATACATACATATGTAGATAAATTATTATAAATATATACTTCAGTTCCGATTCCCGATTCCCAATGTATGTTTCAGTTCCGATTCTGAATTTCTATTTCAGTTCAGATTCCCAATTCTTGTTTCAGTTCCGATTCCCGATTCCTGCTTCAATTCCGATTCCCGATCCCTTTTTCAGTTCCGATTCCCGATTTTCGTTTCAGTTGAGTGATAGCTCACCCTATTAATTTAAGATTAGGTTGTTAAGATTGGTATTTATTAATTTAACAGACACGCGAGAACTGAGACAGTCAGACTGAAATGAACCTGTAGCGAGGGGAGAGGACTGAGGGGGTTGTAAACGGAGAGGGGGGTCAATATTTGTTTATGAATGATGTTAAAGTTGTTAAACACACGGGTCAAACACATATCCGAGAAAAAGTCAGTCCAAGGGAAAATTAAAATCAGAAAGCCAGTAGCATCAGCAAGTAAATGAAAGCCAGTTGAAAAACTAATTTGAAGTCCAGGAGAAAAGCGAGAAATCAAAACACCAGTGAATGTCAACGCATGGTCCGGCGTAAACAAAGAAACGCAACCGGGTGGAGAGTACAACACCGAAAACGATCCGATATTGCAACATTGTCTCTACTTCATCTGTTAGAATGCGTAAAACTGATCGTTTCATTTAATAATTGATCATTTATTTTAAAATCTTATCATTTCGTTTTATATACTGATCATTTTGGTTTAATTACTGCTCATATTATTTAAATACTTATCATTCTATTTAATAACTGATCGCATAGCAACTGATCAATACAAACTGATAATTTATTATATTCACTGATCAATCTATTATTTTTACCTGATTTTTTTACTGATCAAAATTTTAACTGTTTTATCAGTAAAATAATAAAGTAATTTTTTACTTACCAGTTAAATAGAGGCTAATTTTAAACACCAGAATTGGTCATATATATATATATATATATATATATATATATATATATATATATATATATATATATATATATATATATATATATATATATATATATATATACATATATATATATATATATATATATATATATATATATATATATATATATATATATATATATATATATATATATATATATATTAAATAGAATTTGTATACATATTGTCGGATGACTCCTTTTGGAATCGTCTCTTTATCGCTGTTAACAATCTTGCAAACTTTACGATTTAGAAACAAAAATTAATCTTGTTTCGCGCAAGGCTCATAACTTTCTTAATTATCAAACAGAATTTACATATGTTACCCTTTTCTAACAATTTCACGGCAAAAGATTTATTTGTATATATATGTAGGTATATAGGTACAAACATACATATAAATATATTTCATTCAGATTAATTAAATCGTGTCGAGACAGGTAAAAAAATGTATATGTAGATTACATAAATTTTATCACGGACATGCATAAATACGGCTAGAATTGAAACTCTCTAGAAGAATCGTTAGCTGACAACGAAAAATGTGCAAATATAATATAATATTATTTAGACTCGTGCACGATTTATGTAGTATCCCCAAAAAAAAACGTTCTAAATAACATTTGTGCGAAAAGTTTGCCTCACTTTTGCGATATGAAATATTGGCGTTTATGATAAATCGCGAAAATTATTAATTAAGTCTTACTTTTCCTTAGAGAACGATTTAAATATAATATACCCAGTATTTTTAATTTATGTGACAATTATGTACATTACTTAAATATGCCACGGTGTCATTTGGGTTTGATAGGTAATTAATTTAGATCAAATAATTAATCAATTGACAATACTGCTACCAGTTATCCCAAACATGCATAGAATTACGATAAGAGTTACCTACTTGAACGATCGCAATGTGCGAAATAGTTCGTTTGCCATATGTATGTACATGTCGGGTCTACCTCACGGGACCGAAAGTGAAACTCCCGAAAACGCAAATATCGGAAGGCAAAGATCGAAAATCGAAAGATCTTAAGTCGAAAGATAAAAAAGGGTCTCTCCCCCCGTCGTACATACTCACTTAATTTGCACGAGCAGGATACAACAGGAACAAGAGGAACAGGCTTTTCCTCCCGTATTCTGCGCGCGCACATTAAACAAGGCTGTATGACAAAAAGAGAGATAATTTCACCGCATGCCACTCATATATATTATATATACATAGTACCGTTTACCATGCACCCTTTTTTTATCTTTTGACTTAAGATCTTTCGATTTTTGATCTTTGCCTTCCGATATTTGCGTTTTCGGGCGTTTCACTTTCGGTCCCGTGAGGGTGACCGGTACATGTCATACATACATATCACATATGTAATACATATGGATATGATCATATGTATATCAAGCCGAATTGTACTTATTGTTTTTCAGCGCGATTTAATCGATACCGTTGTATCAAGGATCACTTCAAAAGAAATAAAGTAAAAATATTAAATCAATATTGTTATGAAATGTAAATTACAATAAGATACGCTTTCAAAGACGTAGCGCGCGCACAGAAGAAAGTAAAAATTAATGAAAGACATTGATTTTTTTGAAAGATTCAAGACCATTAAAAATATCCGTAGCTGTATTTCTCTAATGGGATTGAAATTATTTTTCCACAAAAATAAGAAATGACAAAATTTCTCACGAATTTGTTACTTTATCTATGTTTGACTACATATGTATGTACATACATATATGTATGTATGTAAGTACATATATTATATTATTAATATTTTTAGCTAAATTCTAAAGACTTATCAACACAATACTTTGTAAATAAGATAATCATTTTCATTCTTATGAAATCAAATTATTTTTATAACGTCTCAAATGTTGGGAGGGTCAAATTAATTCCGGAAATTTATATATACGTATGTGGAAAAAAATGAATAATTCATAGAAAAGGTTTTTTTGTAAATGCTTTAATATGAAATATTTTTCTTTAACACAAAAATTCAATGAAAATATTAAACGATGAAATTATCAAAAATACCGAATAACATCAATAAAAATACCCAAGGACGTTATTAAAATTAATTAACGACAATTTTACAATTATAACGTTTTAGTATTATGCAAATAAAAAAAAGATACAACAGACAAAACGTTTTTTACGCACACAAGCTTCCTATATGTACATACATACATATAGTATGGCAAAATGGCTTTCGCGTATAATTGAAATCAACTCCGATATTTTTTTTTCACAATGGCTACATATTTTTACACATTTTTTTTTTATTTATTTTGAATTAATAGAAATAATGACTGTTTTATATTTTATTATTTTAAGTTTTTCAAAATATTATATACATTACATAGTATACATAACGTGACCATTTATTTTTTTCCTCAAAACGGGACATATACCAATTTTTGGGTATGTACATATATTGTATTCAAGAAAACGCATATGTTTTTATTTATTAATAAAAAGAACAGGAATGACGTGAAACGTGAAAATAAATATTTTATGTGGCCTTATATTTTTTGAGGAACAAATACTTTCTACGAGCGCATTAGTGCCGGACAGGCATAAAAATTGTAACCTTGGGTTGCTCTCTTTTTGAAAACGGGACATTTTGAAGTCCCGAAGCTGTGCTTAAAAGGGCTATAAAACTTAGACGAAGCCACTTTGGTGTTTGATCGTATATATGAGAATGTTAGTAAATTACGAAATTCATACGAAGAAATAAAATCAGAAGCGAACAAACTGGCCAGGAAGTGGGGAGAAATTTTTGCATCAGGGCCCAAAATTCTAGCTACGCCACTGGCACGAACAAAGTAAAAATATGTTAGTAAAAATATGTCACTTCACTCGCAGATTCGCGGCGCGACTTCGCGCCGTGTTCGCACGCGAGTGAAGAGCCCGCATAACTTAATGTGCGCAATGCTAGCTAACTACGCAACTCTCTGATTATTGCTAGCTACGCCGCTGGATCACGGTGCTCTCCGCGAAAAACAGGGAACGCCGCGTAGTGCGAAACGCACACACACACACACACTCACACGCAATTAATAAATAAATATACCTACAGAATTTATCACTTCTATGTAATGTACGTCTTCCTCAAGAAATGAGTCCACCACATCGTAAGTAAACCATATGGGTTTATAGACCTCACTCGAGCCTGCACCACTGTGGATGGAATCTCTCACTTTATTTTTATAGGTCTATAGCTGGACATAAAATCCAAGCATCATGGACCATATATATTTTAATTTTGATGGTCCTTATGTTTGGACTGCCATATTATTGGCTCTGCTTGAAAGCTTTGAAGCAGCCTGAGCTTCCGATCTTTACACCATGAGATGCTTTACACCATTGAAATTCGTTTCAGAAATTCAAATTGAAACGACGACCGCGTGTCGCGCACGTGTAAAGGTCTGTTCATACCTATCCAGCACGACCCATACCCTGCAGGTGTCATGCAAGTGCGGATAGTATTCTTTGGTACATTATATGGACGTATTCATACTCCGTTCGCGCATGCGCATTTACGCATTCATGCGCGTCCAAATATAATGTACCAAAGAATACTATCCGCACTTGCATGATACCTGCAGGATACGGGTCGTGCTGGATAGGTGTGAACAGACCTTAATGCGTACGCGTTCATGCGTTCGCGCGTTGGGGAACGCCGCGAAGGGCGAACTCGAACGCGCGAAACGCACACACTCACATTTGGATTCACACACACGGTGTTCGTGGCTGCGTACACCACGAGTGAAGAGCCCGGTTAAAAGGGTAAAAGGAAGACCGCAAGGAAGATAGGCAGACGAAATTAGAAAAATGTGTGGAGTGAGATGGATGAAAGTTGCGCAAAACATAGACGAGTGGAAGCGTGTTGGAGAGGCCTTCATCCAGCAGTGGATGGCGAATAGCTGTAGATGATGATGATTTACTATGGACTTACTAACCAAAAGAACAAATTGCGAATTACGGTAATTCGAAACAACCGGTTGAATATTTACCATTATATATTTTAGTTTTTAATTTTTTCTTATTGTGGAAAGTATGCAGAATGAAATGAATATACATACAAATGTATAGGTACATACCTGTAGATAGCACTTTCGGTGTGGTGAGTGGTAGGAGTCGTATCCGCTGGAGCTTGTTGCTGCGCGAGCTGGCCAGCGGATCTGAGGCAGACCATACCGAGAACAAGCGAAAAACAAGTAAATTTGGTTATTCCAAAACATCATTCGATGTTTTTGCATTATTCAACATTTTGTGGCAATTCAACGCATGCATACATTTATCATTTATCTATGATGTTGAATCACTGAAAAATTCGTCGTGATCAGTAGTGGTTTTTAAAAATCCATGTTTTCAAAAATTTACTCAATTTTTGAATTCATTTAATCAAATGCAAAATCGATAGCGATTTAAAAGTATTCAAAAACAATTTTATTCTTCCTAAATTCAAAACCTAAAAATTTCTGTTGGACGTACATATGTATGTATGTACATACGTATATATTATACATTACCCGGCTTCGCTCAGTGTTTGTAATATAAACAGATTAAACATGGCAAATCTAATATTAAATATTCATTTGTTTTTTTATTAAATTGACTGTCACAAACAAAAAACATATATAATCTCTTTCGAAATTATATGTATACCAGAATCCGGCGCCCCCACGCCGGCGCCTTCGCCCCCAGCGCCCCTCGGGACTTCGCCTCTGGGGACTTCGCTTCTGAGGTCTTCGCCCCGGGGGCCTTCGAATCCTTTGAATCGAAAAATAATTGAATCGGCGCCTATGAATCGAAAAAAAAGTATATTGAACCGTACAGACACATTCATACATACCGGTAGAATTATCATATATATAAAGACGGTAATCTGTGTGTGTGTGTCCTAACTCTCGCCGAACATAATGAACGAATCGATAAAAATCGATTAATTCATTTTTCGACGAGATGACTTTGTCGCGACTCGAACCGATCACCCCAAATAGCCTGAATATGGGTCTAAATTGAGCTAATGGTCTCGGACATCACGCCAAATCCAATTTTTCATTTCGCCCTTTTTTTTAAACATTAATTGAAATATTCCTTCTCGCCATATAAAAATACGTAATTTTAATAATTTCATTTAGCGAGGTTTTGAAACATTTTTTTATGTATTTATTTTTAATTAAATTTAAATTATTTATATTTTGACGATATTCGAGAAAAAAATTGATTTCATTCACCGCGGGCGCCGAGAATCGAACCTCGGACCCTCCGATCCAAACGCAATGTTCTCACGAGCCCGCGGCGGACGTCATATCCTCGCCCAGAATACGTGTTGTAAATACACATCATATGTATATGCACGTAATTTGTTATGTGTAATAATAATATTCAACGTTACGAGGTCAATGACCGTTTGTGTATAATCGGAAAATATTACATTTTGTTAACGTTAACTTTAAGAATTGAAAATTATTACAAATAAAGAATTGAAAACTATCTATGAGAGTCTACGAAAACAACGGTTCCGGTTCCGGATTTTTTTTTTAGTTTTATACGGGTATATAATAATTTTATACCCATGCGATGATATTTCATCGGGCTATTCACTAGTAAAATAATAATAGCTAAAATAGCATTTTCGATACAAATTGAACGCAAATGTATGGAAACTTGCACAAGACAGAAGTTCTACTTCCGGTTGTCAGATTTTGTTCAATTTTTTTTTATTACTTAAAATCACTATCAGTTTTATATACAATAAATATTGAAAAGATTAAAATAATTTAAAAGGTCAAAATAAAATGATGAAATATTGTTTTAAAAAAAAATACTTCTTCCGGTTTACGAATTCTGACCAAAACCTTATACTATATATAAAAACGGACTGTCGCTAAATATATTTGTATATTTGTATATTTGTATATTTGTATATTTGTATATTTGTATATTTGTATATTTGTATATTTGTATATTTGTATATTTGTATGTGACGGACGATCAACCATCAACCAGTATGGGGAACAAATTTTTTTTTTTTTTCATATTTTTCAGTTTTTTAATTTTTTTCATTTTTTCAGTTTTTTCATTTTTTTCATTTTTTCAGTTTTTTCATTTTTTTCATTTTTTCAGTTTTTTCATTTTTTTCATTTTTTTCATTTTTTCAGTTTTTTCATTTTTTTCATTTTTTCAGTTTTTTCATTTTTTTCATTTTTTTCATTTTTTCAGTTTTTTCATTTTTTTCATTTTTTCAGTTTTTTCATTTTTTTCATTTTTTTGCATTTTTTTCATTTTTTCAGTTTTTTCATTTTTTTCATTTTTTCAGTTTTTTCATTTTTTTCATTTTTTCAGTTTTTTCATTTTTTTCATTTTTTTCATTTTTTCAGTTTTTTCATTTTTTTCATTTTTTCAGTTTTTCATTTTTTTCATTTTTTTCATTTTTTCAGTTTTTTCATTGCCGGGGGCGCTGGCGGCGCTGGGGGCGAAGACCCCGGGGTGCCAAAGGCATCGGGGCGCTGGGGGCGCCGGAGGCGTCGGCGGCGCTGGGGGCGAAGCCCACGGGATGCCGAAGGCATCGGGGACGCTGGGGGCGAAGCCCCCGGGGTGCCGAAGGCATCGGGGGGGCTGGGGGCGACGGGATGCCGAAGGCATCGGGGACGCTGGGGGCGAAGCCCCCGGGGTGCCGAAGGCATCGGGGGGGCTGGGGGCGCCGGAGGCGTCGGCGGCGCTGGGGGCGAAGCCCCCGGGGTGCCGAAGGCATCGGGGGTGCTGGGGGCGCCGGAGGCGTCGGCGGCGCTGGGGGCGAAGCCCCCGGGGTGCCGAAGGCGTCGGGGGCGCCGGAGGCGTCGGCGGCGCTGGGGCCGAAGGCCCCGGAGCGACGGAGGCATCGGGGGCAAAGGCGTCAGGAGGTCGGCGATGCACAAAACGTAGTTCGTAATTCGTAATCACTTCGTAATTCGTGCATCAATTTCTTTCCGAAACCAGTCGATTCAATATCTTTAACTTTATTTTTATTCGAGTTTCAATTCCTTTTCGAAACCACCCGTTGAAATCAACGGGTCCAACACTAGTCTAATCTATAATTTGGAAAGAGACTTTGTATGTAAATATCCTTGGTCGTCGTCCGTAGATCGGTGACGTCATCGAACACGTGATTCGATTTTTTTTTTTTTTCGATCCATGGGCGCCGATTTGTTTTTTTCGATTCAATGGATTCACCCCCGCGGGGGCGCAAGGCGAGTAGTTTCATGGGGCCCCGCCAGGGGCGCCACAAGGGGCGCAGCCCCGTGGGGCCCCAGCCTCATGGGGCGCAGCCCCATGGGGCTCAAAAAGGGGCGCCACAAGGGGCGCAGCCCCGTGGGGCCCAGCCTCATGGGGCGCAGCCCCATGGGGCTCAAAAGGGGGCGCCACGAGGGGCCCCGGGGGGGCCCAGCCCCATGGGGCTCAAAAGGGGGCGCCACAAGGGGCGCAGCCCCGTGGGGCCCCGAAGGGGGCCCGGGGGGCCCAGCCTCATGGGGCGCAGCCCCATGGGGCTCAAAAGGGGGCGCCACAAGGGACGCAGCCCCGTGGGGCCCAGCCTCATGGGGCGCAACCCCATGGGGCTCAAAAGGGGGCGCCACAAGGGGCGCAGCCCCGTGGGGCCCCGGGGGGGCCCAGCCTCATGGGGCGCAGCCCCATGGGGCTCAAAAGGGGGCGCCACAAGGGGCGCAGCCCCGTGGGGCCCCGAATGGGGGCCCGGGGGGCCCAGCCTCATGGGGCGCAGCCCCATGGGGCTCAAAAGGGGGCGCCACAAGGGGCGCAGCCCCGTGGGGCCCCGAAGGGGGCCCGGGGGGCCCAGCCTCATGGGGCGCAAGCCCTAATAGGCATTAACTAAGGGGGGCGAAGCCCTAGACGGCAATTAATCATGGGGGCGCGGAGGGGCGAAGCCCTAAAAGGCAACTGATCATGGGGGCGAAGCCTTAGACGGCATTTAATCGTGGGGGCGCGGAGGGGCGAAGCCCTAAAAGGCATTAACTAAGGGGGGCGAAGCCCTAAACGGCAATTAATCTTGGGGGCGCGGGGGGCGAAGCCCTAAAATGCATTAACTAGGGGGGGCGAAGCCCTAGACGGCATTTAATCATGGGGGTGCGGAGGGGCGAAGCCCTAAAAGGCATTAACTAAGGGGGGCGAAGCCTGAAACGGCAATTAATCTTGGGGGCGCGGGGGGTGAAGCCCTAAAAGGCATTAACTAAGGGGGGCGAAGCCCTAGACGGCTTTGAATCATGGGGGCGCGGAGGGGCGAAGCCCTAAAAGGCAACTGATCATGGGGGCGAAGCCCTAAACGGCAATTGCTCATGGGGCGTGGAGGGGCGAAGCCCTAGAAGGCAAAGGCTCAGGGGGGTGCCGAGGGCGAAGCCCTAGAAGGCAAAAAAAAAATTTGATTTTTTTTTTTTGATTTTTTTAAATTTTTTTTTTGATTTTTTTTTTATTTTTTTTTATTTTTTTTTAATTTTTTTTTTAATTTTTTTTTTATTTTTTTTTTAAATTTTTAAATTTTTTTTTTTTTTTTTAATTAAATTAGCTTAGTCATGTTTAAGCGGTTTATATTATAAACACTGAGCGAAGCCGGGTAATACAGCTAGTCTAATCTATAATTTGGAAAGAGACTTTGTATGTAAATATCCTTGGTCGTCGTCGTCGTCCGTAGATCGGTGACGTCATCGAACACGTGATTCGATTTTTTTTTTTTCGATCCATGGGCGCCGATTTGTTTTTTTCGATTCAATGGATTCACCCCCGCGGGGGCGCAAGGCGAGTAGTTTCATGGGGCCCCGCCAGGGGCGCCACAAGGGGCGCAACCCCGTGATCATGGGGGCGAAGCCCTAGATGGCATTTAATCATGGGGGCGCGGAGGGGCGAAGCCCTGATAG
This sequence comes from Arctopsyche grandis, assembly GCF_051622035.1. Taxonomy (NCBI): domain Eukaryota; kingdom Metazoa; phylum Arthropoda; class Insecta; order Trichoptera; family Hydropsychidae; genus Arctopsyche; species Arctopsyche grandis. Next base: position 12,753,268 of record NC_135355.1, read on the forward strand.
GCATTTACTAAGGGGGGCGAAGCCCTAGACGGCATTTAATCATGGGGGCGCGGAGGGGCGAAGCCCTAATAGGCATTAACTAAGGGGGGCGAAGCCCTAGACGGCATTTAATCATGGAGGCGCGGAGGGGCGAAGCCCTAAAAGGCATTAACTAAGGGGGGCGAAGCCCTAAACGGCAATTAATCTTGGGGGCGCGGGGGGCGAAGCCCTAAAAGGCATTAACAAAGGGGGGGCGAAGCCCTAGATGGCATTTAATCATGGGGGCGCGGAGGGGCGAAGCCCTAAAAGGCAACTGATCATGGGGGCGAAGCCCTAAACGGCAATTGCTCATGGGGGCGTGGAGGGGCGAAGCCCTAGAAGGCAAAGGCTCAGGGGGGCGCCGAGGGCGAAGCCCTAGAAGGCAAAAAAAAATTTTGATTTTTATTTCTTTTGATTTTTTTAATTTTTTTTTTGATTTTTTTTTTTATTTTTTTTATTATTTTTTTTTATTATTTTTTTAAAATTTTTTTTTTTTGTTTTTTTTTTTAATTTTTAAATTTTTTTTTTTTTAATTAAATGTTTACTATTAGCTTAGTCATGTTTAAGCGGTTTATTTTATAAACACTGAGCGAAGCCGGGTAATACAGCTAGTCTAATCTATAATTTGGAAAGAGACTTTGTATGTATGTAAATATCCTTGGTCGTCGTCGTCGTCGTCTTCGTCGTCGTCGTCGTCCGTAGATCGGTGACGTCATCGAACACGTGATTCGATTTTTTTTTTTTTCGATCCATGGGCGCCGATTTGTTTTATTCGTTTCGCGAGTAGCTTCATGGGGCCCCGCCAGGGGCGCCACAAGGGGCACAGCCCCGTGGGGCCCCGAAGGGGGCTCGGAGGGGGCCCGGAGGGCGCAGCCTCATGGGGCGCAGCCCCATGGGGCTCAAAAGGGGGCGCAGCTTTATGGGGCACAGCCTTATCGGCCGCAGCCTTATGGGGCGCAACCTTATGGGGCGCAGCCTTATGGGGCGCTGTCTTATGGGGCGCAGCCTTAGGGGCGCAGCCTTATGGGGCACCGCCTTATGGGGCGCCGCCTTATGGGGCGCCGCCTTATGGGGCGCCGCCTTATGGAGCTTAGCCACATGGGGCCCCGAAGGGGGCGCAAGGGGGCGCAGCCTCATGGGGCGCAGCCCCATGGGGCCCCAAAGGGGGCGCAGCCTCATGGGGCGTAGCCCCATGGGGCCCCGAAGGGGGCGCAGGGGGGCGCAGCCTCATGGGGCGTAGCCTTATGGGGCGCTGTCTTATGGGGCGCAGTCTTATGGGGCGCCGCCTTATGGAGCTTAGCCGCATGCGGCCCCGAAGGGGGCGCAGCCTCATGGGGCGCAGCCCCATGGGGCCCCAAAGGGGGCGCAGCCTCATGGGGCCCCGAAGGGGGTGCAGCCTCATTGGGCCCCAAAGGGGGCGCAGCCTCATGGGGCGCAGGGGGGCGCAGCCTCATGGGGCGCCGCCTTATGGGGCGCTGCCTTATGGGGCGCCGCCTTATGGGGCGCAGCCTTATGGGGCGCTGTCTTATGGGGCGCAGCCTTATGGGGCGCCGCCATATGGGGCGCCGCCTTATGGGGCGCTGCCTTATGGGGCGCCGCCTTATGGAGCTTAGCCGCATGGGGCCCCGAAGGGGGCGCAAGGGGGCGCAGCCCCATGGGGCCCCGAAGGGGGCGCAGCCTTATGAGGCGAAGCCCTAAACGGCAACTGATCATGGGGGCGAAGCCCTAATAGGCATTAACTAAGGGGGGCGAAGCCCTAGGCGGCATTTAATCATGAGGGCGCGGAGGGGCGAAGCCCTAAAAGGCATTAACTAAGGGGGGCGAAGCCCTAAACGGCATTTAATAATGGGGGCGCGGAGGGGCGAAGCCCTAAAAGGCAACTGATAATGGGGGCGAAGCCCTAGACGGCAATTAACCATGGGGACGTGGAGGGGCGAAGCCCTTATCGGCAACTGATCATGGGGGCGAAGCCCTAGACGGCATTTAATCATGAGGGTGCGGAGGGGCGAAGCCCCAAAAGGCATTAAATAAGGGCGGCGAAGCCCTAAACGGCAGTTAATCATGGGGGCGCGGAGGGGCGAAGCCCTAAAAGGCAACTGATCATGGGGGCGAAACCCTAGACGGCATTTAACCATGGGGACGTGGAGGGGCGAAGCCCTTATCGGCAATTGATCATGGGGGCGAAGCCCTAGACGGCAATTAACCATGGGGACGTGGGGGCGAAGCCCTAAAAGGCAACTGATCATGGGGGCGAAGCCCTAGACGGCATTTAATCATGAGGGTGCGGAGGGGCGAAGCCCCAAAAGGCATTAGTTAAGGGGGGCGAAGCCCTAAACGGCAGTTAATCATGGGGGCGCGGAGGGGCGAAGCCCTAAAAGGCATTAGCTAAGGGGGGCGAAGCCCTAAACGGCAATTAATCTTGGGGGCGCGGGGGGCGAAGCCCTAAAAGGCATTAACTAGGGGGGGCGAAGCCCTAGACGGCATTTAATCATGGGGGTGTGGAGGGGCGAAGCCCTAAAAGGCATTAACTAAGGGGGGCGAAGCCCTAAACGGCAATTAATCTTGGGGGCGCGGGGGGCGAAGCCCTAAAAGGCATTAACTAAGGGGGGCGAAGCCCTAGACGGCTTTGAATCATGGGGGCGCGGAGGGGCGAAGCCCTAAAAGGCAACTGATCATGGGGGCGAAGCCCTAAACGGCAATTGCTCATGGGGCGTGGAGGGGCGAAGCCCTAGAAGGCAAAGGCTCAGGGGGGTGCCGAGGGCGAAGCCCTAGAAGGCAAAAAAAAAAATTTTTTTTTTGATTTTTTAAAAAAAAATTTTTGATTTTTTTTTTGATTTTTTTTTTTTTTTATTTTTTTTTTAATTTTTTTTATAAAATTTTAAAATTTTTTTTTTTTTTTTAATTAAATTAGCTTAGTCATGTTTAAGCGGTTTATATTATAAACACTGAGCGAAGCCGGGTAATACAGCTAGTAAACTATAAGTTAGTACATAAAGAATACAAAAATAAATTTTCAGCTTAATACGTTTAGGGGTGTGGACAGGATCCAGGCGACAACATTTTTAACTTTTCTAAGAGGAGACAATCCCACTTCCGGTTCATTAAATTTGGTGATTTTATTTTTTATTTTTACTTAAAATCACTATCTTTATTTTACATAATAAATATCAAGAAAGTTAAAATAATTTAAAAGGCCAAAATAAAATAATGAAATATTGTTTAAAAATAAAATACTACTTCCGGTTTACGAATTCTGACCAAAACATTAGCAGCTCTAAGTTAGTACATAAAGAATACAAATATAAATTTTCGGCTTAATACGTTCAGGGGTGTGGACAGAATCTAGGCGACAACATTTTTGTGCTTTCTAATAGGAAAAAATCCGGTTTATTAAATTTAGTGATTTTTTTTTATTTTCATCACATTGATACAAGAATTATACTTGAATTT